>NC_082694.2:54849837-55219379 GCF_949987515.2 Delphinus delphis
AGTATTTTCTGTAACACCTGGATCATATTTAGTTAATGATAGTTAAACTGTTAGTTTGACTTGCTCAGACATATTTTCCTCCTTACTAGACCATGGTCCTTAAGTCTGTCTCTGGAGATTTTACAGAAGAGGACAATTATTGAAAGGTTTAATAATTCCATGATATCCCTTTTTCTCCTTGCTCTCCTGGCTGTGGGGATAAGTAGTTGCGTTCTTGCTGTTTTTGTTTGTCCCATACACCTCGTGCGCTTGATTTTCCTCCTACTACTCCAGCTAAAGGACATGAAGCCAGAGTAGTTGTTTGTTTTCTATTTTCCATTTCTAGCAGTAATGGTAAGAAAACTCAGAGCAGGTAAAAATCACTATTTTAGTTAAATTTAAAATGATTGCCTTTGAGATAGAGTTTGAAGTAGAAGAATCTTCATCTGTTTTCACTTTAAAGGTAATAATTACTTGATACCTATTTTCACTAGTGTACATTGAAGCCTATTATGATAACAACAAATTTACATCAAGGTAATATAATGAAATTAATGAAAATTATTTTTTTATTTTGGATTACTTTTTTTCTTATACAAGTGAACCTAGTACTGAATTGGAACTGCACAAAGAGTGTTTTGAAGCACAGTAACCCAGGTGGAAACAAACATGCTGTATTTTGGTTTTGGTGTTTTTTTCATTTGTTTGTTTGTTTGTATTTTTGCCTGCATTGGGTCTTCGTTGCTGCGTGTGGGCTTTCTCTAGCTGTGGCAAGTGGTGGCTACTCTTCATTGCAGTGCGCGCAGGCTTCTCATTGCGGTGGCTTCTCTTGTTGCAGAGCACGGGCTCTAGGCGCATGGGCTCAGGAGTTGCAGCGCACGGGCTCTAGGGCACACGGGCTTCAGTAGTTGTGGCGCATGGGCTTAGTTGCTCCGTGGCATGTGGCATCTTCCCGGATCAGGCATCAAACCCATGTCCCCTCCATTGGCAGGTGGATTCTTAACCACTGCGCCATCAGGGAAGTCCCTTTTTTTTTTTTTTTTAAATTACAGTAATTACTTTATCCTCACTGTCTATTAAATAGATTGTATGTAACAAAAACAGGAAAAATTAAGAGTTGAGTTCATTGTTTTAATTAAGCAGTAACTGGTTTTGGATAAGTTACATTTAGCATCCCAATTAAAATTCTATTCTTCTCCATGTTTTATTACATTTTTCATTTTTACTTTAAATTTGCAATGTTTAAAATTCAATAAGATGTTAAGAGATAAGCCAGAAATGTAGACTATTACAGAAGCCTAGGAGATTTAGTTAATCTGACCTAGATGTTGTTTTGATGATTGAGATTTATTTTTGAAAATAGTTCTCAATTTCAGAATGAAGCACACAGCTGCCGTATAAGTCAGTTGTCCTGCCAGTGACAGGCAGATTAATCAGCCACAAAAAGGAAGAGTTTGCCATAAAGTTGTGCTAGTCAGATCATTGGCATTTGGATGAGACATAATATTGAAAGTTATAAGTGAATGTAGCTCTTGCATTTTGCCATGTTCTAAAGAGGATTATCTAGTATTTTTTCAAGGGCTTTTTGTATACATTTGATGTTGGCTTCATTTTCAATGTAATGCATGTGAAACAAAACAGATAATGTGAGAAAATCCTTGAGTAGAAATTGGGTACAAATGTAAATATTAATGATGTTTGAGAATATATATCAACAGTTAATTTATTCAGCATTTATTTCGTGTATCGCAAAATGTGGGTACTTGCACAGTTAGAATGAGAACACTTATACAACTTCTTCTGTACCAATTTTTCTGTCATTCTACCAAAGCTCTGAGATGTTAGTTCTTGTGTCAGTTTTTAATTTAACATTGTACAATACTATTTTTTAAAATTTATTTATTTAATTTAGTTTTGACTGCGTTGGGTCTTCGTTGCTGTGCACAAGCTTTCTCTAGTTGCAGCGAGTGGTGGCTATTCTTCGTTGTGGTGCGCGGGCTTCTCATTGCGGTGGCTTCTCTTGTTGCGGAGCACGGGCTCTAGGTGCATAGGCTTCAGTAGTTATAGCACGCGGGCTCAGTAGTTGTGGTGTGCGGGCTCTAGAGCGCAGCCTCAGTAGTCGTGGTGCACGGGCCTAGTTGCTCCGCGGCATGTGGGATCTTCCCGGACCAGGGCTCAAACCCATGTCCCGTGCATTAGCAGGCGGATTCTTAACCACTGCACCACCAGGGAAGTCCCTACAATACTATTTTTAAGAAATAAAAAGTAATGAGGGGGCTTCCCTGGTGGCACAGTGGTTGAGAGTCCGCCTGCCGATGCAGGGGACACGGGTTCGTGCTCCAGTCCGGGAAGATCCCACATGCCGCGGAGCGGCTGGGCCCGTGAGCCATGGCCGCTGAGCCTGCGCGTCCGGAGCCCGTGCTCTGCAACGGGAGAGGCCACAACAGTGAGAGGCCCGCGTACCACCAAAAAAAAAAAAAAAGTAATGAGGTAATGAGGACTTATAAATAAGAGATCAGATGTGAGGGTTGCCTGGTGTCGTCCACAAAACTGAGTGGAGAAAGCAGTAAATGTACGTCCTCTGGACTGGAGCAGCCAGGGTAATGAGTATATTGTTTTCTTATCATAATGCTGGGAAATGTAGTATTTAATAGGGAAGCCCTATTACAGATGATGAAAATACTGGAAGTAGAGTGACAGATCCTTGGAATTATATGTGAAGTGGTTTGTCTTTTATTTCAGTATCCAAAATTGTAAAGTAATTGTTTTGAAGCCAGAGTTATTGACTAAACCTTAGTAATTCCTAATTGAGGCTATAACACACATCTCAATTACTGAAATAAACTAAGACTATGAACTAATTTTAAGTACTTAGTTTGTTTTTAGTACTTAGCTCTTTAAACGTTTAGTTTTAGATACTAGGCAAATGTGTGGTAATCAGAATACTTTTATCACTGATTTTTACAAAGCATGTTTCTTTAAAAGCCATTGGTTTTATCATTGTGACAATTGTTAATAAGTCAACATAACATATTAATAGTTTTTGCTTCCTGAATCTATTGGGATCTCTGAAGTTGTGTGTGTGTGTTTAATTTGACATATTTTGGAGTTTTTTAGTCCATCATTTCAAGGTTTCTTTTTGAGCTACAGAAAGCTTAGCCATTTTTAATAATTAAAGATTTATGGAATGAAAATTGACCTACAAAGTAACGTTTTGAAATAACCCGAATCTTCTAGACACTGGTTAAGTATAGGTTGTTCTAATCCTAAAGGTCTTTGATAACTGTGGGATTAAGTTATAGGTTTCTTTTAGTATATACATTTGGCAGGGAGGAAGCAGGGTCATTAGAAGGAAAACTATTTGTCTTTGAGGGAAAATTAACATTTAGCTAAAGCCTTACCTGTGTGCTGTATGACTATTTTATTTTACAGACTCCAGGCATTAGAGCTCGGCCCACAAGACTTCAGTGGTTTTGTGATAGATGTATTGCAAGTAATCAGGTTTGTGTTTAATTTCTGGTCTCACTCACCTAAAACTGTGAGTAGAAAGCAAGTGTCCTACATGTCCTGTGAGCGTTTGGGGAGTTCAGGTGATGCAGCATTGCTTATCTTGGTTGTTTTCCAAATAAGCAATAGCTTAATTCTGGTTTCTGAGGTCCAGTGGAATCCCTAAAAATTTTAACTTTGGCTCTGAAGATTTTAGCTTGCTTCATTCTACTTGTTGGTTTGAGCAAGCTAATGTTGTTTCTTTGGCAATTTAAATCTGCTCAGTCGTTAGTGACCAGAGGAGTCACTTGATGGGAGCCCATTGGAGTTTCTACTTTACCTCTACTCCAGCACAGATATCTGTTCACATCCTGCCAAGAAAAAGCCACAGGGAAAGAGGAGTTTAAAGTTTGCGTGGAGGAATATTCCTATGAACAAATATAGATATACTCACTGAGTCCTCCACCCTAAATATCTTTGAATTCTACAGAATACTCCTTTGTGGAGGTTCCCTCAACTAAATAATTATTCATGTGTTATTGACTCCAAAGTGTCCTTTAGCTCTTTAACTTAACATTTAAAAAAAATTATGATAAAATACATATAACATCAAGTTTATCATTTTAGCTATTTTTAAGTGTACAGTTTAGTGGCATTAAGTACATTTACGAAGTTGTGCTCAGTCCTTTAACTTTTGAAGTGAAGTTAATCTGCCCTTTGGGTAAAGTTAATTTGAAGGATTATTCACCTGTGATTTGTCAACTTTAAAATGTCCTTTACACAATCTAGATCCATCTGTTAATCTTATTTTTAAGGTTGAAACTCTAGAGAAATTAGTGGAGCTGACACAGAAGCTATTTGAGTGTGATAGAGACCAGCTATACTACAGTCTGCTAAAACTATACAGTAAGTAAGCTGACTATTCCTCGTGTTTTCATTTTGAGACATTTATTCTATGGAAGGCAGTGGCCAGAAAGGAATATCAGGCTGTGAGGAAGCTCTAGGGGTTGTCAAATGTGGAGTCTTAAACAGAGGCTCACGTAGAGGCCAGATTGAATTTTCTCACAAAATGTTATATTGTATCACTAGACACCCTACAATCTTCATAATTTCTGATGTTCTTGCTGCAATAATGAGAAGGTGAGAAAAATCTTCATCAGAGACACAGAATTTAGAGTTTTTGAGGAGAGACTATTCTTTGTTTTCTTTTAATTTAATTTCTTTAGTAGATTTATTAGTCACTTCTATGAATAAGTAATCATTGACATGTTCATGTATATAGATCTTTTTCCAGAAAAATGCATATTGATGTACAAACTCATTGCTGAACAATTACTTTTTAAAATGTGATTGTATTATAATATAGTTTTGACTCAGTTCTATATTAAAAATGTTTTTCTACATTTTTTCACCTACAAATGGCTACATTGAACAGATATACTAGAATTTACTTAGCCAGTCTCCTACTGCTAGACAAGTGAATAGATTTCAGTTTTCCATATTATAAAATAACACTGCATTAGTCATCTTTGCATCTAATCTTCGTTAACACCCTTAATTGTTTCCCTAGGCTGAATTTGTGTTTTTATTAAGGGTTAAAAGTGATGAACTTTTCTGAAACGTTTGACCTCTATTGTCAAACAGTACTTACTCTAGGACTGTGCAGTCTCTTAGGGTATTTGGGTAGAGAGGAACAATACTTAGAATAGTCAGTGACCTTTCTTCCTTCCTTTCCTTCCTTCTTTTTCTTCATAGATATTTGATCTAGATTTCTTCTTCTCTTTTTCTTTTGGGAAGTTTTCCTTCACCAAACACAGACAGCAATGAATAAGGTGATTTTATTTGTCTTTTTGAACTTGGGTTTATTGTCATTGGAAGCTTTGTCTTACATCTTGATGGTGTATGTAAAATAAGACTTGCTGTAAAATTTACATTTCATTTGTTGGTTGCATTGACATACCACAATGTAATTCTTAAAACTTTGGCTTGAATATGATCAGATTCTGGCACACAATGCTCAGGCTGTTGTTGAATGTATAGAATTTAAAAACTTAGGTTTTAGGTATTTAGTCCTTAATTAGTGGATTATAACCTGTATTTGAGTGCTGATTCTCCCTCCTTCCCCTGCTTTTTCTTACTTTTGAAGAACTGTTTCTTGCTTAAATTCTAATTTTATGCAAACTAAAAAAAAATACTAAACTTATATGTCCAGATGAATCTCAGCCTTTAAAATCATCCCCATAAGAAGACTGTATAAACTTTCGTTCAGAAATACTCTGAAGCCCTTACTGTGCTAGCCGTTGAGGTAGGCACTGCAGATAGAAAGATAGTGCTCTTCAGAAGAGTTAGACCTGAACCAACACTGAGAATACCTTGGGGTGAAAGAACAGCTGTAAGGATGCATGAGGTACAGCGGTAGTCCAGGGAAGGATGAGAGGCAGCCAGCCTTACGGACTTCCTTCTCCTCTGCAGATGACCTTTTGCTGTTGCTTTTTTAAAAAGAAAGAAAAGAAAAAACAACTTTGAAGTTCATCTTAAAATTTCCTTTAGGGATAAGCAGGAACTCTTATAAATAAACTCTGAGGTTTATTACCCTTTTCTTTTCTTTAATCCCCTCTATCTGTTCTGATGGACAACCTGCTTCCAGCTCTGTATTTGAGCCAGTAGTCTGAGGCGCTCTCCTCTCCTTAGCTGAGGAGCCTCTGAGGCTGAGGTAACATGAGGGTGGCCTCTCATGGAACTGGAAGCTGGAGGAATCATTATAGGGAAGTATACTTTTTAACCCAGTTTGTTTACTTCCCAACTTCTATACGGCTATAAATCAATAATGTGGTTGTGATAACCCTGATCCTTCCCTTTCTGAAGAAAAAGCAAGGTTTCTCCTCCTGAGACCTGGCCCCCTCTGTGTTGCCCTCTGACTTGGACCACTACTTAAATATTTTAAATAAAGCACTGTGGACTCAATTTATTTGAAAAGGAACATACAGTATGGAATGACATATGAAATGTGGCCCTGTAACACATGAAAAAAATCCATGTTTTAGATTGTGGATTGAGAAAATGATTTGTTTCACCTATTGGAATTTTTTATGAGCTCATTCTTTTTCATGATGTAATTTTCACCCTTGAAAGGAGTTCATTTAATTATTTGGGTTTATTTGTTAAAGAGCAGTTTTGCTTGTTTATTTTAAAACAGTACCTTTCACACAGGTATACACACTTATTTTGTTGTGAGTTACAACATACTACAGAAACATGCACAAGACAAAGATACATTGCTCCATGGTTTATGACAGCAGCATCCATATGACTATAATCTAGATTAAGGAATAGTAAATGTAACTCTTTTCATCCCTTTAAATACTAGCCGACCTAAACCTGTTTTCATTTTCTACTTGTTCCATATAATATGATGTTCATAGGTGGTCTGTTACAAGAATCAGCCGTAATTCAAACTTCAGTTCTATCCTTTCTAATACATTTTGACCTTTCATTGTGATAGTCTTGTAAAATTAGTTCCTAAACATTACATGAATGAAACAACTCCCTCACCTGCATATGTACTATTATTTCTAAATGACAATACTATAAGGAATATTTTATTTCTAAATGACAGTATTTTCACCTTCTTAACCATTTTCTTATATTTGAAACACTTCAGTTTCTTTACATATACAAAGTAAAGATAGTTTATTCTTTGTATACATACAGTACTCTAGCCAAAACTAAAGCTGTCTTACATTCATAATTTTGTAATAAAAATTCTTTGAATCTGTTTTTAAAACCCCAACATTTAAAACCTGAGCATTTATCCTAAGAAGTTATTTATGTGCTATTTTCTTCAGGTACTTATGACCACTGACATTTCTTTTTACACTGTGTGGTCTTTTCCCCCCCTCCAGTATTATACAAATACAACATGAATATATTCTAAATTACTGAAGATTCAAGCAGTACAGTAGTGTACAGAGCAAAATTTGGAAATGTCATTGTGCGTCCACACCTTAGAGTTCACTTGTCAGTGTCCATCCTTCCAATTAATTCTCTCTACATTTCTATCCATGTATTTTTTTTACATATACACCTATTATTTTGATTGTTTAATGCTCTACATGTTTCATGCTCTGTGTTCTGTGGCTTTTTAAAAATTATTATGAAATAAATTCACAGGAAAAGATATATACTTGCTTTTTCTCCTCTTTTTTCTTTTAATTAATTTATTTATTGATGACTGTGTTGGGTCTTTGCTGTGCGCGGGCTTTTCTCTAGTTGTGGTGAGCGGGGGCTACTCTTCCTTGCAGTGTGTGGGCTTCTCATTGCGGTGGCTCCTCTTGTTGTGGAGCACGGACTCTAGGCGCACGGGCTCTCTAGAGTGCAGGCTCAGTAGTTGTGGCGCACGGGCTTAGTTGCTCGGTGGCACGTGGGATCTTCCTGGACCAGGTCTCGAACCCGTGTCACCTGCGTTGGCAGGCGGATTCTCAACCACTGCGCTACTGAGAAGCCCTGCCTTTTCTCCCTTTAATTACCAGCTTCAGTGCTGGTGTCCCTGGAACCTCCTAAGTTGATCATTAAAATTTTTTTTAATGAGTTTATTAATTTTTTTTTGTATATTTGTTTTTCAGTTTGTCGCAGCCATTATTCTTTTGGGTGCTCAAATTGTCCCATCTTTGGCCACTGGGAACCCCGTCGCATCAGCTCCTGTGTCATTTGACACACCTCATTAGTTTGTTGTGTTTTTTTTCCTGAAATACCTTTTTTTTTTTTTTTTTTTTTTTTGCGGTAGGCGGGCCTCTCACTGTTGTGGCCTCTCCCGTTGCGGAGCACAGGCTCCTGACACACAGGCTCAGCGGCCATGGCTCACGGGCCCAGCCGCTCCGCGGCATGTGGGATCTTCCTGGACCAGGGCACGAACCTGTGTCCCCTGCATCAGCAGGCGGACTCTCAACCACTGCGCCACCAGGGAAGCCCGAAATACCTTCTTTTAAAAAAAAATTTTTTTTAACATCTTTATTGGAGTATAATTGCTTTACTTTGTTGTGTTAGCTGTATAACAAAGTGAATCAGCTATACGTATACATATATCCCCATATCCCCTCCCTCTTGCGTCTCCCTCCCACCCTCCCTATCCCAACCCTTCTAGGTGGTCACAAAGCACAGAGCTGATCTCCCTGTGCTATGCAGCTGCTTCCCACTAGCTATCTATTTTACATCTGGTAGTGTATATATGTCACTGCCACTCTCTCATTTTGTCCCAGCTTACCCTTCCCCCTCCCCATCTCCTCAAGTCCATTCTCTACGTCTGCGTCTTTATTCCTGTCCTGCCCCTAGGTTCTTCAGAACCTTTTTTTTTTTTTTTTTTTTTAGATTCCATATATATCTGTTAGCATGCAGTATTTGTTTTTCTCTTTCTGATTTACTTCACTCTGTATGACCGACTCTAGGTCCATCCACCTCACTATAAATAACTCCATTTCGTTTCTTTTTATGGCTGAGTAATATTCCATTGTATATATGTGCCCCATCTTCTTTATCCATTCATCTGTCGATGGACACTTAAGTTCCTTCCATATCCTGGCTATTGTAAATAGTGCTTCAATGAACATTGTGGTGCATGACTCTTTTTGAATTATGGTTTTCTCAGGGTATATGCCGAGTAGTGGGATTGCTGGGTCATAACCCCATTAGTCTTTGAGAGGTCCTTATTTCCAGGCCAAACAAGACCATCCAGGCTTACGTGGCATAATTCCTGTCCCAAACCTGGAGTCCTTATTTTAGAGGGGAATGATATTTAGAGACCATTATCAGGTGATTGACACATGGGGAATTTAGAAATTGCCCCATCCTATCAGTAATATGTAAAAATTTATCAGCTTTGTAATTAAAATCCTGATCTCTAGAAATCTTCATCTCTTAGTTTAAATACCATAGAAACCCCATGTGAAGTGCCAGCTGTTGTTACACACTGGTCAGATAGCCATAAATGAAGCCCCATAACTATGTCTGTTCCTGTAAAATTCACTGATAGTGTCAAAAATCTTTGGTTTTATAGCTTAAGAGTTCTCAAATCATTTAGTAGTCAGCGCTCTTGTTCTTTAAAGAGGACACGGTGAGTTCCAGGAAAGTGATGGAATTATTGAGGGAGTGTCCATTCCCTGGTCACAGCCCAGGTTTGTGGCTGTTTGATTCTTCAAATAACAAGTATGATTGTTGTTGTCTTGGTTGAAGGAATTTTAAGCCCCAGAGGGATACTATGAAAGAAAGGCATGGCCCTTCTGTGCCTTCGTGAGAGCACGGCTGCAGATTTTGGCACTGACTAGTTTGATTGCCTCAAATTTTTGTTATGTATTCTGTGATCCAGGTACATTTCCAAGATTTTTTTTTCAAAAAAAAAAAAGTGTCTATATCTCAGTTGTTTTATGCTGTATGCACTGTCTAGTTCTCACCTGTATTTTGAAAAAATTTTCTTGTTACAAGCTGCTAGTCCATTTGAATAGGTGCATCTCTGTTATATCTTGTCCTCCCAAAGTAGAAGCTTTTCATATAGTTTGTGCTTTTTTAAAAAGAATTACCTTCCCAGAGTTCCTTCAGTCTGAAGGCAGAGTTGTACCTCATCCACCTCTTCACATAACATAATAGTTATGTTAGCTTAAAAATTAATCTCTTTAAAAAACACCTTAGCAGGGCTGTTCCCAGCGCTTGGAAATCTTCCCTGTGTCCCCCACAGTCCATAGTACTCTTTGGCACAGAACAAAAGTGGTTCCCCTTTCCCCTTCTACAGAATTACAGATTTGGGGGCTTGGGTTTTTGTTTTTAATTTATTTAATCAAATAAACTAAAGTGTATTTGATAACCTTTATGTATAAAGTTTTATACATTAACGTACTTGAAAAATTACTCTTGAATTTTACATTACATGAGAACATTTTAATGAAGGAAAAGCATAATTATCTTATGAGAGTCTTGCTTTGAAAATTGATTGTAAATTTAATAAGGGTTTTATATTAGGCTGATTTTTATTGTCAGAGTATGTATAAAATCACTCTGAACTTTAGGTTAATTTCTACTGTTTGGGCCACCTTTCAGCATATTCCTTATGAAAGTTTGGGCTGCAATCTTTGTATGACCCCTGGGAAATACTCTGCTTGTTATCTTTTTCTTTATTGCAGGTTTCTGATGGAGTGTGAATGTGTTTTGTTTTTGTTCTTTGAGTTTTTTACTGCCAGGAGTCAGTTATCAAAAAGCTTAGCTTTTCAGTTTTAGGGTGGGAGGGAAATCTAGGAAAATTCCATGTGTTTTAGTATTTTGGTATTTTTGAGAAACAAATCTACTCATGTTTTCTGGAACATTTGTGTCCTGAAACACACCCTCTTCCTGGAGCTGACCATACACCATTAAGATATTCCTTATTCATATTAGCAAATTTTTTTAAAAAGGCCACATTTAAAACAGTACTTCTTTGTGCCTAATAGGTATATTGAATTTATTGTCATAAGACATTTTTCGTATTTTGCTCTAGTTTTTCACAAGCAGAAATGGCTTGATCTTTTCTTTTTTCAAAACCCGTTAGAATGTTTAAAAATAAGTTCTTGATTCTTAAGTCTTTGCTATTTGTGAAGACTAGGTTACCACATAGAAGGAACTAGATATTTCATTATGAAGGAAGCTGCCTATTTCTTTCCAGTAAACTTCCTGTGATCTTACTTAGTCTGAGGGCATTATCAGAAATCTATTACACACTGACATAGAAATTCTTCAAGTTGACAGAAGAGACAGAATTCTCCCTACTTAACTAAGGGAAAAAGGTTTGTTGATTTGTCACTTTTGACAAAAATCATACATTTGCACACTTTCAATCATTTTAGACCTTCAGCTGTGTACTGTACTGTATATGTGTATCCCATCGTCTTTCCAAAGTCTACTGGTCATAGTTGAATTGTTACCTGTTTCTGATTTTGATTTTAACAGTGGGCAATTTCTCAGTTACTTTAAAAAGGTAAACTTTGTATCAACATGATTTTCAAAGTTCTTAATAAAGTGTGGATTTTTTTTCTATTTTTTAATAGGTAAGTAATTTCTATGGTTTAAAATTCAAAAGATACAAAAAGGTATACAGAAAGAAGTCTTCTTACCTTTGGTCCACAATCACCCTGGTCCTTTCCCTGGAGGCAATGTTTGGAATACTTCCTTCAGCATCAAATAAAAATAGTTCTAAATATTGTCATGAATTCTATTGAGTACATTCATTAATTTCTGCTTATTTTTACAGAAGTGAATGGTGACTGGCAAAGAGCTGATGCTGTCTGGAATAAAATGCAAGAAGAAAATATTATTCCTCGTGGAAGGACATTAAGGTTATTAGCGGAAATCCTTAGGAACAGTAACCAAGAGGTTCCATTTGACGTACCTGAGGTAATTTGTTTTTAACTGTAAGCATAACAGATTTTGTTGTTTGTCTATAACTTTAGGTTATAGATTAGCCCAGCTTTACAATGAAAAGGTCACTGTTGTGTTTACCACTTTTTGTTTAATTGAATAATTTTATTTTTAAGTTGTGGTATGAGGATGAAAAACATTCCCTGACTTCATCACCCTCACCTGTAGAAGTTAGTCTCCAGAAAGAGCTATTGAATGCCTGCCACAGGAAGAAAGACAAAGGTAAACGTGTACACTGGGGTCTTCTTTCTGATAGCAACATGGGATCTAAGCCCAGCAAATCATTAGTGATCTCGGGTAGAGATGGAACTTAAATTGTATATATTAATTATTTTCTTTCATTTTTTAAGTTAACAAAGACATTTTGGGACAATTGGGAAAATTTAAATATCGACTGAGTAGTGGGTCATTAAGGAATCACTCATTTTATTAGATACGATAACAGCATTATGATTTATAGGAAAATGTCCTTAAATTTTGAGATCTATAATGAAGAATTGAGAAATGGGGAAAAAAATCAAGATTTCTGTAATTTATTTTAAAGTACTTAAGCCATAAAAAATGGTTAAACAAATCTGGCAAAATGTTAATTATTAGGTGTAGGTGATGGGTACGTGGAGGGGGTTATTATACTATTCTTTATATTTTTCTGTACATTTGAAATTTTTCATAATAAAAACTAAAATAGTGCATTTTTCAAAAATTACACTTTGAAAATAGCATTATCATTAATTTTTTGGCAAGTGTATTTGTTACATATTTTTACGTGAAAGCAAAAAATGATTAGGGCATTAACCATCATACTAGTGTGTGTTAAGCTGTATCTTGAGGTTGAAGGCAGGTCATGAGCCCTGTTTCTTGCGTTTCTTCCCTTTCTTCAGCGGTAAACTTACCTGAAGGTATGCCTACCTCTATTGTGACTACTTTAAAATTTCTTTGACCATCTTGAGCCCTCTGATACAAGCTTGCCTATCACATTCTAGATGTTTTCATTTAGACTTCGTTGTACTCTCCCCAGATCATATATTACTTTTGTTTCCTTCATTTTTGTTAATTTTTCTTCATAGAATGCTACTGTTACCTTTAACTCCTCCAGTTTTTGTGTACATTTTCAAGTATGCTTTATGATAATTTAACCATTATGCAGCAGATTTTCTTTTCATTTTAGTATTGACAGTTTTGAGCTCCCTTCAGTAGGAAGTCATCAATTTAGAAATTTATAGAACCTTTTAATTTCTTTTTTTTAATATTGTACTTTTAATTTAATTTAATTTATTTATTTATTTTTGGCTGCGCTGGGTCTTCTCTGGTGCGCACTGGCTTTTCTCTAGTTGCGGCAAGCGGGGGCTACTCTTTGTTGTGGCACGCGGGCTTCTCGTTGCGGTGGCTTCTCTTGTTGCAGAGCACGGGCTCTAGGTGTGTGAGCTTCAGTAGTTGTGGCACGTGGGCTCAGTAGTTGTGGCTCGCCAGCTCTAGAGCGCAGGCTCAGTAGTTGTGGCACACGGGCTTGGTTGCTCTGTGGCATATGGGATTTTCCTGGACCAGGGATCGAACCTGTGTCCCCTGCATTGGCAGGCAGATTCTTAACCACTGCGCCACCAGGGAAGTCCGAACCCTTTAATTTCTTAACTAGAAATTTTGTGACACTGACATAAAGTGTCTGAAGGAGGAATTAAGTTAAGCTCTTAAGCTTGCTTAATACTGCAGAGTAACTTTATTCTTTGAGTCATTTTCCTTTGTTGCATATTCAGTCTATATATCCTTGAGTCTTTCACCATGTATCTCTTAAACCTAAATATAAAGTTCATTATTATCAATGCTATTTAAATATTCTAATGGAATTTTGATTTGATTGAAATGAATGTAAGGTTAGTGTATACTTCCTGTTTAAAGATTCCAAAGCTCCATATATTGCCTTTTTTTAATTGTTGTTTTTATTTAAGTAAAAACATTTTAACCAGCTAACTAAATGTAATGCAGTGTATATTATAAATGTAAAGATATACCCCTATTCTAGTTTTTTTTTTAATTTTTAAAAAAAATAAATTTATTTAATTTATTTTTTTGGCTGTGTTGGGTCTTCATTGCTGCGCGCTGGTTTTATTTGCGGCGAGCGGGGACTACTCTTTGTCGCGGTGCACAGGCTTCTCATTGCAGTGGCTTCTCTTCTTGCAAGAGCATGGGCTCTAGGCACGCGGGCTTCAGTAGTTGTGGCTCGTGGGCTCTAGAGCGCAGGCTCAGTAGTGGTGCACAGGCTTAGTTGCTCTGTGGCATGTGGGATCTTCCTGGAACAGGGCTCGAACCCATGTCCCCTGCCTTGGCAGGCGGATTGTTAACCACTGTGCCACCAGGGAAGTCCCCTCTTCTAGTTTCAATATACAATTTACATTTATCTAGTTGGTTTCATTCTGTTAATTCTGCAGAGGTTTGAGTTACTTTTGTGTATATCTCAGAATTGAATGCTTGGCAAAATATGAATATTTTGAAAATTGAATTCAAGACTACAGTTTTAGAAAACCACTAGTAAGCTTTTCTAGATTATTTTGTTACCTTAAATATTCAAATTGTACTTACTGTGTATTTTCATTCAGCAAAGTAGTGAACTATTATATACGCTTGTTGGGATGTAGCCAATAGTTGCAGTACATCATAACGTCTAAGCTCTATTAAAAGGAAAATATATGCATTATGTACTGAATGATAGATTCTGTCTTTTCTTAGTTAACATACAAATATTAAGATCATAACCTTTTTCTCTTGTTTCTCTGAATTTAGCTTGAAAGTTAACTAAGTTTTTGATATTGTCACTTCAGTTGAATTGAAGGGCTAATTCAAACTCCCCTAACTTGTAATGTAAACACAAGCATAATTTCTGCTTGTTTAGAAACCTCCAAAGTAGCTCAGAATGTTCTTCTGAGCGTTAATATCATGTTCATTCCTATTTGTGTGTTCTTTATTTCTTTACATGGAGCTTTATATCCATAAAAGTTCTTATGTGATAGTTCAGTTATGCCCCTTCTTTATTGTGATGTGTTTATACACACCAGAGTGTGGATTGTAGTTTCAGTTGGATGTTTATAGCCAGGCAATTTTATTTCAGAAAAGTAAGTGACTGAAAAGTGTAGTTACTTCTCTTTTGGTAACATCTTTTCATTCACTGACAGTTATTGTGAACAAGTGAAATAAAACTGTTAATCAGTCAAACAAATGTTGCTTAGTTTACTTGTTAGATATCTGTATATTTGAAAATTGTATGTTTTTGTATAAGTCCTGTCGTAGCCAAATAATTTGATCTCCTAATTTTAGCATTACAGGCTATACTCACTGTAATGCTGTTGTGTTGGAATCTTAACCGCAGGAACCACCCACTTACAGATTCAAGATCGCTTTAAAGTGAATCTTTTGCTCCCCTCAATCTAAATTATACCCCTGGTTTATTTGGACTTTAACACACATTTTGCAATTTATTTTGAAACTGGAAACTGGGATCATCTTTTGATAAACAAATTCAGAAGAGCTCTTTTTCGTTTTTATTGGCATGAAAATAATTTATTGACTTTAGAGAGCTAGTATGAAAAATAATTTTAAAACGAAGCCCTTTCTGGTACCATCCATTTGGATTAAGTAGTAGTTTTCATAACTGTCACTTTGTTTTTTAAAGATTAGAAGAGTGATAACATCTGCTTGCTTGGTCAGTGTGTGTGTCTCTGTAGAGTGGTATAGTGAGTGAGTATTAAAAGAAGCAGAAATATGGGGGTTTCGGGCTTTGTTTTAGGGCTTTTCCCCCTCCTTTTTTGCCATTTCAGAATAATGTCATCTCATTTTTTGTTGTTTTTTTCCTTCATAGATGCATTTAATATTTTCCTGAAAGCAAAAAAGCAAAACGTTGTCTTCAATAGTGAAACTTATGCCAGTCTTATAAACTTACTGTTGATGAAGGATAATCCTACACAAGCAGTGCAAGTGAAAGATTTGTAAGTATTAGTTCATCTATTAAACCTCACACTTAAAAACAAATATCAACTATCATTAGGATTTTTCTGATATATTGTAGTAGCAGTTGCTTAATTGTCTTCAACTAGTCACAAAAATTATATGAAATGTTTTTCTAATTTTATGGGGGTTTTTAACCTACAAAAAATATAACTTTTATTAGCCCTGCACACTGCAGTATATTTTATTTTACCTTATGTAACGTCACAACTCATGTATTCTATTCATATATAGAAAAGTAGTTTTTTAAATCATATTCTGTTTCTTGTTCAGCAACTCGATCTGTGTACCTTTTATGGTGGAAGCAGCCTGATACATGAAGACATCAAGGGCTTTGAACTTAGGCAAGGGTTTGAATCTTACTTGAAAGCTCGTGGGAAAATTTCCTCCTATCTCTGAGCCTCAGTTTTTCTTCTGTATAATGAGTAGATGATAATAAGTCTTACATTAATGATTTCTTCTAGCTATTGAAGGAGATAGAGTGAAGTAGAGAAAATATATGGTACTCAACACATTTTAAATACCTTTTCTCTTTCCCCTTCTTGTTTTGTAATCTGTTTAGTGGTATTGGTGTTAGTGGCGGTAGTGGTTTTGTCTCTGGCTAGTTCCCTAGAGTAAAATACTTTGTTAATCAGAACGAGAATACAGTTTTCTTCCCTGGTGTTGTGTCAGTTAACTGACTCTGTTGTCTTATCCCCAAGGAGTTACCTTCAAAGTTAAGTAATTAATCAGAAAGGGCCTAGAAAGGAGAAGATCAAGGTCACCTGCTCTGGAAGGTACACCTGTCCTGTTGATGAGTCAATAGCTTTATTTTCAATGGCAAAGGTCAACCTTTTCCTAGTATATTGTAAGTTTTGAAATAATCTCTCCTGGCTAACTTTTGGCCTTCAAAATTTTTAAGTCGCAGCACTTTTGGAATATTAGAATCCTGAATAGAAAATGGATGTTTGCCATTCTTGGAATTCACTGGAAAACCTGGCGTTAATATTAGTGTTATGTTAAAGTTATGCACCATAGGGCCGTGTTTACTGTTTATGTTTCAGTACATTTTGAAAAATACGTTGTGTATGACTGTACTTATCTGTGGAAATATATCTGTATCTGTTGACATATACACACACACAGAGTATATATAATTCATATATATACATATAAGTACTATATATGTATGGATACACACATATACCATATATATCTATGATCTTGAATCACTTCTATGTCTTGATATAGGATGGTCACACTGAGACTTTTAAGTTCAGGTTTTTAATGCATTGTGTCTCATTTGTGTTTTTACTCAGTTGCTAATTAAATTATCTCTCTCTGGAATACTCAGTACATCCTCAATTAGTGACTTGGAAAATGTGACATTGAACAGCATCCTGTCATCTATAACCATTGAAGTCATCCAAGAGGTGCAGGTTTTTTCCTGCAGTTACTTTTCTTGGAAAATTATTATCTAAACACTGTCCACAATTATCAAAGGTGTTTTGAAACAACACTGATTTGGGAGGAAAGGGTGGCAGAGAAAAGAGAGGAACATTTTGTGTTGAGAATTGGGTATGATTAACTGAGGAGATGGAAGCAAAGAAGGAAATCTTTTTCAAGTCTTTTAGTCCTGAGGTTGGTCACAGAGACCTCTGAAATACTTCCCAAAAGTACAAATTATAATTCTTTCATTTTAATTGGGCTTGTTTTAAAATGGTGAGCCTCACATTCTGGTAGCATAAACAGATAACCCACCACCCACCCCAAAGGTTCTGACTCACCTGATCTGGTGTGGGGCCCAGGAATCTGCATTTTACTAAACACCCCAGGTGAGTCAAGGATCACGTCTTAAACATTTTGACCACATTACCATTATCAGTGAGCTGTACTACTGTAAGTATATGATATGTAAGTATATTATAGAGCATACTCCAAAAATAGCAGTTTTTTGGAGAATAAGATTTAAAAATAGAAACTTAAACATTTTCTTGTCTCACCCTAGAGCATTCACACAGTGTGCATACCTCTTGCTGGAGACCCCTGATCTAGAGTAGTTTTTCAAATTGCATTTATAACCTGTTAGTGGATCATGGACTCTCTTTAGTGGGGCAGAATCAACATCTTTTTTAGTTAAATAGAATAGAAAATATCAAAGCATTCCATGTAGTAGAGATATTTTGTGAACATTTGCTTTCAGTTATATGTGCATCTGTATATCAGTGCACTGGTATGTACCATAAAACATCGTTTCTTACTATGTCTGACTGAGAATCTTGATCAAACAAGTGTGAAAGCTGTTGACCTAGAAGATGGTTATAAGCACAGCCCTTCTATTTACACTTATGTCCACAACCTGTAAAATGTAGGTTTATCTTCTTTTCTTCCCTCCCTCTCTAGATGTTCATGAAACCTTTCTGTACTCCTGAGGTTACTTTTATCTTCCCCTGTGTTATCTTCCAGGAGTATTTTGTAGCTGCCTTCCCCATGTAGTTGTGTGGGCCCAAAGAGATTCCTAGATTCCAAGCTTTAGAATGCCCAGAGGCACTTAATCTGGGGATCTGTGCACATCCTTTTCTTTGAACCAATAAAACGTTATATCTGACTATGAAGAATCGTATCTTGGGTTAGATCTACATTGGGTACTTTTGAAAATAACTCTGGACTGGGAATTCAGAAGCGGAAGTTAGAGTTCCAATTCTCTGTTACTGGAGGAATGTCGTATAACTTCTCTGGATTTGTTTCCTGGTTCCAGCGTTGCCAGTGTTCCACTAGGTCATCTCTTCCCCTTCTGGCTCTGCATCAGTGATCAGAATGAAAAATAATTGTTGCTTTTTTTTTTTAGAGGCATCTTTATTGTAATATGGTGTGACCAAATGAGCTACTGTAGCAAGTGGTGGTACCCCCAGTATTATTCTGGCACTACTACTCTATTATTACGCTATAAATATACTCTATAAATAGCAGTCTGTTACAGTTACCTACATGATGCCACCTGTTCAATCTTAAGAGCAGTTGTTTTCTCTGTGAACTAATGCAGTCTTTGCTTTTGCTGTACCTTTGCTGTCTCTAATGTATTGCGGATTCACATGACTACTAGTGAGATTTCTGCAGTTTAAGAAGGTTACTTAACCTTCCCAACAAGTAATGGAACCTCAAAAGTAACACATGCCTTTAAAATTTTTGAAAAAAAAAAGAATGACTTTCTTTCATTTTTAGTTAGAATTCAACATTTCCTTGTGTTTCAAAATAAAAATTTAGGTATAGTGAATTCTTTCAATGGAGGGGAACTGCTTATTCATAGAGCAGTAATGGTTATGAATTGTTATTTTAAATCTGTTAACACTGAACTCTATTCTTAGGAAATTTGAGAATCATGTGGTGATTAGCTCTGCTTTATCTTTCAAGAATAGCACTTCATTTTCTCTTGTTCCTACTAGCTTCTTATTTTATTCTGTCTAAAAATAATGCTAAATTAATAACTGATGGTTTTTACTGGATTGGCCAGTTTTTGTTTTCCAAAGTAAGATAAATTCTAATCACTGCCTAATGTCCTATGTGCGTGTTATATAAGTACAATCCATAGACCAGTCATAGCTCTGAAATCTCCAATATGAACCTTTCCATGTGATACTATCTTCTTTGGTTAAGACAGAGTAATTTTTGCAGTTGATTGTAAGTTAAGAGATTGATACCCCTTCACTCTGCAATTTTTTTTTCCTTTATTTTAGCAGTTCTAAAAAAGAAAAGAAAATGTCTGGAATTCTGTGCTGTCCAGTCCAGTAGCCACTAGCCATAAGTGCCCACTTAAATTTAAATTATTAAAATTAAATATAATTAAGGTTTCCATTCCTCCATCACAGTAGCCAGGTAGCCACATGTAGCTGGTGGCTACCCTATTGGACAGCATGGGTAAAGAATATTCTCATTATCACAAGGAAGTTTGATTTGGCATCTCTGTACTAGATTTTTTTCCAAAAGGAAAGATCAAAATTATGATTCAGAAGTAAACTGCTCTTATTTTATTGTATGAATGAGTACACTGCAGAATCACCAGTACCTTCTGTAGTTTTTCTCCCTTTACCAGTTTGGAATATATTTTGGTTGTGATTGGTCAGTTTCTACATGTGTAATATATGTTCAGCATGTAATAGAACTGGGGAGAGTTTTCTTCCTATTTATCCTCACTTTCAAATATATATTGAATACACACCTTGAGATAGCAAGAGATTATTAAAAGAAAAATGTTCTGTGTTTTGAGATTTTCAAAAGGTTTGACAATCAAGTGTGATGTCAGAAGTTTTGTTACCTTATGGTTTTAATGAATTTTAGGTAATATTTTCAAGTAAATATGGTATAATACATGTAATAATGTTGGCATAAGAAATGAGCTTAATTTTAATAGTGTCTGCTTGTTTATTTAATCATGCTAAAGATTGAGAAAGTAAATCCTTTATTTTCTGCAGTTTATAGTCTCATGTATGAGTTTTTGACTTAAGAGCTTTGACAGATGGGATAAAGGAAAAAAGTCAAACTGAGCAGTGGGTGCTTTGGTGGGATTAAGAGGATCGTTGGGGGGATAAAAAAATCCTTCCCCCAGGAACAGTAGGGGGGAACCTCAGAGGCTGAAAGTGACTGAGAGGATGGGCACATCATGGTGTCTTTGGAGGATTTTCTTGGGATTGACGAGAGTAATTTAGCAGTGACCCTGCTTTTCTCGCAATCTGCTCAGCTTAGATGTTCATGTGGGTAGGCCGAGGTTGTTGGCAGCAAGATCATCACTGAGCTTGATAAGGCAAATGGCAGCAATTGCTTTTGCTCCTTTTGACCTGTGGAGATTTCCTAATTGGGAGATAAAGCCTAGGGGCATTAAGGATGCTGAAATTTCATCACAGGAGATATGCAAACAATGTAGCAAACAAATCATCTCTGGCTAGGGTTCTTCTTCTTCTTTCTTTCTTTCTTTTTTTTTTTTTTTTTAAATTATGTAGGTTTTAGTCATAAGAAAAGCGAGTTTTTGCTCTTGAGTTTTAAAAAATTGGGGGGGTTTGGGCTTCCCTGGTAGCGCAGTGGTTGAGAGTCCGCCTGCCGATGCAGGGGACACAGGTTTGTGCCCGGTCCGGGAAGATCCCACATGCCGTAGAGCGGCTGGGCCCGTGAGCCATGGCCGCTGAGCCTGCGCATCCGGAGCCTATGGTCCGCTACGGGAGAGGCCACAACAGTGAGAGGCCCACGTACCGGGGAAAAAAAAAAAAGTTGGGTTTCAAATTTAAGGCTGGGACAAGATTGTGTGAAATTTTACATTTTAATGTAGCAGTGGTTTTAGTTCTGCAGTATGTTCACCTTTAAAAATTGTATGTATCTAGATGACAGAAATTTGAAAATTAATCAGCCAAATGATATGGTGTTAGTAATATGCTTTAGTTTATATTTAAAATATAAAGTGCTGAAAATAAATGCTCATTTTTGTTGCCGAAAGAATAGTTTTACATTTTATAATTATGGTGAGTGTAGAAAAAAGAGGAAAAAGTATCCAGCTTAGGATACAGCAGAACAATGCAGGGCATGCAGTTATTTTAGTCATCTAATATGTCAGCATTCAAGAATCTGAACCGATTGTTTAAAAAAAATCTTGTACTTTGTTTCTTTTGTTGCTCATTTCCAACTTTGTCATCTGTCAGAATGCAAAAAAAAATTATCCTTCTATAACCATTGACAGGATAACACAAAAGCTGTCTCCAGGTCGATATTTTGCAGCAATATTTTTAACATATGAACAGTAGTTTTTATAATTTCACCTTGGTGCTCAACCATTTATTATCGTATCAGAAGCATGTCAGTAATTCCTTTCTAAATGTCTGCTTCTTTTAGCGCTGAGACCCACATCAAGGGCTTCACACTGAACGATGCTGCCAACAGCCGCCTCATCATAACGCAAGTTAGGCGGGATTATTTGAAAGGTATGTCACAATGCTTGACCTTTACGTCACATTAATGCCTCTGCAGATTTTTCTTGTAACGCCCTTCGAATACTTGGATAAAGGAGTCCATTTAGCAAATTACCTGCTTATCAAGAGCCTTTTGTGGTAGCTGAGAGACGTAAATTACTGTACATGCATTTATAATACAGCTTGAATATGAATGTACTTGTCATTTGACCACTTAGTCCAGTTTCCATTCCATTTAACACAAGATGGGTTTTCTTAAGATGAATCACAGCTCTTCAGACATGCAAAATTTGTGTTGCAGAAGGAGAGAAAGTACAGGCTTTCAAGTGCGTTAAAATTCACAGCACAAGTCATTTTGCTCTGGAAATTAACATACTTTAGAGCATCTGAAACAATTCCCAGCAGTTGTTTCTTGCATATTGTGTTGGTTGTATGTGAGTTAGCAAATGAGTTAAATTGAGTGTTAAATGTGTGGGATTGTGCACCAAGTGATTATAATATTGATTTTTAAAACTTAATCTAATACTTCTTTAATAGTTAATAATGCCAACAGCAGTAAGATACAGTGTTTGTTTGGAGTTTCGAGTTTCGAGCTTTTGAATTAAGAGGATAACATCAGAAAAATGTGGAGATGACTTTGGGGAGGGTTGGGATGAGGCCATTTGTTTGGTAGAGGCTGTTTATGGGTTTGCAGAGGAATGGATTTGGATCGGATAGTCTTATGAATGAGCTCCCAAGGGGAAAAATGATGAATCTCTTAAATTTAGATAAGCATCTTTTCACATTTAATTTTACATTTGAATTTTAGTTGATACAGTAACACCATGGTTTTGCCGATACAACAAAAGACACTTAGGAACTCTTTAAGGAAGGTTGAAACAGCTCTTTAACCGTTAAATATGTTGCCTAGTTTTTTCCTCACTCTGTATATACTCCCCACTTGCATGCTTATAAAATAATATCACATCTCTGAAAGTTGCTGTCTAATTGTGCAGCTTTAATGTTGCCTGTAATGCCTAGAGGTATTGGTCTTTGGATGTCTTCCTAACTGGTTAGGACTGAGTATGTAAGTGATCATTTCTGCCTATGCAGAATTGCTGCCTCAGTATTCTACAGGCAGGACCAGCCTGTTAGAGACAGCTTCAGTCATAATTGAGTGTTGTAGGGCTTGCTATTAAAACTTTAAAAGCTTTCATTTTCTTTGCAATAGAAGAGGCTTTTTGGCAAGTAGATATTTAAAAACAATTTTTTTCTACTTTTTGAAATTTTATTTTTTGGCCACGACACGCAGCATGTGGGATCTTAGTTCCCTGACCAGGGATCGAACCTGCGCCCCCTGCAGTGGAAGTGCAGAGTCTTAACCATTGGACCTCCAAGGAAGTCCCTGATAAACAATTTTAAAACATTGAAAAATTAAACTTGCTCCCATATAAATAAGTTCATTTTTATAAATGACATTTTGTAGACATGGAGATCAGAATAAAACACTTTTTTAATTTCAAGGAGTTAATTTTTGAGCTGAATCTAATCAGTGTTTAACTTGACTGCTATCCCACTTGTATGTTAGGTACCCTGTGAAGACAACAAGAAACTATGATATAATTTCACATCTGTTTTCAGCTGTTCACCTGGAGGTTGGTTGAGAGTAGAAGCTATGAACCCACCTCCCAGTGCCTCGCCACGGACTAACCTACTGTGGTCATTGTCAAGGACGGGAATGCTGTTGGCACTATCCACATCTCCTTATTTTGTTCCATGGCTGACTAGAGCTCCCAATTAAAAAATTCAGGTTGCTTTTTCTCAATTCCATCTAAAGCAGGAAGAAAAATAAAGCCAGTTCAAATGCTGTTCTGGAATATTAATAGCTGATACATCACACTGTTGCAGTATAATCAATATTACTAGTAAATTAGGTGACAGTGTGATAAGGACTCGGGGAGGGGTGTGGATGGATACTGCTTTTGGTGTCCCAAAGCAGTAAATCATGAACTGTCCAGAAGTCCAGCCCTGTATGGGAATATGATTTCGGTTCCAAGGTCCCATGCTCCCTTTGGATAGACATAAAATGATCTCTTCTCCTCTATCCTCCACTCTTTCACACACACATGCACCCATAGATGAAGGCTCTGGGGTGGTTAGATTCTTGGGTTGGTGTCTTAACAGTATGACCTTGGGGAAATTATTTAAATTATCTGTGCCTCAGTTTCCCACATATAAATTTGTTACTTACCTCAGAGGGTAGTTGTGAGTGTGACTGCTTAATACTGTGTCTGGCATGTAGTAAGTGCTCAACAAATGTAGTAAAAGCTCAGTAAATGCGCATTACTATCATCACCATTGTTATCTTATTTTTGTTGCTATTTGATCCACTGGTGTGGGAAGATCCTCCTGGCTGACGATATTCTTGGCTAATAAAAATATTCCATATTATCTGTGTATGACCACCAGTTAAGATTTTATCAAGTTTATTTTCTATAGATAATATTATTAAAGTAGTATAAATAACATTTTTTGTTTCCTGTATGTTCGTGTGTATTTATAAAATTTTATTGAATATGCCTTCTAAACTGCCTATTTTCCCTTTTCCCCATTTGAGAATCACTGGTTTAGAATGTAGATTTGGAGTAATAATAAATTGTTTATTCAATAATAAATACTTAAATTCATGATGTCTTTTACTGTATCACTTTTAATAGAGTGTTTATTACCCTTTCCCCATTCTTCTGTTAAAGATAGACTGTTATTTGGAAAGCTGCTTTGAGGGTCTTAGTTTTGTGTAGGTTACACTGCTTTAATTTCTATAGAGCCATGAAGTTTTCTTTGGTAGCAGTGATTGTTGTGCTAAGTATTGCAATTTCCCTGCAGTCCATCATTTTATTTAATATAATGATTTTGCTACCCTGGCACTTAAATCAGTAAATCAGAAGGATATTCCATATTTATCCATAATCACATACTTGTAAGTATGATACTTTAAAAAAAAAAAAAAAGAAAGAAACTCCTGAGGGGTTTCTCCCTGGGAATCTGGTGAGCTTTATTTTCTCCGAAAAATCAGTGTAAGAAAATATCTGCAAGATATGTAATCGTGTAAAATAAATTTGTTAGTGTGTAACTTGAGTGTTCCAGTTTGGCTGCTCTTCTTGTATGATCAGTCCTTTTTGGATTAGAAAGCAACATTGTTTTCAAGAAAGAATCTTTGCGGTATTAGAAGATTTTGATAATCATGAATCTTTTGAGTGTAGTAAAATCTGGGAAAGTATGAATGTGGGTAGAGGTTACATATTTTTGGAAGGCCTTTAATTTTTAAAATTTTTCCTTATTTATATTTCTCTGAACTTGTCAACTTCTTTGAAATTAGTCACTAAATGTTATCCCTGAATGGAATCCACATTCTGTCAGTAACATCTGCATTTTCTCTGTAACTTAAAGAAGAAATTTCTCTGGTCTCTGATATCTTACAGTCAAATAAATCTTTATTTTTTTTTTTAGGTTTCTCATAAAGTATTAATATTTTCTGTAATATAGAATAAATTATTCATAGCTTTTTGTGTATAGTCATTTTGTGCTCATATTTAAAAGCTAGTTTTCAAAACACATTAAAGTCAGTACGGTTCATATAAAAAAAGCTCTGTCACCTGCTCTTCTATTGTAGACGCTCTAACAACACTAAAAACAGCCTTGGATCTGGAGCAGATACCTTCTAGGATAGCAGTGACCCGCCTTATTCAGGCATGTGCCTTGAAGGGTGATACAGAAAGCATACAAGACATTCAGAAGTTGGTAAATGGACTCGAAGATTCAATTGGACTTTCCCGTATGGTTTTCATCAATAACATTGCTTTGGCACAAATAAAGAAGTGAGTATTTTCGAGCTTTCTTTTTCTCCATTGGATACTGGAAGGAACGTTATCTCAAATCCCACCTTTTGTAAAACTAGGGTATTAGAAGCCGTATCAACTACAGAGGAAGTATCGATGCCAGTTGCTGATTATTCTGTAGCTATCAGGGAATAATTATATGTTAACAAAATATGTTTTAGCTTTAAATTAAATCTTAAATCAACATTTATCAAAATTTTCAAATTCATAGAACTTGCTTCACGGTTGGTAACTCTCATTCATACATTCCAGGCCCTTATTGAAACACTTGGTTGCAAAAGTGAAAAATAAGTTCATTTGAATGTTAGCAACACTTGAAGGTGACACTCTACCAGTACATAGTGAAATGGAAGGCCTAGCAAGCTTGTTAAAAATACACATTTCCATCTTCTCCTACCCATCCACCTGTGTCCAACACACATCCACACAAAGGGAGGTATTTAGAGATGATTCTCATACCACCATTTCTAGATTCCTTGTTGAGGATCACTACTGTAGAAGTAAATAAGAACTTGATTTTTATTAACCTCACTAGCAAAGTTAAAGATTCATGGGGGTAATAATGGAATTGACATTTTTCATGCTTTTAGGAAAAAATGTTCTTTAGCAGTTAATCCTACATACATTTAATGGGTTGTGATACGAAAATGTCATGTTGGTTTTTACAGGGCTTTTTGTTCCTCTTTCTTTGGGCAGAGAAGAGGTTTTGTTTTGTTTTTCACCCTTTTAAAACTATTTCCCCAAATAGAACTTTAAACTTTTCCTTTAATAAGAAAATGTGATTATTTTAAGTTAGAAGATCCAAAAAATTATCCAAGTCTTTGTTGCTGCACACGGGCTTTCTCTAGTGTGGCAAGCAGGGGCTACTTAGTTGCGGTGCGCAGGCTTCTCATTGCGGTGGCTTCTCTTGTTGCAGAGCATGGGCTCTAGGCGCACGGGCTTCAGTAGTTGTGGCACGCGGGCTTCAGTAGTTGTGGCTCACAGGCTGTAGAGCACAGGCTTAGTAGTTGTGGCAAACGGGCTTAGTTGCTCGGCGGCATGTGGGATCTTCCCGGCCCAGGGCTCGAACCCGTGTCCCCTGCATTGGCAGGCAGATTCTTAACCACTGCGCCACCAGGAAGCCCCTGGATGAAATTTTAAATGTTACCATATAAACAGAGTTTTATATGAGGCCGAGAATATGTTTTTATTCACTATTAAATAATTCTCTAACTAAAACCCATAAGAAAACTTTATTGTAATGGTGTACTCATTTTTAGAGAATTCTTGTTTCAGGTAATAATTCCAACATAAAATTGATTATTTGGATTTCGAGTGCCATATCATAACTGTAAAGTATCAATTAAAGAGCATCTTAACCAAAAAGATAGTCATAAAGATAATTTTTTATCATAACTTGCTACATAAGGCCATGTAATTAATTTTTTAAAATAAAAAGTGTGAAGATACTTTTTTCTGAGAATTTTAGTATAAATTGAATATTTTTCAAATGTTATGTATTACCTGACAAAAACAAATTGTAGTGACTGTGGGTTGAGAGACATGAAAATATACCTTTTGAAGACATCATCAGCATTTTTAAGAATCCTAAGATGTAATACATTATCTTTACTTCATGCACTAGTGACCAGTTGCAGATTATAATGCCAGAGTTATATAGCATTTAAACAAGTTTTCATTTTACATTCCAAACAGCTGCAGAATCAAGTCTTTGAGATACAATAATTTTTTAAGTTATTGTCTTTAATTCTTCTCTATATAGTTGTTTGATCTTGTCTCTAGAGCAGTTTTTTAAAATAAGCAGCTACTTCAGTTACTGTAGCATAAAGCACCCAGTGATTGCTGGTGCCACCTAAATGTGATTGGGTTCAGCTTGCATAGTGTTTTTTATCTGGTTAATTGTAAATATATTTCCTTTTTTTCCTAAAGTGCTTGCATGTGTGAATCCCAAAGTACTCATACTGAAACTGCCTGCAATATTAATACTAAAAGCAAATATTTCCTTATAATTTATTTTACTTTCTTTTACAGTAGTAACATAGATGGTGCAATAGAAAACATTGAAAATATGCTTACTTCAGGGAACCAAACCATGGAACTTCAGTACTTTGGCTTGGCATACTTATTCCGAAAAGTCATAGAGGAACGGTTGGAACCAGCACTTGAAAAGAGTAAGTTAGCTGTTCTAGCCAAAGAACACAGAAGCACTTTTTCTCTCTAGTGAGTCTGGACTGACTTTCTTTGGTGGATGAGTTAGTTATACCACTGTTTAAATGAAAGATTTTTCTTACCTGTCATTTTTTTCAGTAAGCATCATGGCGGAGAGATTGGCCAATCAGTTTGCAATTTACAAACCTGTCACCGATCTTTTCCTTCAGCTTGTGGATGCAGGCAAGGTGGATGATGCCAGAGCTCTCCTACAGGTAATGACCACCACACATGGAGCAGTGGGGCTTGTGGCTTGTGAGAAGTCAGTTAAGAAATTACTAGACTTAGGTGTGTGGTAGAATACCGGAAATGAAGTGTGGTGCTGCCTGCACATTTAAATTTGAACGTGAATCAAGGTTACATGACAGGGACTGG
This sequence comes from Delphinus delphis, assembly GCF_949987515.2. Taxonomy (NCBI): domain Eukaryota; kingdom Metazoa; phylum Chordata; class Mammalia; order Artiodactyla; family Delphinidae; genus Delphinus; species Delphinus delphis. Next base: position 54,878,120 of record NC_082694.2, read on the forward strand.
ATTGTAAGTTACAGGTTGCTGGTTTTAAAGATGCCAAATCAGACTAGAAATGTCTTTAGATTTAAGTGGGGGTGGGGGAAGACATGTTTTGCCAAAATGATTTAAAGACAAATGTTTCTGTGCAGATAGGTAATGCAAAACAATTCCTTTGATTTCCTAGTTTAATTTCTCTAACGCTGCTCTATAAATACTGTGCATCACCATGGCAACACAGTTTGCAAACAAAAAGTAGGAAATGTTTGCTTTTCAAGTACAGCTTCTCTTGAATACTCAAACATTCTCAGTGCCTTATTCAAGATTTATTAAGAATTTGCTTTCTATTCACTTGTGTGTCACAGACACATTAAATGACAAATGCAGGTCTCTGTGGCCCGCACTCTCTGTTAAATTAGCAATCTTCAGGGAAGGAGACAACTGCATTCATGCCATTTTAACAGCACTAAATATAAAGCAGCACGCCACCAGTGGGTGATCGTAGCTGCCACTGTTAATGTACACAAACAGGCACCGCCGGGGAGCCCCTTCCCAGCAGGTGGCAGTCAAACAGTCACCGTGATCCCGCCAACGGCTGTGTTTGTATAGACTCCCTGTGTCAAATTGAGGCCTGGGACCAATTTCTGGTAGTAAATAGTATTATATTCACTTAACGTTTTTGCAAGCTGCAGCACCTCTTAAGTAGTAGATAGGGAAGGTAAAACTGTACTCATTTGCTGGAACTCTGCTTTTGATCCTTAAAGTTCATCTAGTTTGACAGTAGAATCCAAGTCATTTTTAAAAGGAATTCCTGAGAAATTTCTCTGTGTTAACATTTTTGTAAAACGTGTAAATTGGCACTGCCTCTAAGGCTTTTTTACTTTTGTTCCTGGAGAGAGAGAAATGCTAGTTAGTTGAGATTTTTCTTGATTGGTTTGGTATGTTTACCTTTTTTTTTCCTTAAAAAAAACTTTTGTTTTAAACAGAAAAGGCAATTTATGATGGGGATTTCAGGAATCTTTTCATTGTTTTGTTGCCTTTAGTATTACAAGTTTTATCTTGAAAAGAATAAATTCTAATGCTTTATGTTTGTGTGTACATACCTAAGTGTACCCACTCAGGGTATATGCATGTCTAGCTGGACGTGTGATAGTATTCATTCAGCTTTAACACATCATTGTGGTAGCTCCTTAGGAAGTCACACTTGATATTTCATTTACCAGCTTGTTGATCAAGGCTCTTTCTAGCGAGCAGTCCAGAGTGGGAGACAGTGGGGATGTGGCAGCCGCCTTCAGAGCTGCATGTACCCACAGTGGCCTGTCTAGGGCTCTTGGCAACAGCCGAGCGTTGCTGCAACAGCTGTCTTTTCATTTTTATCCCTTCAGTAGACTGAGGTTTCAGATGATAAACCCTTTACCCATTCTTTACCTGCTTGTCAAACAGTAAAAGATTATTCTTGCTGTAGTGAAGAATACTTTATTCACAGATGTCGAAAGCATCAGTTTATAGTGTAAATGTTCTGTGTGTCCCCAAAAGTTCTTTTTATACTAGTCATTTTAGTATTGACAGTGTTTTAAAGCTTTGAAAGAGCAATGTGCTTTTAGAAACTTAAGAGAATGACATCTGTGATGAGTGTAAACTAAAATAATGTCTTGCCATATTTGATTTTACTATAGCATCTAAGATGGGATAGACACTTGATTTATCTGGTCTGTCATATAAACTTTTTTTTTTTTTTGAGTTTAACTTTTGTCTCTTTTTCAAGCACTGGCTGTCTATAGCAATGAAAGCCTTTTATAAAATAGAGAGATTGAAATCAGTCCTTTTGTATGCGTAAGTGTAGGTAATTATACTTTAAAGAGAACTTGCTTTGTACATTTTAATTTTTATAAAGAAACGAGCAGTTATCTCCCTGACACCTTATTAAATGTATAATTAACCTTATGATCCCTAGCTCACTTGTGAATGCTTGGCAGTATAATTGGAGGGGAATAGTGTTTCTTTTTTCCCTCTTTCTTTGCAGTCCTAAACCTCATTCTGTGGTTGTGGAAGCGTTGGTTGAATTTTTCCCTTTGCTTTTTAAACAGACCTTATACTTGCAGCGCCAAGGACAACATGCATGAAAGCCTGGCCTAGCTTGCACTTGGTTTTCTTTTTTCTTGCCTTAAAAAACATTGGTCGACTGTTAGACCTTCCTGTTGGTAATGATACATTACTGTATTATTGTGAACTTTCTTAACTGGAAATATTCACCTTGGTCTGCTTGTTTATCAAAAACCTTCACTTACCAAATAATGTTTCAATTTTTAGAGATGTGGTGCAATTGCTGAACAAACCCCAATTTTCTTGGTGTACTGTATTAGGAATTCTCGGAGATCGGGAAAGGTACGGTGCTATTGTACTTGCTGACAAACCAATAATGCTATGAGCTAGTCTTGTTCAGAGGTATTGAATATCATGTAAGAGCTTGTCAGTTCAGGATGTTTTCTAAAAATACTATAGAGATTGAACACTTGCTGGTCTGTACTTGTTTACTTCTTTAGATGTTGATGCAGAGTCAGTTCTGGCTCCTTGGTTGTATTGGAAATGCAGAACAAGTTCATACAGTGAATTCTCTATCCTTGTAGTTATGCATTGAGCCCCAAGAAAGGGCCCTTAGAAATGTAAGAAACAAATCCCGTTGCTTGGGTCACTGGGTAAGTTTCACAGTGCAGAAGCACTGCTGAGGGAGACACCTACTGCAGAGTGTCTCCTGTCAGGTGGCTCAGGTAGAAACCATGAGGTAGATGAACCCGTTAGCTTTAAAACTGGTATGTGCCACGGATTCATGTTCTCAGTTTGTACAGTTACCTTATTTACACTAAAAGGTATGTGTGTATGTGTGAAACAGAACCAAGTCTTATTTTTGATGTTTAAAAAAAAAAGAATAAAAGCATATTTCAAAATTTTTTTTTTTTAGATTTGATTTTTCATGGTGAGTGGGCACCAGAAACCCTGTTCTTAGTTTATTTGGGCATATTATGAAGTTTTAAACTGAGCACCAATTGTAATGTTTGTTTTATGTGAAACATTTAGGTTGTTTACAACTCTGGGAGGTCTAGTTTTCCTTAATTTTCACATACTTCCCCCATACATACACACACTTTAAAAAATAATTTACCTAATTGCACTTTTTATCTCTGACTCATGTATTTATTTACAACAAACATCATTTAGAAAATATTTAGTTGTCCTTTTTTTTCCTTTCAAAGAGACTGTATAAAATGGTGTAGTATTTGCAGATAACCTACCACACATCACCTGTATACTTTAAATAATCTCTAGATTACTTATAATACCCAATACAATGTGAATGCTATGTAAGTATTTGCTGGTACACAGCAAATTCAATGTTTACTTTTTTGGGCTTTCTGGATTTTTTTTTTTTTTGGTCCGTGGTTGGTTGAATCTACAGATTCAGAACCCACTGGATACAGGGGGCCAAGTGTACTAAGATATACAAAAGGGAAAATAGTCCATTAAATTGAATAGGCAGTTCTGTTGCTGTTGTCAGGTTTTTTTGGTATAATGTCCATATATCAGTGTTTTATTTCACTGTTCTTTTGAGTCATGGTAATGTTACCTATATTTAATTTTCTAGGCACCAACTGTGAAGTCTTTGTTAGAATTGATTCCTGAATTAACTGAAAAGGAAGAAGCATACACTTCCATCATGAAAAGCTATGGTAATAAGTTTAATCTGACTTCATTATTTAAGTGATTTAAATATTTGTAGTATAGTCAGCTAAGTCTTCAGCTCAAAGGCAGTAATCCTAAATATCAGATAATTGCTTATGGTACAAAATTTATTTAGCCTTAGGATATGTTTTAAAATTGTATTTAAGAAAAATATGAAATTATTCATGTAGTGTTAACGTAAAGTATCTCTGAGCATCTTTTGAGGGGCCCTGATTTGTTGAGTAAGATCCCAGGTTCCTGGAAGGACTTAGAAGTCCACTTGGCTGTACACATTGGGAACCAATCCAGTCTCTCTAAGATGTTACGGAAAAACCTGAATGAACTTTTTGGCCAACCTAATACAATGTAAAATGGGTACATATTTGAGACTGCCACTTGACTTGCCTGTTTACTCCTTCAGTGGTCTACCTACTCCTTTGAAATAACAATCACCTTAATTGAAAAGTGAGCCCCAAGGTTTTACCTGCAGTCACAACTGAAATTCTAGTCTTTTAAGCAGTTTCCTCCCTGATCGCCAGGCAATCACACATGAAAGGGAACCAGTCTAAAGTTTCCTCAGTAATCAAGATAAATGTTAGCATTGTAAATTATGATCACCTGTCCATCTGACACCCACTGATTTGCTCACTTTTTAATGGGTAAGTAAAGAGTTGCTTTGTCGATTTTATTGTTGGCAGGACACCAGACTGAGCAATCAGAATTCTCCATTTTTCTACCCTTATGAGTGGAACATGATATATTTCAAAATAGTGCTATAATCATAAAGTTTCGTTTGAGGAATTGGCAGACATTGAGTAATAACTAAGATGAAGTAGTGTAAAACAGCATAAAATTACTATTAAATTGTGTAATCCCACTTGGGAATTGGGAGGGAGAAGAGCAGGGAGATCAGGAAGTTTTAGTAAAAGGGAAGATATTAAAATTTTTGCAAATCAGCCACAAGTAGAAAGCCAGCTGAAGTTAGCTCCTAGGCTACTTCATCATCCAGTTAAGTGAAGTATTAGTGTAACTTGTATAGATGTATGTAGATTTTTTAATGTATATTAATAATGTATATAAAATTTTTTTTGGTCATTGCAGCTAACTGTATTCCTCATTTGCTTATTTTAGGATAGGAGAGTATATTGAAAGTCTTTTTTTTTTTAACATCTTTATTGGAGTATAACTGCTTTACAATGGTGTGTTACTTTCTGCTTTATAACAAAGTGAATCAGTTATACATATGTTCCCATATCTCTTCCCTCTTGCGTGTCCCTCCCTCCCACCCTCCCTTATTGAAAGTCTTTTGGTGGTGTTTAGCTGCTGATCTTGATGTTGATGTAGATACAGACTTCCACATAATTTATTTTACACACTCCTCACCACAGAAGTCCCTGGATTAGCTTAATTTCAAAGTGTGGTTTTAAGCAGAAGATTGAATGGTGTATGCTTACTTTATGATTGAAGACTTCAGTTTGTGGTCACTTTAACTAGCATGGGTCTTTAAAATAGCTATTTGTCATTTTCCTTCTCTTTCATAGCGGGTGATGCTGAATGAGAGGTGTGGGGAAGGAAGGGCGGAGCTTGTAGATTATGAATGCTGAAGGTAGTTAAGTATTCCTTTGCTTTGGGATAAAGGGATCCAGGAGTCCCTGAATGGCTAAGTGTTTTGGGAAAAGAAGAAGATAAATTGGCTTTATCTGTGATTAATATCTTTTTCTCTAGTCTTGGACAGTGATGTTGCATCTGCTAAAGCACTATATGAAAATTTGACTGCGAAGGATGTAAAATTGAATGATCTGTTTCTAAAGCGTTATGCAGTTTTGCTGAAGAATGCTGGAGAGTCTGTCCCTTTCACTGAACCCCCTGTGAGTATTTCTTAATTAAGAGGGAAAAAAAATACCTCTAAAGATTTGTGTGTGCTTCATAATAATGTGTAAAGAATAAGTTGAATACTTAATTACATGAGGATTAGATCTCTGTGAAGGATCCTCCAGAGAGGGCTTTGGGAACTGAACAGTCATGCCATGGGTTTGGCTGCAGGAGAACATAGCCCTCTGGGGCTGAGGTTTAAAATACAAGGTCAGTCTGAGACCTTCAACTGTAGGTATGAATTTATCAAATGTCCTTGGGGCAGTTCCCTCTTCATTTCAACTTGAAATAGGGTTTAATGGCCTGTATTTCAATAGCTAAGCATATTATGTCACTGTTAATTACTTGTTCATTTCCAGTTTAAGTAAGTTGGATCTTCTCTCTTTATCTAGGATTTTTTTAAATTGAAATATAATTGACAACATTATATTAGTTACAGCTATACAACATAATAACTCAATATTTGTATATATAGCAGAATGATCACCACAATAAGCCCAGTTAACATCTGCCACCATACATAGTCACAAAAGAAAAATTTTTTTCTTGTGATGAAAACTTTCAAGATCTGCTCTCCCAGCTGTTTTCAAATATGCAATCCAGTATTAACCATAGTCACTGTGCTGTACATTGTATCCCCTTGAGTTACCCATTGTATAACTGGAAATTTGTGCTGTTTGAACCTCTTTACCCATCTTCCTCCTCCTCAAACCTGCCTCCACCAGCCTCGGGCAACCACTGATCTGTTCTCTGTATCCATGAGCTCGGTTCTGTTTGTTTGTGTTTTTCAGATTCCAGATATAAGTGAAATCATACAGTGTTTATCTTTTTCTGTCTGACATATTTCACTTAGCATAATACCATCAAGGTCCATCCATGTTGCACATGACAAGATTTCATTCTTTTTACGGCTGGATAATATTCCTGTGTGTGTGTGTGTGTGTGTGTGTGTGTGTGTGTGTGTGTGTGTGTGAGAGTGTGTGACATTTTCTTTATCCTTCATCCATTGATGGACACTTAGATTGTTTCCATGTCTTGGCTATTGTAAATGCTGCAGTGAACCTGAGGGAGCATATATCTTTTTTGAATTAGTGTTTGCATTTTCTTTGGATGAATACCCAAAAGTGGAATTGCTAGATCATATGTTAGTTTTATTTTTAATTTTTCGAGGAACCTCCATACTGTTCTCTGTAGTGGCTGCACCATTTACATTCCCACCAACAGTGCACAAGGGCTCCTTTTTCTCCAAATCTTCGCTAACATTTGTTATTCCTAGTCTTTTTGATAATAGATATTCTAACAGGTGTGAAGTGATATCTCACTGTGTTTTTTAATTGTATTTCCCTGATTATCAGTGATGTTGAGCAACTTTTCGTGTACCAGTTGGCCATCTGTAGTTCTTCTTTGGCCACATGTCTGTTCAGTTCCCCTGTTGCTATTGAGTTATATAAATTCTTTGTATATTTTGACTATTAACCCCATATCAGCTATATATGTTTACAAATATTTTCTCCCATTCAGTAGGTTGCCTAGGAAATTTTGTTTTATTTACTTTGCTTTGTTTAATAAGAGAAATCATGAGTGCAAAATTCCTTTTTATTGTTTCATTGAACTGAAAGTCACCTAAAACATGTTTATTTCAAACCCCTCAACCTTCCATACCCAGGTGTAAATACCTGCATGCACTTGCCCATGCACACACACAGCAGAGGCTCCTGGTGCCTTAATTCTCAGTTGGGGGCCCTTGAACTGGTGATTTCATGAAATAGAGAAGAGTGCTGAAGCTTGAGGAGACTGCAGCCGCTGTGGGCCCAGCAGTCTTTGCTACCAGTTTGCAGTACTTTATGTTTTTAAGTTTTGTACCATCACCTCTTGCTGGTAACTTTTTTTTTTTTTTTTTTTTTGCGATACGCGGGCCTCTCACTGCTGTGGCCTCTCCCGTAGCAGAGCACAGGCTCCGGACGCGCAGGCCATGGCCCACGGGCCCAGCCGCTCTGCGGCATGTGGGATCCTCCCGGACTGGGGCACAAACCCGTGTCCCCTGCATCGGCAGGCGGACTCTCAACCACTGCACCACCCGGGGAGCCCCGCTGGTAACTTTTATCTGTAACTTTCCTCCCTTTTTTTTTCCTCTACAGGAAAGCTTTGAATTTTATGCAAAGCAGCTAAAAGAGTCAAAGGAAAACCCTTTGTGAAGCAAGCCGGCACTACTTTGTTTTGTGTGTATTTGTGATTCTGTGTCTAAAATGTTACTTTTTAAATGTATTTGAGAGGACAAAATAAACAAATGAAAAGTTACTTTGTTTATGTACTTTTATTTATTTGTAATATATGATAATATTCAACATCTTATTGACAGTAACTGTGTATACTAAGTCACTAGACTTCTTTGGGTTTTGCCTACAATGTAAATCAATGGCATTTTCCTTGAGGCTCCTGGTGTAAGAAGCCATAGTTTTTCAGGGTTCTTCTCCCATTTGACTTTTCAGATTCCCGGCTCTATTTCATTTATTATTTTCATAAAAAGATTGTTCCTTTAGTTAAGACTTGCTTGTCAATATTGTTTATCTGAAAAATTTTGGAGCTGGACAAAATGATGCTTAGTGGGCTTTCTAATGCTTAATATTCTATGAAGTAACAATTCTTTATTAGTGTAAAGCCCTGCGTACTTTTCCAGTTTTGTAAAATGTTGGCACCAGAAGGCATCTCAGGAGTCATCAAATCCAGCACTCTTCATTTCCCAGTGAGAAGCTAAGACCCAAAGAGACTTGTTTGGTCAGGGTGCTCCCTCCATGCCTTCCCTTCTACCACAGAGGCTCCCACAAACCTCTGTTCACTGAAGTCTCCAAAACTGCATCTGAGTGTGAGTTTGATCATGAAGTAAGAGCAATGCATTTCCTTCATCTTGGTTTCAGGTCTTCATCAGCACAAGCTACACCCTACACTGGACTTGTTACTTCATACTGCATATCAGTGAATATGTGAGTAAGTATATGAAGGAGTGAAACCTCTGTTTGTGTTCAGTTTTATCAAAGTTATCCTCAAATTGGCCTTCATGCCTGTTAATATCTATACTGTAAATAGTTACTATAAAAGAATTTAAGATAGGTAGTCAAGACAGTTTACCATCTTAATATAATGTTAATCTATTTGGGGATTATATTATTTAAAAAGTTGAAAATGCTTTGTGTGAGAGTTATCCCCACTTTGGTGTATCCCTTGTTCATTTGAAATTGGTGATTAGCTACTGTTTTGGTTTCAGTGAGGTTACTTGGTTCCCACCGTTTACGTGAAGGGAGACCTTGCCTTGGGGAGTAAGCCAGCCTCACACTGTTTATGCTGCTAACCTGTGTCTTGTGGGATCAACCATTCTGCATCTACAGCCTGCAGATGGCGTGAGAGGGAGGGTAGATGGAGGGAAGCCAAAAAATAAATGTCATCGTGGCATCAACCATGCTTCATCTCTGTTTTGTAGAGTTAGACCTAAGGAATCGGGCTTGGCCAGTGCCGAGTCCCAGCCTAGAGGACTTAGTAAAGCTTTCCTCTGTGTACTCCTCAGGTGCAGGACCTGTACGTGTTGTTTTGACACTACTGATTTGCCATGAGCCTCACTCTATTAGGGATTCCACTGAAGCAGGTTTATATTTTGTAGTTAATGCCAACCATAAGATAGTTGAGCTAAATTGGAACGACCTTGGGGCATAATCTGGACCTCCCAGTTATCTTTAGGGAAGCTCAGAGTACAATCTCATTTGCATGAAGTGACTCCAAGCCAGCCTTGTATATGGACTCTGGTAAGATGTGGGTCTAGTGCAGAGGAAATAGATATAAATCCCTCAATGAGCTTTCTACTGCTTAATAACATCTCTAGCATTCTGAACAGCAGGCTGGACCATTCAATATATTACATACATTAAAGAACTATCAAGTCATGCATCTGTAGCACTGTATTGGCTTCCTGTTTTGAATGTAAATATTTAACATGTAATCATTGTATATTCTAGGTGAGCTTATGAATGCTTTCTAAATATCTAATAGCAAAATTGAAATAAATAGAAATATAAACACAATTATAGCAGCACTCAATGGTACCTTTTAGATTCAAATTATAAGCAAACAGCTAATTCTAAAAAGTAAATGTCATAAACTTTGGGAAAGTATAGTGTTTTATATGTAATTGTATGTTCGTGTATTTAAACCTAATATAATTTTAATGTGAAATGCTTTGAATAAATTGTATTCCAGCAACCTGTGGGCTTCTTCATTTTTATCTTACTATGTTTTTATATAACCACTTTAAGCCATTTCAAGGACTTGAGTCTTAAAATTTTTAATTAAAAATTGTGTGGTGGCCTCTGTTGTGGCCGGAATTTCCTTGTTTTAAATGGTGTACAGGTTGTGAGTGGGGAACCAGGGAAGTCACTGCTTATCTGCTTTAAGGACAAACAGATATTCAGTCTGAGATCTCTGAGGTACAAAGTTGGCAAGAATTAGAGTTGGGTGTGTGGTGAATGACACTTACAACAGAGGGGGTTTTATCTTGCTCTAAGTGTCAGACAGAGGGAGCATTTTACAGCTGCACGGATGACTGGGCTCCACTCCACCAGGGCTGTCTTCAGCACACTCCCCTCTTCCTCCTGTTCCTCGCTTGTGAATGCTCACTGAGGCCGCTTCAGTGTCCCCTCTCCTACCAGGAGTATTAATTCTCTCTCCAGGGCCCCCCTGAAGCCACTTGAAAACGCAGCAGGTACCGACCACACAGGTGGTAAACTCACTGAGGATCAGTTCTTTGTCTCCTGTCTGTGTGTCCCCAGCTTAGCACATTCATGAGTTGTCAGTGGTCAGTTCTGTGGGTTCTACCGTGTGTCAGGTGCCCCTCTTGCCTGATGTTCACAGTGAGGAAACTTAGGGAAGTTAATTTGCACAGCATCACAGCGATAATATCACATGGCCAGGACTTTGAGAGTCATGTACTTACTCTGAGGTTACAAAAAACCCGATGGAATCCAGCCTAAACTCAGTTAAAAATCCAGTTAATCAAATTGGAATCTCTAAACTATAGGAATATTTTTTAAAAACCTTTCACATTAATACAAGTGTTTGCAGTCTCTGGACAGCTAGCACTGTATTTTCTACCAGTTAATCAAAATACCCAGTGCCTGGCATAATCACTGAGTTTTCAAGTTCCAATAAATTATTAAGCGAGCTTTATATTGCAAATTGTGCTTCCCGGTACAATTTATTTCTCCAGTCTGTCTGCAGTGTGTGTGCTGTGCACATTTTTCCTCATGTCTTCGAGCAAACAATATTCATTTAGTATTTGCCTTTTTGAAAAACCAATATTTGTAGAGTTTCTGTAAGTGAAAGCAACATTCCTGAAGTATGGTCAAAATAGTAGCGTAGGGGGTGCAAAATCATGGTAACTTACCACTTTGCTGTTGGACATCATGAGCTTGAGTTTCCAACAGAAACGTATCCTTTCAGGCTTGTGGACTCTACAAAGTCCACGTTATGCAGCCTTGGTACAAATAAGATAGCTGCATTAGCAAATTCAAAATAGGCACTTCTTGTTTTTTTTTTTTTTTTGCATGAAATAAACATCAGGTCCAGGTAGAGCAAAAAACACTTAACCAACTTAAGATCTACCACCTCTGCACATTCATTTGGACAACGGTTGGCTCTTGGGATCCATGTTTCAAGAGTTCACTAGAGAATAGATCTCACCAACCCTGCCCCCTGTGTGCACTTGCTGAGATTCTCTTAATTATTTACTTCTTTTTGTAGTTTCCTCCCCCAAGAACTTGAGCTCTCCCAGTGCTCTGCAGCCCCACCAGTTAGAACAGCCTGGCACTGGTAGGTGCCCAATAAGCATCACTGATTGAATCAGTGGGCACATCACCTGTCCCCCTTTCCAAGGCATGTTGTTTCTGAGACGTATGGTTTGTGTGCATTGGGGGGTTTCTTCCTCACACAAATTATAGGAGATAGAGGTGCCACTTTTTACCTCAGATCTAGGATACTGGGGTTGAGAGTTGAGAAGTCTTTCAAACTCTGTGTGCCCACATGTTAGCATTTCTGGATTTGCTGCCAGGAGGAAGAGGGCTCTCAAATGTGGGATGAAATCAGACAACTCAAGCTGAGTACAAGTACAGTGCAAGAGTGGAATCAACAAAAACAAAGCTTTGTTTTTAACATGGGGCCATAGAGCTTTTTAGAGTTTGGGGGAAAAAGGAACACCTCCAATTTCACGAAAAGACAAGACCACCGCACGAACGGTAACTGTGAGGACTATTACATGAAAAGCTGCGAAGTGTTATCCATCCTTTGAATTGGTGTATTAAAATCTTAACCCACCGCTTAAAACATCATTGTTTTAACTGTTAAGCTGCTAACACCACATGCATGGCTGTTCCCGGGCCGCCACCAGAAAATGGGGTGTGCTCCATCTGCCTACCTCCGCCCAGGCTGTCTCAGGCAGACCATGGAGTAAAGACAGGATATTGCTCTATCGCCTGGCCACTTTAGAAGAACCAATCATTTTATCAAAAACAAATGACAGATGAGATTTGAATTACCTAGTTTAGACTATTTGCAAATAAGGATGCCTTCTTTCAGACACGAGCATGGGATGTATTTTCCAAATAAGCACAGATCCACCAGTAAGATGCTTCCTCACTCCTGCATCCTAGCATCCCATTCCCTCGCTCTCTTCCTCGGAGTCTGCTCGGTGCTCCAGATCCATGACTGGACCCAAAGGAGAGTGGCTCAGGGCAGCTGTGCTAAACTCTGCCAAGTGACTAATGTGCATCTCAGTAGAAACCCCTATAGCCCCAGGTCTGTAGTTAACACTTGGATTGGTGTAGCTTTAAATAGCACTGCTGCTAGCTGTTTCATCTGGGATCAAAACAAGAGAGTGGAAGAAAAGAAGAAAACAAATGCAAGATCTACTTTTGTGAGCCTGACCAGGGAGATCAGCTTGACCAAGGGCATGATTGTGTCTTAAATAATCTTTATAGGAACGGAAGCCGTTTAAAAAAATCACCTCAGGAAATATTTGAGTTAATATAGGTAATTATTTTCTGCTTAATTAAAATTTCCCCGTCAGCACAACTTGCAATTGGAGGGCTTAAAATACCAATTTCAAAACCTTTACCTGTTGACCAAGGGCCTGCAAACTACAGCCTCGGGCCAAGTCCAGCATGCTCCCTGTTTTCATAAATAATGTTTCACTGGGACACAGCCACACCACCCATACTTCAGAGTTGTGTGTGGCGCCTTCACACTACGACAGCCAACTTGGGTATTTGCGACAGACTGTATGGCCTGCAAAGGAAATATTTACTGTCTCACCCTTAATGGGAAAAACTTGCAACCCCTGCCTTTTTTTTTTAAAATTGAAATATAGTTGATTTACAATATTGTGTTAGTTTTTGGTGTACAGCAAAGTGATTCATTTATATATTTTAAGGTTATTTTCCGTTATAGGTTATTACAAGATATTGCATATAGTTTTCTGTGCTATATAGTAAATCCTTGTTGCTTATCTATTTTATGTGTAGTAGTTTGTATCTGCTAGTCTCATACTCCTCATTTATACCCCCTCCCCTTCCCCTTTGGTAACCGTAAGTTTTTCTATGTCTATGAGTCTTTCTGTTTTGTATATAGGTTCATTTGTATTATTTTTTAGATTCCACATGTAAGTGATATCATGTAATGTTTGTCTTTCTCTGTCTGACTTACTTGGCTCAGTATGCTATTCTCTAGGTCCATCTGGGCTGCTGCAAATGTTACCAGAGTGGGACCCCCTTCTGAGGCCCGAGAGTGTGCTCTCGTATAACACTAGGAAGTGAATTGTCAGAGGAGACACACGGACTGACAAAGCAAAAGACTTTATTGAGAAGGGCCGCCTGGGTGAAGAACAGCAGGGTAAGGAAACCCAGGAGAACTGCTCTGCCATGTGACTTGCAGTCTCAGGTTTTATGGTAATGGGGTTAGTTTCTGGGTTGTTTCTAGCCAATCATCTTCCTCGTGCCCATATGTGGTCTGACTCAAGGTCCTTCCTGGTGGCATGTGCATCTCTCAGCCAAGATGGATTCCATCGTGAGGGTTTCTAGGAATTTGGCAGGACATATTATGGACTGGCATCTCCTCCCTCCTATTGGCCCCTCCTGAATTCTTCTGGTTAGTTTTTGGGGGCAGCACCGAGTTCTTTATCAGGACCTCCTGTTGTGAGACAACTCATAGAGCAGTTATTATTGTGCCTGGCCAAGGTGGGTGGTTTCAGTCAACAGTTTCCTAACACAAATGGCAATATTTCATTCTTTTTTATGGCTGAGTAGTATTCTGTTGTGTATACATATACACCACATATTCTTAAACCAATCGTCTGTTGATGGGCGCTTGGGTTATTTCCATGTCTTGACTATTGTAAATAGTGCTGCTATGAATGTTGGAGTGGATGTATCTTTTCAAATTAGAGTTTTTATCTTTTCTGGGTATATGCCCAGGAGTGGGATTGCTGGATCAAAATAAGCTCTATTTTTAGTTTTTTGAGAAACCTCCATACTGTTTTCCATAGTGGCTGCACCGATTTACATCCCCACCAACAGTGCAGGAGGGTTCCCTTTTCTGCACATCCACTTCAGCATTTATTATTTGTAGACTTTTTGATAATAGCCATTCTGACTGGTGTGAGGTGCTGCCTCATTGTAGTTTTGCTATGAATTTTTCTAAAAATTAGCGACGCTGAGCATATTTTCATGTGCCTGTTGACCAAGGGTCTGAAAACTACAGCCTCAGGCCAAAGCCAGCATGCTCCCTGTTTTCGTAAATAATGTCCATTATTTACGAAATAAATAACTATTCTGCCCATTTTTTTGATTGGGTTTCTTGTTGTCGTTGAGTTGTATGAGCTGATTGTATATTTTGGATATTAACACATTGTCAGTTGCATCATTTGCAAATATTCTCTCCCATTCTGTAGGTTGTCTTTTCATTCTATTGATGGTTTCCTTTGTTGTGCAAAAGATTGGGTCCCATTGGTTTATTTTTCTTTTTATTTCTTTTGCCTTGAGAGACTGATCTAAGAAAATACTGCTATGATTTATGTCCAAGGATGTTTTTCCTATGTTCTCTTCACAACCCCTGTTTGTGGTAATTACACAGAAGCAGATCTCTACCCTTCTAATGCAGGGAGGGCTCACTGAACTGTGTGCACGCCTCTAGAACAGTGGTTCTTCTCCTTGGCCTCACATGCCCTGAGGAGCATTTTTTTTTAAAACAGACCAGTGGAGCCAATCTCTGGGCGTGGGTCCATATTGGCATCTGTTAAAGCTCCAAGGTAGAGAACCACTGCTCTAGGGAAAAAAGAGAGGGAGGGAGGGAGAGAGGGAGAGACAAAGAAAGAAAGGAAGAAAAGACTGAATGGTTCTAACGCTCATGACGTCACCATGATGTACCTCAGTGCCTGTCAACCCTCACTTCACTCTGGAATCACTGGAGAGTTAAAGAAAAAACCCAGTCTTCTTCCTCCTTCTCCATTCTCCATTCAGGCCTAAAGCCACTAGCTGACCACACTGTGGTTGGGAGTGGCTGTGGGGTGTGAGTTGGGGTGGGAGAACTGTGGTGGGCCAGAGTAGGGTGAGAAGGACACCTCTGCAGACTTAGGGACAACTTGATTTGGGAGTTAGGGCCTTAGCAAGGTGTCCACACAGGGGAAGACATGCAGTGGAGTTGGGAGATTGGTTACGTATTGGAGGTTAATTAAATGAGTGAAAATATTAAGGCTAGTGGAAGCCAGGTTTCTTACAATTGGAGGAGGGAGTTATAATTGCAAAAAGGGACAAAAACTAGACTCAACTCTGTGGTGGTAGATTGGAATTGGATGTATCAATGTGGGGAAAAAATATATATATAAAAATTTGGACAGATGTGTCTGTCTGTACACACATACATACACATGTATACACATAAACATATATATGCATACATATAGTCCCTAGCTTTGTCCACTGAGAGGGCCTGGGAACAGTAATGCCCCAGTACCAATGAGCATACTTATCACTCAGATCTTGGCTTCTAAATACCATTTTCCACTGAAAGGAACCAAGATTCTTTAGAGAAATGTCTGCTTCCATGACTAGGGGTTGGGAAAGTACATGATGAGCCTGAAACACTTTGTTGTGAAAGTGTTCAGAGAATGATGGGGACCTGTCAAAGGAGGCAGAAGCCAGCTTGAATGGGCTCCCATTGCCACATCAGGGACAATCTGAACATCCAAGTTAATACTGATGGTAAAAGATTACAACCATTGAATAAACCAGGAAACCACAAGTTGATATTGATATAAATTTAAAAATGAATTAATGGAAAGTGATGAAGAATAGGCCATTTACACAGTTTCTAAATACCTGCCTACAAATGCTTATTAATTACAAAAGGAGGGCAAATGGTTGACTGTGGTGAAGCCTGGCAACTACTCCTTTGATCAAGTGATCAAAGTGAACAACATCAGTTTGGGACAAATCGAAATCAAGCGCCACTGATAGGATGTAATGAGAAAAGCACATCTCTTCTGTGATATTCCTGCCAAAGGTGCGTGACCTGAATTTAATCATGAAAATATATCAGACAAACCAAATCTAGATATATTCTACAAAATCTTCATGTGTCAAGGTCATGGGAGTTAAGGAAAGCTGATGATTATTCTAAACTAAAAGAGACCAAAGAGAATTGATGACTAGATCCAATGCTTGATCCTGATCTGGATCCTTTTGCTATGAAGGACATTGTCAGAACAGTGAGTCTTTCTTTTTTTTTTTTTTAATACATCTTGATTGGAGTATAATTGCTTCACAATACTGTGTTAGTTTCTGTTGTACAACAAAGTGAATCAGCCGTATGCATACATATATCCCCATATCCCCTCCCCCTTGAGCCTCCCTCTCACCCTCCCTCTCCCACCCCTCTAGGTCATTGCAAAGCACTGAGCTGATGTCCCTGTGCTGTCGCTGCTTCCCACTAGCCATTTTACATTTGGTAGTGTATATATGTCGATGCTATTCTCACTTTGCTCCAGCTTCCCCCTCCCCACCATGTCCTCAACTCTGTTCTCTATGTCTGTGTCTTTATTCCTGCCCTGCCACTAGGCTCATCAGTACCTTTTTAATTTTTTTTAGATTCCATATGTGTTAGCATACAGTATTTGTTTTTCTCTTTCTGACTTACTTCACTCTGTATGACAGACTCTAGGTCCATCCACCTCACTACAAATAACTCCATTTCGTTTCTTTTTATGGCTAATAGTCCATTGTATATATGTGCCACATCTTCTTTATCCATTCGTCTGTTGGTGGACACTTAGGTTGCTTCCATGTCCTGGCTATTATAAACAGTGTTGCAATGAACATTGTGGTACATGTCTCTTTTTGAATTATGGTTTTCTCAGGGTATACGCCCAGTAGTGGGATTGCTGGATCATATGGTAGTTCTATTTTTAGTTTTTTAAGGAACTTCCATACTGTTCTCCATAGTGGCTGTATCAATTTACATTCCCACCAACAGTGCAAAAGGGTTCCCTTTTCTCCACACCCTCTCCAGGTGTGTGTTTGTAGATTTTTTGATGGTGGCCATTCTGACTGGTGTGAGGTGATACCTCACTGTAGTTTTTGTGTGTGTGTGTGTGTGGTACGCGGGCCTCTCACCGTCGCGGCATCTCCCGCTGCGGAACACAGGCTCCGGACGCGCAGGCTCAGCGGCCATGGCTTACGGGCCCAACAGCTCCGCGGCACGCGGGATCCTCCCGGACCAGGGCACAAACCCGCGTCCCCTGCATTGGCAGGCGGACTCTCAACCACTGTGCCACCAGGGAAGCCCCCCTCACTGTAGTTTTGATTTGCATTTCTCTAAGAATTCATGATGTTGAGCATCTTTCCATGTGCTTCTTGGCCATCTGTATGTCTTCTTTGGTGAGATGTCTATTTAGGTCTTCAGCCCATTTTTTAACTGGGTTGTTTATTTTTTTGATATTGAGCTCCATGAGCTGTTTGTATATTTTGGAGATTAATGCTTTCTCTGTTGTTTCATTTGCAAATATTTTCTCCCATTCTGAGGGTTGTCTTTTTGTCTCATTTATGGTTTCCTTTGCTGTGCAAAAGCTTTTACTTCATTAGGTCCCATTTGTTTATTTTTGTTTTTATTTTCATTACTCTAGGAGGTGGGTCAAAAAAGATCTTGCTGTGGTTTATGTCAAAGAGTGTTTTTCCTATGTTTTCCTCTAAGAGTTTTACAGTGTCTGATCTTACATTTAGGTCTTTCATCCATTTGGAGTTTATTTTTGTGTATGCTGTTAGGAAGTGTTCTAATTTCATTCTTTTACATGTAGTTGTCCAGTTTTCCCAGCACCACTTACTGAAGAGGCTGTCTTTTTTCCATTGTATGTTCTTGCCTCCTTTGTCATAAATTAGGTGACTATATATGTGTGCGTTTATCTCTGGGCTTTCTATCCTGAACCATTGATCTATATTTCTGTTTTTGTGCCAGTACTATACTGTCTTGATTACTGTAGCTTTGTAGTATAGTTTGAAGTCAGGGAGCCTGATTCCTCCAGCTCTGTTTTTCTTTTTCAAGATTGCTTTGGCACTGTAACACTGCACATGTGTCACTTTTACATCACCACCATCCAAAGGGCAGACATCATTCAAGACTCACAATAGCCAAAATAGCCAAAGTAAGTGAATCTTGAATGATGTCTGCCCTTTGGATGGTGGCGATATAAAAGTGACACACGTGCAGTGTTACAGTTTCACTACATGAATATCCCAAGTTTGATGGTTGTATTGTATAAGGGAAGTGTGCTAGCACTGCTCTTCAAGTCTGAATGTATATTCAAATCTCCTGGGGATCTTTTTAAAATGCAGATTCTGATTCAGCGGGTCTCAGTGGGGCCTGAGATTCTGTCAGTCTAACTAGCTCCCAGGCGACACCCATGCTGCTGGCCCAGCGACCGCACTCAAAGTAGCAAGGGCCTAGGAAACCCATGGAGGACATTCACTCTTTGCCTCTTAAACATCCACCTTCCCCCTTCTTTTGGTTCCAGACTCTGGTTTTCCTTTGGGGATCATTCCCTGCCTGCTTTCTGTGCACCTGTTTTGGGTCAGCTTGTCCTCAAGGCTCAGGCATGAAGCATGTGACCTGGGCCTGCTCCATCCCGTACTGAGCCACTGTGGAAGGTTCCAGGTTGGTTCTGAGACTCAGCCAGGGCCAGTGAGATGCAACTGTAAGAGTCCTGGCTGAGCTGGCACAGTGTCTATAAACCTCTTCATCTTCTGGAGCCTTCCTTGGCTTCCAAGCCTCACAGTGGCTCAGACTTGCCTTCTGCCCACTAACTCCTAAAGGCCTCGAAGGCTTTTCTGACCCCACATGACTCCACCACATAGTAGCCCTGTGACCTTACTTAGCAGACAATTACTCTGTGCCTCTCTTTCTTCATCTATAAAACAGGATACTGTCCACCACAAAGGGTTGTTTTAACAGAGAAATTAATGACGTGATCCAAATAAATAAAGTGTTTTGCCCTGAACCTGGTGTGGAGCAATTGCTCAGT
The DNA here is from genome assembly GCF_949987515.2 of Delphinus delphis. Taxonomy (NCBI): domain Eukaryota; kingdom Metazoa; phylum Chordata; class Mammalia; order Artiodactyla; family Delphinidae; genus Delphinus; species Delphinus delphis. The sequence continues at coordinate 54,897,285 of NC_082694.2, forward strand.
AAATATTTAATTGTTCAGTTTGGCTTTTGGAGCCCATTACCTCACCCAGAAAGAAGGGATGGTACCTCGCTGGTATGTTTTAGGTCCTTTTCTATACTGAGAATGGCTCAACAGAGTTTGAGGACCCTGGAAGATGAAGCCAAATATTCCACTAACTATTATGTTGTTGTTTCCGCATAGCCTAACTACTCGATTCATACCTAATTTGCTCCTGTCTTGTATTAGTTGCCTATGCAAATACATATCAAAAGGAAATAAATTAGCGACACTGTAGGTGTCCCCAAGTATGGTTTTCACATTCCCAGTAAATCGCAAGCTCTGGCCGGGGATCAGAAATATCTTTCGACTGTCTTTATTCTACTGCCATCCTGTGGCCAGCCTGTGCCACTGCAGCACTGTGGACAGGATGTAGCTGAGCTTTGTGTTCTCACGGTCCTCTTTGTGCCTGGGAAGGGTCTCCTTGGGAGAAAGTGCAGTGGAAGGGCCTTCTCGAGTCCCCCACCGGCGGGCAGGAGTCTGGGCGTGAATCACCAGTCCTGACTTGACTTCTGTTTGATGAACTTTAAGGACATATAGTACAGGACCATGAAGCCACCACTGATGCCTATGATGAAGAGGTAGATGGCGTAGAGAGGGTATGAGCCCAGGCCCATGGCATTGAGGATCTGGGGACAAGAGACATCAGTGAGCTCATTAAGAACATGCTCAGACGGCTGCCATCTCTTTAGCGTCCAAAGCCTTGGCTCCTTACCATGTCTCCCGGGATAGGGATGGTGATGTTGCCAGCTGCCAGGTGATACGTGTGCCCACCAAACTGGATCTGCATCAGCCCTTCAAAACACCATCGGAGGAAGGACATCTTGGAAATCCACGCGGGCACTGGAGGCGGTGAGAGTCACATTACTCACACAGTCTAATCATCTGCTCCCTGGGAAGTAAGCCTGGAGAGTGGCCATGGTGGCTCTGACCCAAGGACAGCAAGTCCCCTGAGGGAGCAAGGAGGGGTGGGGGTGAGAACAAAAGGGTGAACGGGCAGAGGGGAAGCTCGGGACATGGACTGGGGCAGAGGGACCTAGTGGCTGCAGGATCACCGCACGTTTGACCCATAATAACCCCAGAGAGTGTCAGGTGTCAGGTGTCCAGCATGTGCTCAGCTTCACACAGCTTACGGACTGGGGAGACTCAGCAGCCCCAAGCCAGAGATTACTGAGTCTGCACCCTGACCCTGCGGAGGCATCACGGTTCAGGGAGGAGGAGGAGGAAGGAACCCTGATCGCACAGGACAGGAAAGGCCTGTGGATGGGAGCGGGTGGCATTCCTATAGAGAAGGGATGCACAGGCTCCATCGTGAGAGCATGGAGTGTCCTGGGGGCTTCAGAAGAGCTGGGGGAGGCAGCAGGGAATGAGCAGCCCCAGGAACACTCGGGGAAAGCAGTGGCTGGATCTGCACCTTAGGAAGCTCGCGCTGCATGGATGAGGGTTGAGAGGGGACATGGAGGAACCAGGGTCACAGATACCGGCCTATCACAGTGGCCCACGATGGGCTGATGGGGCCAGGGTTGGGGGGTAAGGCAAGAGGACACTTCAGAAAGACACAGGAGGCAGAACTGACTTGGCTCACTGGTGACGTGGAGGGTGAGGGAGAGTCAAGGGTGGGCCCTGGGTGTCAGCCGGGCTGTATGAGAAGGTGTCATCTGCACCACGCCCCACTCCCCCTGTGTGGAGCCACTCCCTTGGCACCTGCTCCCAGAAGTCGGACCTAAGGGTTGAGCTCTCATCTCCAGGGGAAAGCAGGCCAATCCAGCCACAGAAGGCCTCAAGAAGCTTGACCAGGTGAGGGGAGCAGGCCTCACCTGTCCACAGGTTGTCCAAGCTTATCATGAAGCCCCCAGTGAGGTAGAAGGAGTTGTAGAGAGCGTTGCCGAAGAAGGAGGACATGTGGAAGGTGGGGAACAGGGCGGCGGTGGCCATGGCCATGGTTCTGCAGCAGAAGACCACCAGCCACACCAGCAGGAAGTGCAGCAGGAAGGGCTCGGGGCCCGGGCGCAGGTTGGCCAGCCAGTAGGTAGGCATCCCATAGATGATGATGTAGATACAGTGCTCGGGAAGCTCCCCTAGGATCTGCGAAGGACAGACCTTGCAAGGATGTGGAGCCAATGCCTTCATCTGCTACTGTTCTTTAAATGTTCAAAAGTAGCAGCCCCCAGTGACACCAACCTTCCCTCCTGGTGGTTTGATCGGGGTTGCAGCACGGAGGGCTGGCGGGCGTGGGTGTGTGGGACTCTCAAGCATGAGCTCACTGCTGGCTTCCCCCTGCAGATGTCATGTGCTCCCTCTGGGGCAGTTCAGAGCTCCTAAGACCTGGTTTCAAGTCCCCACCCTGCCTGCCCAGACCTGATAGCTGTGTGGCCTTGAGACAGCCACATAACCTCTCTGAGCCTCTGCTTCCTTGAAATGAGGACAGTCACACCTGCTTGACCCACTTCCCAGGGACATGGTGAGACTGGAGAGGTGAAGTATGCTAGGTGTTTCCCACCTCTTCTTTGTTAGGTTTCTGAGGACCAGAAAAACGTCATTCCTGGTCCATAGTCCTGGCCTTGTAGTAAATGTTTAAACAATATCAAGTCTCTGAAACTCCCCAGAGCAACGTGGCATTTGTAACCACAGATGATGCATGGCCCCACAGTTCAGCAAAACGCTTCCCTGTAACTTCTGTACAACGTGGAGCAGCTTTTTCTGCTCCTCCTCCTAACCAGGGTGGCCACTCACTCTCAGGCCTGACCAGTCACCTTGGCAAAGAAATACGGCTCCGCAGTGTACAGCCCATCTTCTAGTTCATAGTAAAGCAGCGCCCTCTCTGAGTGACCTAGAAAGGGGAGAAAAGGAGAATGAAAAAGTGAAATTAATTTACAGTGTCTCTGTTTCTGAGTCTCTCTTAGTACAATTAAAAATAGTTTTACTGCCTCAATGTCATGTATTTTTTTTAAAAAACAGGCAATTTTAGATCCTAATTTAGATGTTTGTAATTCTGTGAGTTCTGCATTGCTGTCAGTATAACTCCTGCCAGGACAGGAATGCCTCAGACTCCTTGGTAATTTGTTCTCATTTGCATACTAATACTAATGTTCGAACTTGAAAAACAACCATCATCTTTTATTTCACAGTCAGGGTGAAATTATTCAGTAAACCCGTCTTCTCCAGGAGCTCAGAGGAACTCAGGCCGGCCCTGGACCAGCTCATTGCATGGCTGACGCTGCTCCACGTGTGGGTCATGGAGAGCAGGCCACACTCACATTTGGCAATGACATCCAGGATCACGTTGAAAGGGACGAGAGCTCCGATCATGAACAAGACGGCCACCGTGTCCATGAAGGAGAGCTTCACGGCTCCATGGCCATAGTAGAGGAACCCGATGATCAGGGACATCAAGCAGGCCTCTGCCCCGTGGATGAGGAGGGCTGGCAGGTCTCGGAAGTCATTGGAAATCTGACGACTTAAAAAACAGAATAAAGATGTGCCAAGGGACAATAGGCACCAGCACTGTGACCTTGGCAATGTCCTTGAATCCCCGTAAGGCTCATTTTTCTCCTCTGTACAGTGGGGAGGGCAGTGCCCACCTCACAGTTACTGTGAGGGATCAAACGAGAAAATCGATGAACGCATCTGTCTCACAGTAGGTACTCAGTCAATGATTGTGACTTTTATCACCACTGTATCACCTTGCTATTTTATTTAAAGAGTTATCCCGAGGAAATAACCAATCAAGAGCGTAAAGGTGTATGTACAAGGATGTTTGTCATAGAGTTACTTGTAATAGCAAATGACTGAAGGTAATCTGACCATCAATATGGACTTAATGGGTAAATGAATTACGGCTAGATTTGGAAACCCTGAGGAAGACCTAACCAGATGAGAGGCAGAGGCGCTATTCTAAGGCGGGGGGGGGGGGAAAAAGGTTACGGAACAACACGTGTGATCCCATTTATGTATTAAAATGGTTATGTGCATGGAAACATCTTAGACTCACACCAAACACTCAGGTCTGGTTTTCTCTGAGGGCCGGTGGATCAAGGAACCTTCCCTTTCTACTTGACAGTCTCCTGTGTCAACTGAATTTTTCATAGTCATTCTGGGTGATTTCTACGAGCATCTGGCTATTAAGGAAAATTTGATTTTGTTTAAATAATCAAAGTAAGAGGAATGCTCTGTAGCACATGGAGGGCTGGTGCTGGTTTTTTTCAAATGATTCTGCCTCTTCAAATTCAAATTCCTCTTTCAAATTCACTTTAGATCCAAAGGGCTTAATTTGATACAACAAAGACTTTTGGGGAGTGTGTGTGTGTGTGTGTGTGTGTGATGAAATGGCAATTACCGGATCAGCGTGTCAAACTGCTGTAGGGGGCCAGGCAGCTTAGTGGGAGGCTGTAAGGGGTTGGTGTCCCTCGGGGAAGCTGGGCTGTCAGGAGACAGAGAGTGTCATGGGGGCTTGGGGGCGGCCACCTTTTGCAGGGCGCTCTTCACGCAGGGCCACCTGGCTGCCTTACCTCTGCACGTAAGTGCCCACACCCTGCTCCCTTGACTCCACTGTCCACAGAAAGTCATCGAAGCCACGTATTCTTTCTTGAAACAAGGCTGCAAGGGACTGAGCCTTCTCCCTGGTGGCCACTTCCTGCTCTTGGCTTCGCCTGTCGATGCTGGTCAAGTCCACTGTAAGCAGAGGGCGACCCGGGCCCCGCAGGTGCTCACAGCCCATGACACTGGTCAGCCCCCGGGGCCCCCGGGACATGATCCCCACCTTCTGAGAGTGGACCATGAAGTGACGGTCAGAGCAGAGAGAGGCAGAGAGCTGCCCAGGACTGTCCCCGATGTCTACAGAGAGCCTTCCTCGGGAGAAGGGCCAGTGAACACTGGCACTGGTCCCACCAAGCAGGCTTATTATGGGGACATCCCCAGGACAGAGAAGGAGGCTTTGGGCTTTTGGAGCCCAAGGCCACAGCACAGTTATGCCCTGGCTCTAACTCCAGCCGTCCAAGAAGCTTGTGATGAGGACTCAGCCTCCCGGGCGTGCCCACCATGGGGAGAAGGCGGGCTGGCCACGGGGAGGCTGAGCAGTCTGGCTCCCAGCAGCTCTAGTTTTCAATGCAAATTAGTCATTTTGGCTTCCCAAGCAGCCTGCCCAAAAGGGAAGAATGTTTTGGCTGGAGGGTGCCAGGGTCTGGCCAAATATTAAGTGTAATTCTCAGTGCCCCGGGAGGAGGGAGCCAGCACGACCAGCTGGAGAACAGGCTGGGCCGCACGCACCTCCATGTCACCCCCGCTGGTAGCACCTGGTAGCCCCAGACCACAGCCCTCCTCTCCCGGGGCCCCTGAAATGCCAGAAGGGCACACCCGCCAGTCACAGCCAGGGCCTTCCTAGGCCTCTCCTCCCTCCATCCCTCCCTTGGTCAGGGGATCCCTCTTAACCTCTCTGCCCCTTCCCTCCTCCCATTTTCATGACACATCTCAAGGCGGGATAACGTCTCGGAGAGGCCTTGTAAACCATGAAAGGTCCCTTCAGTGTGTGGGGCCCTAGCTTCAAACGCCAGATTCTCTGCCAGACCGTGGGGCCCGGATCCGTGAGGGCTATCTGCCCCAGGGTTTGTGGGCAAGAGCTCCCCCCGCCACCCAAAAATGATAATAATATAAAATTAAGAAAAAGAAAATTTGTTTTTTCAGATCTGGGCACCTGACTTCTGGTAACTTCTCTCTAGGGCTACAGCATATTGTTCCCAAAGGCCAGGCTGGCAGGTGCCCTCTACCCCCTTATCTGGGGGTGACCGGCCAGAGGATGACACACTGGCAGGAAGCCAAACTGGCACGTGGGCACAGGGAGGGAGGGTGACCTCTAGGTGAGTTCACACAGTGGCAGTGAGTGCAGAGGGCGAGGGCTGGTGGGCCAGAGAGAGTGGCCTGTCCTCCTAGGGGAGAGTTGGAGGGTAGATGCCGGGAGGAAGGTGTGGGCAGCAGGGCCTGGAGTCTGGGAGGGGCTGGGTTGGGAGGTGGGAGGCCCAGTTCTGCCGCCTGATTATAAGGACTCCAGTTTTCTCATCTATAAGGACGAAGATGACCGTGGCCTGGCAGGGCTGTGAGGGTCAAAGGGACACCCTCTGGTGCTTGGCACCTGTGGGCACAGTGTCTGCCCTCAAGGAGCTGGTCCTTGTCATCATGTTTACTGGGGAGGCCCTTGCTACACCAGGCCATCCTGGGAGGAAGGCTGGGCTCCAGGTGACCTATGTTTGGGACAAGCCCCAGCTGCTGCTTCCCCAGCCCTGGTACAACCACGCAGCCTGTCCGGCAGCCACAGCATTCCTCAGCACTCAGGATCCAGGCACCTGCTTTCAGGGTGGGCACCTGGAAAGGCAACTGTCCCCACAAGAATTGAGGGCCATATGCTGAGGCCTCAGGACCCCAAGCAGAAAGGCATCTCTGGTGCTGACCGCAATTTTCATACCTAGAGATTCATTGGCCAAGACCACCAAAAAGCCCTGAGCTGGCCTGGGCCCTGGGTCCCCCTCCACCACCCAGAGCCTCTGGGCTCCCTGCCTTTGTGGGGGAACCAGGGCACGGCTTTAAGATTTCCTGGTGGTTTCCGACCTCTAATATCCTGTTTCCCTACAGAATCTGAATGAAGACCACAGTTCCAGAAATGGATCCAAACTCTCTTGGATTATATCTCCTCCGGTTTGGAGCTCTCCGAAGGTTCTTATCTGTCATGCACACAAGGGTGGCTATGTCAGAAGCTGCTTTCTTCAGGCCCCCATTCCTAGCATTTGATGCTTGGCAAGCTGAAGCCTGTAATACACCCCATCTGCCCCCCATCTCCATGCTCGGTCCTGTTCTCCTGAAGCTTCTGAGAGTTTCTCTCCTGGCAGGGTTCGGGGTGTAGGGGAGCCCTGTTCCTTGCCTCTGGCCTGGCTGGCTCACCATAGTAGTCGGCAGGGTTGCTGTAGCGGGGACAGGGGTGGCCGGCTGCCGTGAAATACTGGACCATGTGCTCGGCTGCCCCCAAGTAGATGGTGGTCCCAGACGTCATCAGGAGGACCAAATCAAACAGCCTGAAGATGTCGGAGCGAGGCTGGTGGATGGAGAGGAGCACCAGCCTGTTGCCTTTGGCCAGCCTGGACAGGGTTTTCACCAGGTTGTGGGCCGTGAAGCTGTCGAGCCCAGAGGTGGGTTCGTCCAGGATGAGGATTCCTTCCCAACAAAGAGAAGCCTGGTTAAGGGGCAGGGCTCCGGCTGGACCGGATTAAGCCAGGCGGGCGGTGCAGGCCCCTCCTGCCTCACCTGGGTTCCACAGCAGCTGCACTGCGATACTGACTCTGCGCCGCTCGCCCCCGGACACGCCCCGCACGTAGGAGTTACCCATGAGCGTGTTGGCGCATTGGCGCAGCCGCAGCTCCGCGATCACGTCATCCACCTGGGAGGCAGGGGCCTGCGGGTTTAGGAGGGCTGCGCCGGCCTGCTCGCGGCCTGGCCTGTGGCGACCCACAGTGGAAAGACGCCTGGGCTTACGGCGCCAGCCTTCATTTCCCCGATTCAACGTTTGTTCCCTGATTCTTTCCACACATCCAGAGCAGCTCCCACGTGCCGAGCACAGCACCACTTACTGGGAACGTGGCCATGCCCCGGCTTTCTGCCCGCACGGAGAACCGGAAAACAAGTGAGCAAATATTCATCACACATTTGGGGCTGAGATGGGACTTTCAAGGAAAACGGGGGATGGAGGGGCAGGGCTGAGCGCACGGTGGACGTTTCGGACGGACAGATGGTGAGCTGGGTCGCTCAAACTTGACCTGTGGCCGGACCCTGAGGCAGGAAGTGAGGGACGGGGAGGGGAAGGGTGTTTTGGCTCCTTGGGGGTCACTGGGGTCTGTTAGTTACCCTTTTGTCACGCTGGGCCTGGGAGAAGTCTCTGGGCAGGCGCAGCTGGGCAACAAAAGCCAGGGTCTCGCGGACGGTCAAGTTGGGGAGCAGCTGATCGTGCTGTCGCACGTGGGCCACGCACTTCCTGACCAGCTGGGGCGTGCTGCGCTGCCCGTTGATCCAGATTTGGCCTGACTTAATCTTGCCGCCGTGGCCTCGCCCGGTGATCACATCCAGCAAAGAGGCTCTCCCACAGCCTGAGAAGCCACCAGAAGTATCCCTGAGAGCGGAGCTTCTGTGGGGGCCAGCCTGGAAGCCACTGCCGCCTGTGCGCTCTCCAGACTGCTCTGTCCTTGCAGATGTAACCAGCCCTCAGGGAAGGTGGCACAGCTCTCAGACCTGCCTAGGGCAGCCAACTTGAACATTCTGGGGGGTGCGGGGTGTTCAGGCCACGTCGGCCTGTGGCTGCGTGACAGAAGGCTAGAGTCCTAGTTGCCGCATGACTGCCTGTGCCTGGAGCGATGCCCCCCCCTCCTCCAAGCAAGGCTGGTGTTAATTGCACTGTGAAGCTTAACTATTTTTGCCTGGCAAACATGCCGGCAACATTTCATCGTTCAAACATCATTTGGCTCAGAAGCTGGCATTGTGGGAAGAACTAATTTTGGAGAATTAATAGGGTGTCTTTTAAAAATGCAAAATTGGAACGTATTTTCAGAAAGGGAGAAAAACAGAGAAGTAATAAATGTGGAAATGATTTTAAAACGACAGTACAGTGTGCCTATGGGTTCTGAATTTCTCTACACCCTCTGCACTCATTTTTCTCAGTAGTACCTTCCACTCTTAAAAAAAAAAGGATCCATGACATGCAAATTAACACCATCCACTTCTGAATGACATAGTGATTGCTATCAATTTGGAGAAGTAAGTGTCAGATTGGATCAGCTTCCATGAGATTCCACGAGACTCTTTCTCTGGCAGCCATTTGAACTGTAAATGCAGATAGGGTTCAGGCTCTGAGAAGGCCTTCTTGCAAAGGTGCTGGGAATAGCGCAGTCCAATTCCCCCAGGTGGGGTTTTGGTTTCCTTATTGCAAACTCCTTTTGGAGGGCGAATTTTTCAAGTAGTTTTAAACAGGGAAAACTCCAATACACAGTGTAACAGCGCTTCCTTACCACAAGTCCAGGCCTTCCGCAGGCAGCCCCCTGCCCCCAGTGCAACAAACAAAGTTCCAGAGGCCTTCCCGGTGATCCGGCTGCTTACCTACTGGAGGTTCTCAGGGTGGAAGGGGACCTGTACGCTGCCTCCTGGGTGTACCTCATTCAAGGTCCCTGAGAACTTAGGTGGCACAAAATAGCCAGGAGAGAAACCAGAGGGGAGGGCTCTGGCCCTGCTCCTGGCTCAGCCTCGGACATCATAGGGTCCAGGCTCTGGGAGCGCAGGGGACTTTGCTAACATTTACAGGGACCTTAGGATTCCCAGTCAGGGAGCAGGGTGACTACATTTCCTAAACAAAACCGTGGGAGGTGTGGGCAGCCTTTCCAGGGGAGGTTGCCAAGTATATTTGGGGAGATCCTCCGTGAACCAGGAGAAAACACCCACAGGCATTCAAGACCCTTATAAAATGGCTGGAATCTCCAAATCAGTAAATTAATTCGCCTTTGGCACTACTGCTGATTCTATAGAAGAAGCTAAAATGCCTGGGGGGCTGTTTTAATTAATTTCACTTTACTGTTATAATTTTGGTGCGCGGAGTATTGATCACAGGTGGTATAATTGGTAAACCTTTCTAAGAAATCATTTAAATAATTTCAGCCAAGTAAACCTGCAGCTAAACCACACTGAGCCTAGAGTCGAAAGTTCTGGAGATGCTCAGTGTGATTCCTGCTTGGCCTCTCCCCACTGCCCTTTTCTTCAGCCGCAAATCAGGGTTGCTAACAGCTGCAGGACTGTGTGTGGCCAGGATTAACAATCATGACTCTCAGCTTTGTGGAAGTGCCTAGTAAGGCCCGTATGCCCCCTCGACTCTCAGTTCATGAGGAAAAGCAGGTATAACCAGAAAAGCCACCAGGTGTTACAGACAAAACCAAAATTGGCCTGTGAAGTTTCCACATTTTTCTCGTTTAGATCCGAATTGTAGGGGCAGGACCAGAAGTTGGCGGGATTTGATCTGTGGGAGTTGTTTCGGTTACAAAGTGCATTTGCACACATCGTCGCATTTGATCTTCGGTTAGACAATAAACAGAACTTTTCCGCATCAGAAGACTAAAGACTAAAATGGTCAAAAAGTTGGGTAATCTCTACTTCTGGAAATGATTAATTGAAAGGTATAAAGTGCTCCCTCTAACACTGTGTAAGGGAGAAATGCCTTGATCTGTGTTTAAAAAGAAAGAAAGAAAGAAACAGCAAACCCCAAATGGAGTCACCTGTCCTAAGCCCCACACCACCGGACTGAGACTTAATACCTAACTTAATTACAGTTTCAATCTCTCCCGGGAGTGGAATCTTAAACCAGCCCATCTGACATTATCTGGTAAGCACTGACGGACCCCGACTGTCCCCCAAAGGAAGGTGACCTTGCCTAAAACAATCAGCCCTTTGCTAGAATAACTTCCTTGTCCTCCCTCCTTCTGCCTATAAAAGTCTTTCATTTTGTACAGCTCTCCAGTGCTACTTTCTGTCTGCCAGTTGGATTGCTGCCCAATTCATGACTCGTTGAATAAAGTCAGTAAGATCTTTAAAATTTAATCAGTTGAATTTGTTTCATCATCTGAGAACCAGGAAACCAGAGTTCTAGTTCTTGCTCTGCATTAAATGTATGTCCTTAGACATCATTCCTCTTTTCTAAACTTTGGTCTTCTCATCTGTCAGATGAAGGGGGAGTGGTATGGGGCAGGAAGATACTCTAGCAATACTGAGAACTAGGTAGTTTGAAAACCCTCCTCTAAAGATGCTTCCAGGCTGGTCAGGAGAAAGAAAGGTAGAATACAGTGCAAGGGAAAGAACTCTGTTCTCCAAGCCCCCTTCCAGTTCTGGCATTCTACACTTTTAAGTTTGGCCTGCAGAAGTGACTTTTTTTTTTTTTTTTTTTTTTTTTTTGCGGTACGCAGGCCTCTCACTGTTGTGGCCTCTCCCGTTGCAGAGCACAGGCTCCGGATGCGCAGGCTCAGCGGCCATGGCTCATGGGCCTAGCTGCTCCGCGGCATGTGGGATCTTCCCGGACCGGGGCACGAACCCGTGTCCCCTGCATCGGCAGGCAGACTCTCAACCACTGCGCCACCAGGGAAGCCCAGAAGTGACTTTTTGAAGCACTCCAAAAATCTGGATCTTTGCAGATGGTTGAAGGTTGAGCTAAGACTTGGGGTATCTGAGAAGTGAATTGTGGCAGAGGCTGTGCCTACCCACTGTTTGACCAAAACAGGAATCTGATTCAGGGGGAGCAATCAATGAGTGCTTCCTGTGGTGGAGGAGTACCCTGGAAAGAATATTCAATTCCAAAGCTGCATGATGCTTTTGGAAAGGCCTTACCTTGATATTAATGAAGGACCAAAACTCTGACTATAGCTGTAAGAGGCCCACTCATGATTCATAAGGGCAGTGACTGCCTGAGAGCAAGTAAATGGAGGAGCTGAGATTTGAACCCAGCTGTCAGACCCAGAACTTGTGCTCTTATCACTCTGCTTTATTATTCTACTGGTCAGCAAAGCGTTCTGTAAAGAGCATCTGTTTGTTTGAGGGACCACTCTGCATCCCAGGAGAGAGAGAACCCATTGCCCAGCTATTTGCCCTTATTGGTACCTGAGCTCCCTATGACGGCCAGCATCTGTCCACTCCTCACTTTGAAGCTCAGATTCTGAATGCCTAGCTCACAAGAGTCCTTGTGAGATGTCCAGGGCATCCTGAAGTGAGACAGCTGCTTAAACCAAGGCACCTGGGAGGCTATGTCCACCTGTGGGGAGACATGAAAAGGTTCCTCAGAGAGCTTCACTTCTGTTCAGCTCCCTCCAGGAGACATCATCCTGCTGATACACAACAGGACTGAGGGGTCCCCCACTCAGGTTCTACCAAACATGGAGGTGGACCCCACCATGCTGAGAACCTGAAGCTGCCATTTCCAAGTCTGAAGAGAAGACTTGGGAAGCATGTGTAATAGCAGAACAGAAATAAATACAAACATGGAGGGACTTCCTTGGTGGCCCAGTGGTTAAGAATCCTCCTGCCAATGCAGGGGACATGGGTTCGATCCCTGGTCTGGGAAGATCCCACATGCCGCCCAGAGCAGCAAAGCCCGTGAGCCACAACTACTGAGCCTGCACTCTACAGCCCGCAAGCCACAACTACGGAAGCCCGCACAGCTAGAGCCCATGCGCTGCAACAAGAAAAGCCACCGCAGTGAGAAGCCCGCGCACCACAACAAAGAGTAGCCCCTGCTCGCCGCAACTAGAGAAAGCCTGCGTGCAGCAACAAAGACCCAATGCAGCCTAAAAAAAAAATACACAACATAAAAAAATTTAAAAAAAAACACAACGTGGAGCAAAACAATGTTTTTATTTAATAGTAATTTACTGATAACTTACCGGGCATTTACTGTGTGCAAGGCATTGTATTCATCTGCTTATTATATCCATTATCATTCAGTCCTCATTGCAAACCTACTATAACGTATGTACTGTTATAATCCCTGTTTACAGATGAGGCTCAGAGCAGTGAAGTAGCTTGCTCAAGTTCACACAGCTAGTAAGTGGCAGAGCAGAGAAAGGTTATGGTGGGGCTTGTCAGCCTGTTCTAACTCACTTCCCCAGGAAGCCAGACTTGGGCCTCTGAGGTTTACCATCCCAGGTCTCAGCATGTTCTGCCTGGGCCACCTCGTATCTGGCCCTGGGGAGGCATGGGAAATAGGGGTCCTAGAATCTGACCAGGAGATTCCTGACAGCCTCTGAAAGGGCAGCAGTCCTTGCACTCTGATATTTTATTAGCTCCAGGGAAGTACATTTTACAAAAAGAAAAAATATACACACACACACACACACACATGTGTATATATGTATGTAAAACTGATGAGATCTGAATAAAGTCTGTAGTTTGGTTAATCGTATTATATCATGGTTAATTTCTTAGTTTTGATCACTGTGCTATGGGTAAGCAAGATGTTAAAATTAGGGGAGGGTGGGCAAAGTGTATATGGGAACTCTGCACTGTTTTTGCAACTTTTTCAAAAGTCTAAAATTATTTCAAAATATAAAGTTAAAAATGAGTTTTAGAGATTTTCCCCCACGGGCTCACATGGTTGGCTTTATGTTTTAACAAAGGTCTCATTGTCTTTTTCATGTCTGTCAACCCCCAGCTCCAATATGTGTAGTTGACGGACGTCTCCGTGGTGCTTGCAGCCAAAACGTGAGGTATCACTGTGGCCTGGACTCCGTCCTTAGGGCAGAGGGCCCCCAGCTGGGTTCACCCTTCCCTTCCACTTGGGGAATTGTTTGGCCCTCCCTGCCTGCTCCTCCCACCTGCACTCAGGTGTGCCTCTACCTGGTAGCTGAGATCTCGGACCTCCAAGGTATTGGACTGGCCACTGTAGGTGAAGTACAGGCTGTTGTCACTTTCAGAGGAGAACACGCTGTCCTGGAGGCCCTGCCGGGAGACATGACAGGTGAGGGGCTCCTTCAGAAGGAGGAGGACATAGGAGAAAACAGAGAGAGGAGACCCAGAGAGGTGAGAGCAGGAGCTAGCGTGGGTGAGATCCCGAGTGGACAAGAGATGGATTTGCAGGAGGAACCCAAGGGCTCTGAGAAAACAGGAGCATCCATGAGGGCAGGGCTCCGCTTCCCTGCAGAGAGAGCTTTGGGGCTTCCCTCCAGCACAGCCTCTGGCCCCAGAGAAGCTCAACCGCAGGCTGCTGGAAGCTGAACGCAGATCTCTCTTGGAAGAGACCCAGACCCTGGACTGGAGAGAGCTTTGTGAGCCTCTGTGCTCAGAGAAGACCTGGGCTGGGGGCTGGCCTTTAACTCTCTCTTCCCTGCATCTGGCTTAGTATCTCCTGATGCCAAACAGACTTTCCATACCCAGCATGTGAGAGGAAGACCGCTGTCAACAAGCTAGTGCTCGGTACTTGTGAAGACACTACCATTAGAGGAGTTGCATCTTATCTTGGTAACGATTTTTCACAACAAAGCTCTTCAAAATGCTGTTGGGAGATTTTAGAGGAAGTCCCTGTCATCACCATCGTTGTCATCCTCCTCCTCATCACCATCTTGTTGCTGTTTTTGGAGTGCTGCTTTATTTGAATGTACATCAAACAAATCAATGCTTCATGGTATCAGCTGATAACTTCGAATGATATTAACCATCTGCAGATCTGAGTTCCTTCTGTTTTATCAATTCAATCATTTAAATCACTGAGGCCCAAGCAAGGAAGAACCTGCCTCATAAGATTTCTGTTATTTTTTTTTAACATATTCAATTTTTCTTTCATTGCAGCAGTGCAGGGGAAAGTACACATTCATTAATAAGTTCCTGTTGATAAGTTCCTGTTGATTCCGATCTCCCCTCAGAGCTGCCATTCCCCCACTGATGTGTTCCTTCAATCAATCAATCAAGCATCCAACAAATACTTATGGGGGCCCACATCATGCTTTAGTCTTGAGTTTGGGGTGTGACTGTGAAAAGAACAGTCTTTGAGAAGCTTAGATTTCAGTGGATGAGACAGGTGATGAGGATGGAGCAAGACAGGCAGACGTAGAGGCAGGCTGACCTTGAGCACCCAATCAGGCTATATTTTCACTGTCTCCACAGCGTCCGTGTGCTTTATGTGGCAACAACATGGCTTGTGACTTCTGTGAAAATAACATCCAGCAGTCTTTGTCAAAGCATCCCTGCAATGTTGGAGGTAAAAGGTCCTTAAAAAGGACATTGAGACCAATGGAAGTGGAGGGAAGTAAATCCGGGGGACAGTCTGCTGCAGGCTCACTGTGAGGAGCCCCCAGAGTTCTGGGAGAGTGTGGAAACAGCAGACCATAGCTCCTTACTTTGTTTAATGTTTAAACTAGTACAGTAAAGATCCTATATTATATAGAAAAACATAGGAAAGATCAACAGCTAAGTCAGCAGAAGGACTGTCTTTGGGGTATAGGAAGGGTTACAGGAGGGAAGGGTCCACGGTGGGTAGGGGGAGTGGATGGGCTTCAAAGCTATTGGTAATTTGTGATGGATATGGGAGTTCACCATTCTTGTTTTTGTTTTTGTTTTTTGGCGGTACATGGGCCTCTCACTGTTGTGGCCTCTCCCGTTGCGGAGCACAGGCTCCGGACGCGCAGGCTCAGCGGCCATGGCTCATGGGTCCAGCCGCTCCGCGGCATGGGATCTTCTCAGACCAGGGCACGAGCCCGCGTCCCCTGCATCGGCAGGCGGACTCTCAACCACTGCGCCACCAGGGAAGCCCTAGTTCACCATTCTTTAAACTGCTTTGTCTGAAATATTTCAAAATATGTTGTCAAGTTGAGAGAGTGTGTCCTTGAGGAGAAGTCCAGAGTTCCGCTCTCACCTCGACCCCCAGCTGCAGGAGGCGAGAGGGTCACGCCCTCAGAGATGGAGAATGAAGCTGGTGGGGAGGTCATGGGTAGCTCTGGATTCCGGCGGGTCAGCCCTGCAGCCCTGCCCCTCAGTCACCACCTGCACAACGGGCATTCCCACTGCCTAGTTTTCCTATTGTATTTGGTTAAACCATCAGAAAGTCTGTCCATTGCTGAGAGACTCATTTGGGCTAACATGCATCCTGCTTGTTTGTTCTTAAAAGGTAAATATCTGCAGGAGGAACATTAGTCAATTGTAGAAGGTATGAATTAGCTCAGAATTTGCTTCTGCAACAAACAGCTGGGCCAGAATCTCCCCAGGTTAGATTTGGAGGTAGAGGTGCTGCTGAGAAAGGAGGGCTGGACACTTTGGAGTCTGGAGCAGTGTGTGGTGGTGACCTTAAGCCTAGAGGCTTCTACTCTCCAGGTGGGAGCTTGGAGGAGGTGGAGGATGCTGGGGCCCTGGGGAAAGAGGTATCAGATGGGAAGACAGATGAAAGAAAGGAGAGAGGTGCATGCTCCCTGCTCCTGGGCTAAGTCGGCAGGCGCAGGCCAGCCAGGGGCCCCGGCCACCAGCAAGGGCCTGTGCTATCCAGAGCTGCGTAGAACACTCAACTTTCAGAAGAAGAGAATTCGTGGCTAGGCTGGGGACCACCTCTGTTCCATTTTGAAATATTTTCCTTGGCTCCCAGGAAGGATTTGTTAGAGGCTTCCTGAGGTTTTGACAAACTCTCTGTATTTTTCAAATGCTTAAATATCTGTTCAGCTGACATCTTAATCAGTATGACTGTCAGAACATCACTTGAATTTCTGACAGGTGACACCCAAAAAAGCAAAAGCAGGTTTATTTGTAGGTAACCAGCTCGGCTGCTGCTGGGCTACATTGTAATTTCTCCTTGTATTAACTTCTGATCAGATTCCTGAGTCAGGAGCATAGAGAAGGAAACTCGGGGAGCGCAGAACCCAAGTTCCTTGCTCTGAGATGAGGAACCCGTGCCCTGGAAAAGTAGTGTCATGCTGAGGACTCCACACACAGGCTTCAGTCCCTCTTGTCCTCTTCTGGCCGGGCTTTTGCCCACAGACTGAAGAGCCTATGGGCCGAGGGCGCCTGCCATTCTACGTACCTGCGACCCCAGAATTCCCTGTGCAGGTGGCCACAAGCCCACTCCCAGGGCTGCATGAACTTCGTCTCAGGCCTATCCTCCTGGGCACCCCCGGCCAGAGGGGCATTTGTTTGTGGAGGGTATGGATGGAATGTGGGTGGGCAGGATGGGGTGACCACGTAGGGGTGTGTGTGGTCATGTGTGGCGTTGGGTGTGGGCAGATAAGGGAGACAGGCTGTGGCTTGGGCTGGAAGCCACAAATCCTAGAATTTTTCAATTTACACCTGGCCTTGCACATTGTGAAGAAGGTATGTCAAGCTAAGGGGATTAAAAACTATTTTATTTAATAGCTTTTAACTTGACTGGTAACTTTTAAATATCTAGACATAGGGTACATAGCCCTCAGCCTCTTATTCCAGGCTCCATAAATGTTAGGGGCAAACTGTCGCTTGGCACCTTGAATAACGGGAGTGGAGAAAAGGCAATTGGAAATGGCAGGGCCCGCACACATTCCTGGATGTCAGATTCGGGCAGTTCTTTGCATCCCAAGCGGTGGTGGCTGAATTGTCAGACCTTCTAGAAAGTGTCCCCAAAGCCACGGGGGACTTTGTCTCCTGTTCAGGCTGAGAGCAAGCACTGCAGCCACGGCTCCTAGGAATCCTTTCCCGGCAGGGTCGGCCCCGGGGGGTGTTCCCAGAGCACAGCTGGTCACCTGCTGTGTCTGCAGAGCTGACTGGGAGTGGTGGGTTCCCGAGCCCTGGCTGAAGTCAGGTCCTAGCCACTCAAGGCCAGTCCAGGTGGCCTGTGGCCCTTCATGTCTTTCTGTCCCCACCCCTCAGCCCACCCACAGCCAGAGAAGACAGATGGGACAGTGGCATGAGGTGGGCGTGGAAGGTGGGCATCTGCTTCCTTTCTGTCTTCTGATTTCACTTCTTGCTTCAAACGCCACCCACATCTTGATTTCAGTCAAAGTCCATTTTTCAGGCAAACATTTCTCATGTAAAATGACGGCGGAGACCCTGTACCTCTTGGCCCCCTCGCGTCGTGTATTCCTTCCAGCTCTCTCCGGGATCTTACGACCGCCTGCTGTATTTGGAGCATAAATTCTGATGTTCCCACAGAGTCCTCTGCCATCCTGTCTCATCAGTTTGCTGCCACTGAGGCTCTGAACTTGACAGCCACACGGACAGAGGAGACACTGCAACATCCCCGCGAGGTGCAAGCGCATTTCCGTGATGGAGTCTCATTTGGAAAGAAGCCAGATCGGCTCAGGTCGCAAACAAGAACATCATTTCCCTGTAGGAGCATGTCTTAGGACAGGAAGGGACCTCAGAGGCCCCCCACCAACCCCTGGCCCCTGAGTCCGCTCCCCTCAGCCCTCTGATGCCCAGGAAGTGGAGTCCTGCTGTCACGTCCTCGCTCTGCTTGTGGTCCTGCTGGTGACTTAGGACCGAAAGTTCCTGAGGGAGAGAAAGGTCCAATGTGCCCCCTCCCACCAGGACTGTGGTGACTCCCCATCACTCACCGAGTCATCCTGGGGAGCAGCCCTGTCCCCCAGCCCTGTCTCCTGTGGGGCCTCCTCAGCCATGGGGCCCAGTGGTGTCTGCGCCTGTCTCTGCAGCTTCCTTTGGACTTAACCACTGCCGGCCAGGGCCAATGTTCTCTGTCTCCCAGAGCTAGGCAACCTCTGGTCTGGCTCCCAGCATTCCTCTCTGGCCAGCCCTGCCACAAACACGGGCTGTGTGCTCTGCCCGCTGCCGAGATAACACGCAGACACACTCTGGCTAAAGGTACATCAGATAATGGCATCCACGGCCAAACCCCAGGCCCGCCACGGGGAAGGCCTGAGGAGGGGCTCCAGGGCCAGGTGAGGGGCAGGCGGGACTGTCTGCCTCTGGCTCCTCGGCTGAAGCCGCCCCAGGGAGGGTCAGGCGAGAGAATTCCCCTGTCTCTGCGGCCCGTTAGCCATGAGTGAACTCCACTTTTTGACCCCTGCGGGGTCCTCGGAACTCCAGGTAAACAGAAGCTCTCAGTGCTCCCTAGAGGAGGTTCCTGCAGCTGCTTCTAAGCCTCGACACAGCCTGGGCATTCTCCATGCCTCCTACAGTGTCAGGTAAGGCCAGTGCCTCTTTCATCTGCTGGGAGCTTTGAGCTGTGGTCAGGGACAGGCATGGCCTGAGGTGAGTGGGCCTCCCTGCCCTCTGCTGGCTTTCCTCACTAAGGGGGGGCATGCATGGAGCCTTGGGCTCCTTCTCTAGTGGGTGGAGGTAGAGAGAGGAGAGGGGAAGGGCTGCCAGAGGGAAGTGAGGGGCCATGGTGAACAGCCCCTCTGTCCACAGCAGGACTGGAAGCTATGACAAACGACAGATGCAGCAACTGTGCTCTGCCCCCCTCCCCTGCTTTATGCCCCTTCCCCCCGTGTCTCCCTTGTTGATGGCCTTCCCTACTTGGATGGCGAGCGCTTGGGGAACGGGGGTGCTGGGAGCATGAGGTGTAATGAAACCGGGTGAAGGAACGCAGCGTCAACCGAAGGAATTAACAGTGTCCTGTTTGCCATCTGCCAGCCAGCCAGAGAGAGCTGGTGTTCAGAGCAGCTGCTAGACAGGTGCTTTATAGAGATGATCTTCTGTCACTACCTGCCAGGGTCTACAGAGGAGGACACTGAGGCTAAAACACACTTAGGAGCCTGTCCAGAGACAACCTGGGCTGGGCAGAGCTGGGATCGGTGCTGGGGGACAAGGGGCTGGACCCTTCCAGAACCCCATGCTGCCTTTCCCTCACGGGGTTTCCTTTAAAGCCAGCGCGTGGGGCCCTGGTGGGACATCGCGTCTCGTCGACAGAAGTGGACCAGGCAGATCCTCAAGGATGTCTCCTTGTACGTCGAGAGTGGGCAGATCATGTGCATCTTGGGGAGCTCAGGTAAGCTGGGGGGGTCCCCTAAATCCTCCACGAGGACTCGAAAGAGTCTGTGGCTTGATTTGAACACCACATTGAGGAAACAGGTTCACGTTGTACCAAGGAGGCCACAGGTCTGATATTAGAATGAAATCTGATGGCCTGTGTGACTGTGAATAGAACCTGGTGCTAACGTGTAATCTTTAGGAAGATCCTTGAAAAAAACGAAGTCCTGCCGAACATGTAAGTTAATTCATATTTCAGTTTGGAAAGCACCTAACACAGTGCCTGGCATATAGGGGTGCTCAGTAAACACAATTTTCCTGCCTGGAGATGGGAAAAGGAATTAAATAAGCACAAAGATGCCCATTTATCCCCATATTCATTGGTCTTTTAAAAATTATGATATGTTTCAAACACACAGGCAAGATAGAGAGTAAATAAAGAATGTTCGTGTCTTAACCTCTGCTTTATCAAATCTTAACATTATACCGTATTTACTTAAGATCCTTTTTTGTTTTTTTAAAGGAGTTAAATATCACAGATTCCACTGAGGCTATCTATGTGCCCGTTTCCCACCTCATTCTTCCCCTCCTGTTTCCCTGCATCAGCAAGTCATTGCTGGGGAGGGTGGAGCCTCCGGGGAGGCAGCCCCTTGAGGCTGGGGCAATGCCCTGTGAAGGTCACAGCTGAGGATGCACAGCTATGGGGGGATGGGTGCATTGGCCCTGAAGAGGGAATGAATCTGTGTGGCACATCACAGGGTCCACTACACTAGGCTATCCTGCACGTTTTAAGGTTGAAAGATTCGGACAAATTGGCTTCCCAGGAGCCTCTTGATGGAGTTCTTGCTTGCCAATTGTTGACACTTCCTGCCAGTCTTCACTTGCATTGCTCTCTTTAACAGAGGTGTGCAATATAAGTCTGTGATAAAAGTTCAGCATGGTTAGCCTCTTTCAACCTGGGGAGTTAAATCCACAGCCACTCCCCTGCTGCAGTGGGGGGACAGCTGGATGGTAACAGTAGTGTTGTTAAGATGAAATGAAAAGGAATTCACTGGCGAGAATGGTTACACTTCCCTGAGATTTCCTTTTTTTTTTTTTTTTTTCCTATTTTGGCTACGCCACGCGGCTTGCGGGATCTTAGTTCCCTGATCAGGGATTGAACCTGGGCCCAGGGAAGTCCCTCCTTTTATTTTCTTTTTACAATTTTTAACCATTTCTAATTGTATGCATGTACCATAACATCCAGGGTCATCCTAATTTTCCTTTTGATAATTATACTTCTTTAAAAAGAAAAGCTGAGTTATTCCTATAATAATGTGTCACTTGTTTCCTTCCTTGTGTAGGATAAAAAAGGGTGGCATGCAGCACAACAAGGAATTGAACCCACTTCTCAGAAGTGTGTCCCACAGGCCAATGTACATCTTCATGCACATCTCAGCAGAACAGTGGGTGGAGCCCCCTGTTCTAGGGCCTCATGGGCTGGTGTCTGATGATACCTTATCATGCTTTTATGACTGTCCATCCTTTTATACTGAACATGAATTCAAGGTAGACTGCAAGTTCCCTGAGGGTGGGAGCTTGGTCTTTTTTTTTTTTTCCTGCTGTATCCTCAACAGTTAGGAGAGGGCTGGCCACATCGTTGGTGCTTAATAAGTATTTGCTGAATAAATGATTAAGCAAATGAATTAATTCTATGAATTACTCTTAGTTTTTCAGAAAATAACATGATTTCATTGGTGTCTCATCTAAAGCAGTATTGTTTATCAAATCTTTACTAGTGAGGCAAAAGATGACTTAGGTGTTCAAAGTCTCACTAGAGAATGGTCTGCATAATGTAAGCCTGTCTACAGTCAACCAACACTCCAGGGGAAGGTAATTTTATTTGACTCATTATTTTTGATCATTTAGGACCTAGACTCTAGGCTGCATGCTCCCTTGCAGAAGACTGTTTAGTTACAGGTGATTTCTGTCCATTTAGAGAGGATAAACCCAAAGGTCAGTTTTATGGCCCTGTAGGGCGTTAACCCTTTTTTCCTTTTTTTTTTAATTGAGGTAAAATATACATAATGTAAAATTTGCCATCTTAACTATTTAATTTATTTTTTATTGAAGTATAGTTTATTTATAACGTGTTTCAAGTGTACAGCAAAGTGATTCAGTTATATATATGTTCTTTTTCAGATTCTTTTTCATTATAGGTTATTATAAGATATTGAATATAGTTCCCTGTGCTATACAGTAGGTCCTTGTTGTTTATTTTATCTACTTTATTATTTTTTTTGGCCACGCCATGAGGCATGCAGAGTCTTAGTTAGCCGATCAGGGTTCGACCCTGTACCCCCTGCAGTGGAAGCGTGGAGTCTTAACCACTGGACTGCCAGGGAAGTCCCCTTGTTTATTTTATATATAGTGGTGTGTATCTGTTAATCCCAAGCTCCTAATTTATCCCTCCTCCTTTCCCCTTTCCCCTTTCCCCTTTCCCCTTTCCCCTTTCCCCTTTCCCCTTTCCCCTTTCCCCTTTCCCCTTTGGAAACCATAAGTTTGTTTCTATGTCTGTGAGTCTGTTTCTGTTTTGTAAATAAGTTCATTTGTGTCATCTTTTAGATTCCACATATGTGATATCATGATTTTTGTCTTTCTCTGTCCTACTTAGTATGATAGTCTCGAGGTCTGTCCATGTTGCTGCAAATGGCATTATTTCACTCTTTTTTATGGCTGAGTAATATTCCATTATGTCGTGTGTGTGTGCGTGTGCGTGTGTGTGTGTGTGTGTGTGTGTGTGTGTGTATGTGTGTATGTATGAGTATTTTTATATTTATATTTTATATATATATATATCTCACATCTTTATCCATTCATCTGTTGATGGACACTTAGGTTGTCTATTTTTAGTTTTTTAAGGAACCTCCATACTGTTTTCCATAGTGGTTACACCAATTTACATTCCCATCAACAGTGTCGGAGGGTTTCCTTTCTCCACACCCTCTGCAGCATTTGTTATTTGTAGGCTTTTTAATGATGGCCATTCTGACTGGCGTGAGGCGATACCTCATTGTAGTTCTGATTTGCATTTCTCTAAAAATTAGCTGTGTTGAGCATCTTTTCATGTACCTGTTGGCCATCTGTATGTCTTCTTTGGAGAAATATCTGTTTAGGTCTTCTGCCCATTTTTTGATTGTTGTTTGTTTTTTGATATTGAGCTGTATGAGCTGTTTGTATATATTGGAAATTAAGCTCTTGTTGGTTGAATCGTTTGCAAATATTCTCTCCCAGTCTGTAGGTTGTCTTTTTGTTTTGTTGATGGTTTCCTTTGCTGTGCAAAAGCTTATAAGTTTGATTAGGTTCCATTTGTTTACTTTTGCTTTTACTTCTTTTGCCTTGGGAGACTGACCTAAGAAAACATTGCTGCGATTTATGTCAGAGAACATTTTACCTGTGTTCTCTTCTAGGAGTTTTATGGTGTCTTGTCTTGTATTTAAGGCTTTAAGCTATTTTGAGTATATTTTTGTGTACCTTCTTAACCATTTTAAACTGTACAGTTCAGTGGTATTAAATACAGTCACACAGTTGTGCAACCATCACCACCATCCATCCCCACAACCTTTCATCTTGTAAAACTAAAAGCATTCTTTTTTTTGGCTGCATTGGATATTTGTTGCTGCGTGTGGGCTTTCTCTAGTTGTGGTGAGCGGGGGCTACTCTTTGTTGCGGCACATGGGCTTCTCATTGCAGTGGCTTCTCTTGTTGTGGAGCACGGGCTGTAGGCATGCAGGCTCAGTAGTTGTGGCATGTGGGCCCTAGAGCGTGTGGGCTTCAGTAGTTGCAGTGTGTGGGCTCAGTAGTTGTGGCACACAGGCTTAGTTGCTCTGCGGCATGTGGGATCTTCCTGGATCAGGGATTGAACCCATGTCCCCTGCATTGGCAGGTGGATTCTTAACCACTGCGCCACTAGGGAAGTCCCTTATATCCTTTTTTGAATGAGGATATGAATCCTTTTTGGTCATCCTGCTGGTACCCTCATTAATGAGTTAATAGGTATTTGACACATGTTCAAAAAAGGATAATATTAGTTACCTTTTTCTATGTTTAAAAAAGGATCCCCAAACTAAGTGACTTCATACAAATCATTAATTATCTCTCAGAGTTTCTACAAGTCAGAAATTTGGAAGTGCCTTGGTTGGATGCTTCTGTGTGGGGTCCCTCATGAGGTGGTAGTCAGATGTCAGCTGGGGCTGCAGTCATCTGAAGGCTTGAATGGGACTGGAGAAGCTACTTCCGAAGTGGCTCCCTCACATGCTGTCTAGCAAGTTGGTGCTCACTGTTGCGCAGTGAGGATGTGTGACATGAGAGGAACCCTGAGGGTCACCCACAAGAGGCTGAGAAGGAGCAGCCAGACCAGCAGGATTAAACCAAGAGGATGAGGTGGCCTCAAGGCCAAGGGAGAGAGATTGACAGAGAAGGGCAAGCAACAGTATCAGCTGCTGCTGGGAAGTCAGACAACATACAGAGAAGCATCTACTGGATTTGGCAACAAAGAAGGAGGCTAGTTTTGAGATAGTGGTGGAACTGGAATCCAGGTGACAGGCTCTTTGGAAGGTCTGTCAGAGTTGAGATTGGATCCCAGAAATGTAAGGCTAGGGAGGCTACATTAGAAGTTAGAAGAACCACAGACAAGGCTTAATATCGTGACTGGGACACTGCAGAGCACATTTTGAAAGACAACCCCAGTGAAGTCACATTTTGTTTCTTTACAAAAACTCTGCCCCCTTCCCCACGCTGACCTCTACCTGAACATAGTGGGGCTGACTCTGAGCTGTGTCAGTCGTGGGTTAGATAAGAAAACCACTGCTCCAGGAGCTTGGCTTATACATCTTTGCACCCCTCAGAGCAACCAGCGGTTTCTTTAAAATATTTGAACAAAAGGTCTTTTCTTTGGTTTTGCGCAAGTCATCACATCCTCAGTAGAATTCTATTGCCATCTTCTCAGACAGCCCAGAACCTCCTGCCTGTTTCCTGTTACTCATTCTAACTGCTTAAAAGCCTTGGTCAGGAAAGGCCTGGTGACTCCTCTTCCTGTCTCCATTAACTCTCTGGGCCCATGTAAGCTTGTGTATGGGAAGGGCCAGCTGGTGTCCTACCCTGAAGGATCACTGTAACCCTAGAAAAAGCAAACCAGGAGAAACCTCACCCTCCAGTCACCTCAGCACAGCGTAGTTAGTTCATCCCACCTCCTCTGTGGGCAAGTCCTTAGCGACAGCCAGCTGGGTTATTATGCCCAAGGCTCTCAGTGTAGACTGAGGCCAACTTGGTTTTAACCAAAGGACTCGCTAAGCTAGTGCTTCTCAAACTCTAACATGCATGAGCCTACCCAGGGATCTTGTAAAAAGCAGAATCCGGGTTAGGAGTTGGGGCCTGAGATTCTGCATTTCTAGCAAAAGCTCTCAGGTGGAGCTGAGGCTGTTCGGCCTCAGACCACACTTGATTAAGTCAGCGAGGCTCTGGGCGGTGTCGCCTACATTCAGGAACCACCAGAGGATCCCAGGGGGTCACAGAAACAAATTCAGATGTCCTAGGATCCAAACGTTTCCAAGAACCCTGGTTTTCCTTTTATTCTGATCCTGTATTTTCTTTTTCAGCCTCAAGCAGCTTTAAAAACAAACAAACAGGAGGACAAAGCTCCTCCAGTCCTGACGTGGAGGAGAGAAACAGCTTGTCCCCTCTCATTGAGGAGACAAGCTGGAAGGACTCATTCCAGCCATGAGCTTGTCCCATGAGGCCAAAGAGAGAACAAGTCAGGGCTGGACCGCGGGTTCACCGAGGGTCTCAGGAAGTTCCCGCGAGGCCTCGTGCAGGGCCTCCTCCAGGACCTTCTCTTGTCTCCTCCCAGGCTCGGGGAAAACCACCCTGCTGGACGCCATGTCCGGGAGGCTGCGGCGCACGGGGACCCTGCTCGGGGACGTGTTCGTGAACGGCCGGGCGCTGCGCAGGGAGCAGTTCCAGGACTGCTTCTCCTACGTCCTGCAGGTGCGCGCGTCCCCGGCGCCTGCCCGGCTGCCCGCTGGCCCCGCAGCCAGCGAGGGGGCTGCTGACACATCCCTCCCCTGCAGAGCGACACTCTGCTGAGCAGCCTCACGGTCCGCGAGACGCTGTGCTACACGGCGCTGCTGGCCATCCGCGGCGGCTCCCAGGGCTTCTTCCAGGAGAAGGTGGGTACCGCCCCAGGGCCACCCAAGGGATCACCCCGCTGTGGCTTTGCACCCCCTCGTCCCTCCGCTTGCCCCTTCCTCCCCTTCGCTCTCCACCCTTTAAGAGTCAAGGGCTGCGCTGGCAGCCGCTAGTCCCAGGTGGCTTTGGGGCACTTGAAACTGACTAGACCTACTTGAGATGTGCTGTGAGGGTAAAATACACACCAGATTTCAGGAACTTAGTCTGGAACCGCAGAATGGGAAACGTCTCATTAACAATTTTTAAGATATTGATTATTGGTCAAAATGGAAATATTTTGGTTGTATTGGGTTAAAGGAATTATACCACTAAAATTCATTTCATCTGTTTCTTTCCACTCTCTAAAACGTGGCCACTGAAATATTTAGATTCTAAATGTGGCTTGCGTGATATTTCTGTTGGGTGGCGCTGTCCTGAGAGCTCTGTGTTTGAACAGATATGGCTATTTTCCTCACTGTGTGTCGCCCTGCAGCCCTGTTGAGATTTTTCTCAACTTTCTTTGAGGCGTCTTGAATGTGCCTCGTCCAAACTGGATTCAGTTGGTGAAGGAGGAACTATTGAATTGTCAACTCTAAGTTCCAATCTGTTTCTTTAAGTGGACCTGATTTGGAAGAGGCTGCGAGTAAACTCACAGGGGCCTTACCTGGAAACATTGCCTCGTTTCTGTCTGGGCTGGAAACATACGACCAAGGACAGGTCAACGTAACACCTGCGAAGCAGGCACAGTTCTCTGGGAAACTGGCTCTCAGAGGTGCCGGAGATCACTGGTGACGTCTGCCTCAGAGGCTTCACCACTCTGAGGCCTCAGTGAAGGTTCCTCCTGGGCACACAGATTACACCTGCACTTCAGGCTCCAAAGCTAGCCTTCCTTTAATGCCTTTGAGGATCCAAGGGAATCCTCCATCTCAGCTGAAGGGGCAGTAGGTTACTCCCTTTTTATCAGGCACCTCTGAGCCTGTCACCAGGGAGTTACTCCTCTTTGTCCCTGGTGCTGGACTCTCAGACAGGGCTTGGCCAGTGCAGCCAGGTCTGAACTGTGCCCAGAGTACCAGCAGGCTTGTTTGTTGTCATGCCAAGTCAGGAAAGGGCATTCTTCTGATTCAGAGTCCTGGACGTGTTGGAGCATAGCTTTCACTCCAGAGGAACCTTCAAGAAAGACCATTAGCCCCACAGAGCCCTGTTCCTACCTGGAGGTTACCTTAGAGTGCTCAGAAGGCATTGCGAGGTTCTTGCTATTCTACCAGCTTATTCTCTGGGCTCTCGTATGTGGCTGGCCTCCATCAGGCCTTGTTCACACACATCTCATTTCATTCTGGCATCAGCTCTATGAGGGAGGCGTTATCTCCAACTTTCAGATCAAGAAACTGACCCCCAAGGATATTAAGATCCCACACCTCGGACTGGCAGAGCTGGGACATGGACCCAGGTCCTCTGGCTCCATCATGCCTCCCTGGGCCTCACTGTGGTCTGAGAAGACAGAGGTCGGAATTTGGCCCACGGGGAGGCACAGGCATCTTCACATGACTTAGCTGCCCTGACAGTGAGTGACAGGTGAGCCCCTATGTAGGCTTCCTGTCTGCCTGCTTTAGTATTTTTGTGTCTAAAATGGGTAGGAGAGGATCTCATTGGTATTTGAGTTGGAGAAATGAAGTCATAAGCAGATTCTTTTGAGAGAGTGATCCATTTACATCCCATACCCCAGGGAGAGAATCCGAGAAAGCCACCGAACCTTTTCCCCTGAAAATGCACACATTTGCATAAATATTTAGAAAATTCAAGGTACCTGAAGTTGGTTGATGGCAAATTTGCCCCCAGTGAATGGTCCCTCTCCCTGGCACTGGCAACCCCTAAGTGTCCTGCAAAGTTTCCTATCATAAAGTTCTCCCTGCTTGAGAGTACTTTCTGAGCAAATCCAGTCCACAGGATGTAAAATCCCGACAAAGTAGTTTAGGGAGAAGGAAGTGCCTGTGATAACAGAGCAGAGAGTGCAGCAGATCTGCTTTTGTCCTCTGCGAACCTGAACGTAAAGCCATGATTGATGTGGCAGGCTTTGTCCACCCTTGTGCTTCTTGGACCACTCGAGAACCCGCACAGTTTACTCTCAGTCCCAGCTCTGCCATTTGCTAGTGGTGTGACCTTGGGTAATCTATGAACCTGTCTGAGGATCTGTTTTCTGTTCTATAATGGATAGAGTAATAATGCATCTCTCCTGGAGCTGATGTGAGGAATGAATCAGTTTATGTGAAATCACATAGCATGGAGAGGATTGATGATCCCAGTGCTCCCTTCCAAGACTCTGAATTCTATTCCCAGCAGTGTTTGCAAAACATGGGAGAGGCTTCTAGCCAGAGACATCTGAAACAGATGAAGTAAATGTCTCCCCTGTCCATTGCTTCTGAGCCAGGAGGGGCAAGCTTTACTCCTTTCTTGCTGTTGCAGAGCAGATGAAAGGGACACTCAGGAATCTACCCTGACTGGTGAACACATAAACCTTGCCATGTCAAGTGAAGCTCAATTCCAGAATCCTTCCACTCTGATGGCAAGAAGAGACAATCATACTGGTTTACATATGCATTTCTAACCTCCTCCTTATTCCTTTGTATCTATTTCAGGTGTATCCCTTTCTTTTGGTCAAAGCATCATCTATGGATCCCACTCCCTGTCTCCTCTGGAACTTTGTTCCATAAATCATCCCCTCTACTCCAGTTTAGTTTGCTGTTGTTATTTTTTAATAGGGTATTTAAAAAAATAAATTATTTATTTATTTATTTTTGGCTGCATTGGGTCTTCGTTGCTGCACGTGGGCTTTCTCTAGTTGCGGTGAGCAGGGGCTACTCTTTGTTGCGGTGTGCGGGCTTCTCATTGTGGTGGCTTCTCTTGTGGAGCACGGGCTCTAGGTGCACGGGCTTCAGTAGTTGTGGCTCGCAGGCTCAGTAGTTGTGGCTCATGGGCTCTAGAGCACAGGCTCAGCAGTTGTAGCGCATGGGCTTAGTTGCTCCACGGCATGTGGGATCTTCCTAGACCAGGGCTCGAACCCGTGTCCCCTGCATTGGCAGGCGGATTCTTAACCACTGCACCACCAGGGAAGTCCTCTTTTTTTCATTATAAAAGAAACACAATCTCATTAGAGATGTATGGGAACAAAACTCATTATCATATATATAAGTATTTCCAGTCTCTTTCTCTCTGCTTTCCCCAGGGCCTAATGCAGATAGGGGTACTCAGTCAGGGGAGGACCAGAAATAGAGATTTTTGAAAGGGTCTCTGGTGGGGAGATAAGCTAAGGAAGGAAAGAGGGAGAGGGAGGGAAAAGGCCAACCTTCTTGATTAGAGAGTCAGTAAAGAATTTTTTTTTTAGTGATGATTGTTTTGGGGAGTTGAGTAGTAAGCAGAGGATTTCAGGGAGCTGAAGGGTATAAGATAAGCAGAGTGAGGAGAATTAGGGAAAAGGAAATTTTTAAAAGTGTGTCTGTAAGTTATAAACTGGGTTCCTTTTAAAGTCCTTAAAGAGATTCCAATAAAGATTGGCTTTATTTTTAATTACTTTTGATAGCTGGATTATATTTGATGCAAAACCACAGTGAGATTGGGCCACATGGGACTCCAGGACTTATTTGGGTTACATAGGGGAAGCCAGGTTTAGTTCAAACCAAATTGATTTTTTTTACACGTAAAAAACATTTATTATAATAAAGTTTCAAAAACCAAAGACTAAAAAAATAAGCTATATTGTAACTATGCCTTAGGGGGTGGTTTCTCTATGGGCTGGACTGACTGTAGCATCTGAAAACAGGAGTCCAACAAAATCTGCATAGTTTCCTGCTGACTTTCCCTGAAGCAAGTTGAAACAGTTTTTTGTTGCCGTAAGGACTTCTGAAAAAAAATTCATGTCAATATTATTTATTTTAATCTGATACATATATTGTGATTTAAACCAAATTGGATTCTCTTGTAATAGGCGTGCTTTCCCTAGGATGTGGTAAGTCTGGAAGTGGCCCAAGCGCTCAAGGGAAGTGTGTTGCCTCTCCCCTGCCATCCTCAGCCCATGAATCGGGACACAGCCCAGCAGTGACCAGCCTTCCTGGACATTGTGTCTCTTACAGGTGGAGGCAGTCATGGCAGAGCTGAGTCTGAGCCACGTGGCAGATCGGCTGATTGGCAACTACAACTTTGGGGGAATTTCCCATGGTGAGAGGCGCCGGGTCTCCATCGCAGCCCAGCTCCTCCAGGATCCCAGTAAGTGGGACCCAGAACTGCTACTGGCTGCTGCCTGTCATCTTCCATGTGTCTGCAGACATTTTCAGCCCTTTCTTCACAGTCTCCATTTGGAAAGGGCTTGGTTGGTTGGGAACTGAAGTCACTGAGGTTTTTCAAACTGGGGACCCAGTTTCTTTGGAAATCTAAGTAGTTCCTGATGCGATTCCATCACCCAGGTACAAAAAAGCTGTTGGACTTGGAAGCACTGCGTTTGTGTTCATGTTCAGTTAGGGTCTTCCATGAATGTCCTGTCCCTCCTTACTTCTTACTAGAGCAGCACCACTGTGTCTACTCTGGAAAGCCAGTGAGTTTTGCTGTGACTAGAAGTATTTATGAAACGGCAGGAATTAAAATAGGATTTTAAGTGATACATGAGAAAGTATATATATTGGAAGGAGGGGCTATCAAGATGGGGTAGCCAGTCACCTGCCTCTCCTGCCTGGCTTCATTCTCCCCACTGTCTGGGGAAACCTTGCCACTTACATACACTTGGAAGATGACATGATACATTTGGATACTTTCTTCACATTGGGGTAGACCAAGACTGCCTGCTCTTCAGAACAAATAAGAGGGATGTTCTTAAGAACAGGGTACAAAAAGTACCCTGTACCTTTTGGGTAGAAATAAGCTACAGTTAAACCCGCTAAAGAATCCAAATGCCTTCCCATCTCGGACTTTGTTTCACAGGTCAGAGTTTTCTGCAGTGCAAAGACGCAGTTGGTGTTGGAAAGTGCTAGACATGAAGTGACATTATGTCTTTTTAAAAGATTTATTCAAGTATAGTTGATTTACAATGTTGTGTTAATTTCTGCTATACAGCAAAGTGATTCAGTTATACACACACACACACACACACACACACACACATACCCATATATACACATTGTTTTTCATATTCTTTTCCATTATGGTTTATCACAGGATACTGAATATAGTTCCCTGTGCTATACAGTAGGACCTTGTTGTTTATCCATCCTATGTATAATAGTTTGCATCTGCTAATCCCAAATTCCCGATCCACCCTCCCCTACTCTCCCTCTCCCTTGACAACCACGAGTCTGTTCTCTATGTCTGTGAGTCTGTTTCGTAGATAAGTTCATTTATGTCATATTTTAGATTCCACATATAAGTGATATCATATTTGTCTTTCTCTGTTGGACTTACTTCTCTTACTGTGATCATCTCTAGGTCTATCCATGTTGTGAGATTTTGCCTTTTTAACCAGCCTCCTCTCAGCCTTTTAGAAACACCTGGGTGCCAGCCTGCCAGCCCTCGTTCCCTGTTAGGGTCCCCTGGATGGAGCCCAAACAGTCTATAGTGCCACACGAGAGGCCTGACGTGGTTGCTGCCTTGTCCCTTCAAGGATTCAGGCTGGGATGTGCTCTGGAGCTGGGAGTTGGGCCCTTCCAGGTCAGGTGCTTTCTCCTGGGCTCAGGCTAAAGTACTGCTCACTGCACACTGTTTGGATGGGATAAGACAGCTCAACAAGGAACTGTTCAAATTTCTGAGGCTAGAGCACAGAGCCCAGGCTCGGCAGTGACTCAGATGTCTGACCTTCCTTTGCCGCAGAGGTCATGCTTTTTGATGAGCCAACCACAGGCCTGGACTGCGTGACTGCAAATCAGATCGTTGTCCTCATAGCAGAGCTGGCTCGCAGGGGCCGCATCGTGATCCTTACCATCCACCAGCCCCGCTCCGAGCTCTTCCAGGTGAGGGGGATGTCTGTTGTTCCAGCTCAGCTCATCCAGGGTGGGTATAGGTGTGCCAGGCTGGGGATCTCGGAGTAGAGATTAGTACTTAAACCAGAGCAATCCTGATGGGAAGGGCCAAGGATGGAAACTCAGTTCTTTTAGCACCTATCACGTACCAAATACCTTCTATACACTAGCTCTTTTAATCCACACAACAACCCTATGAGGTGGGTACCAGCATTTTCACTTTACAGAGGGGAAGAGTGAGACTTAGAAATGATCCAACATTGAGCCAATATCACAGTTAATAAAAAGCTGGAATTGGCATTCATATTCCAGCAAGTCTGTGCTTTTCCACTAAATCATATAGAGTTCCTTCCCAAAAATCTCACCTTGGATCTCCTAGGATCCTTTTAGGGAGCTATTATTTGCCTTTTATAGATGAGGATCTGAGATTTAAAAAAATTTTTTCGGTCCAAAGTCACTCATTCCGGGGCACAGCGGGGCCTCAAACCTATAGGTCCTCTGACCAGTTCCATGAGTTGTCCTCTATCCTAGACATGATGCTGGGTGCAGGCTGGGAGGCAGCAGGACCCACAGGGGCAACCCAGGCTGGAAGGAAGAGGGATGCATTTTGAGAGGTTCTGATGGCCGCAGTGAGAGTACTGATCTATGGCTGAGAGAGTCAAAGGACTGACTACTTGAGGCTTCTTTTCCATAAGGATGTGGTGACCTGATTACACACTAACACTGTCTGTCGTTCAATCAGCTCTTTGATAAAATTGCCATTCTGAGCTGCGGAGAGCTGGTTTTCTGCGGGACACCGGTGGAGATGCTTCATTTCTTCAGTGGCTGCGGTTACCCTTGTCCCGAACATTCAAACCCTTTTGATTTTTATGGTAAGTTTTTCTTTCACAGTCCCCATCATATATGTTTTCTAAACTTTATCTTCGCAGATTTCTGCCTAGATGACACCAGCACACGTGGGTTTTATTTCTCCTTTTGTTTTGGTGTTTTTACTCTTCAAAAAATTAATTTGGCCGAGCCAATTAACTTGCCATAGATGACCTATCAGAATGAGGTGGGCGATCTCTTTTTTTTTAAAACATTTTACCACTACTCTTCACTTTAAAAAAAAAATAAATTTATTTTATTTATTTATTTTTGGCTGCGTTGGGTCTTAGTTGCTGTGCGCGGGCTTTCCCTAGTTGCGGTGCGCGGGCTTCTCATTGCGGTGGCTTCTCTTGTTGTGGAGCACAGGCTCTAGGCACATGGGCTTCAGTAGTTGTGGCACACGGGCTCAGTAGTTGTGGTGCACGGGCTTAGTTGCTCTGCGGCATGTGGGATCTTCCTGGACTAGGCCTTGAACCCGTGTCCCCTGCACTGGCAGGTGGATTCATAACCATTGTGCCACAAGGAAAGTCCCGGGGATCTCTCTTGAAATGGTGCACTTCTACTTTGTCAGAGAAAAATTAGCTGAACTTCTGAATTCTCCCAGACAGGCCTATCAGGATCTTCATGGCCCTGCTGTGGTAGCTTTAAAATATTCTGATTTTATAGGTGGGGATTAACAACAGGTATTATTTTGATGAGATGAGGTATTATGGTTAGCACTCTTAAATCAATGATGGAACATATATTATTAGTCACTGTGTATATATGTGCATTTAAAAACACATGGGTCATTTTTTTGTGGGAAAAAAATTTCAGTGGACCTGACATCAGTGGATACCCAAAACAAAGAACGGGAAATAGAAACCTACAAGAGAGTCCAGATGATTGAATCTGCCTACAAAGAATCAGCAATGTATCGTAAAACCTTGGAGGATATTGGAAGAACAAAACACCTGAAAACATTACCAGTGATTCCTTTCAAAACCAAAGATTCTCCTGGAGCCCTTTCTAAACTGTGTGTTCTCTTGAGGTAAGAGCCTCACCCCATTTTAGATAGGTAGACATCCACCCATTAAAAAAAAGCAATGAAAACGGGGTTGTTTGGCTTTCAGGAGAGTGACGAGAAACTTAATGAGAAATAAGCTGGCGGTGACTATGCGTCTCACTCAGAATCTGATCGTGGGTTTGTTCATCGTTTTCTTCCTTCTACGGGTCCAGAACGACGTGCTAAAGGGCGCCATCCAGGACCGTGTGGGTCTCCTGTACCAGTTTGTGGGCGCCGTCCCGTACACGGGCATGCTCAACGCTGTGAACTTGTGTGAGTGCCCTGCCCCGGAGGTGGGCCCCCGGGGTCACGGGAGCTTCTCTCTCCCTGAATATCTCCTTTCTCCAGCCGACGCCTTGCGAGACTCCACCATTATAGGGGTATTTCTCTGAGCTCAACCTGGCCCCCTCCGGGTTCTCTCTCTGGGACAAGGTAACTCGTGAATTAGTAACACCTTAGTGGGAATTAGCTCTCCAAGTGGATCTCCCTGAGGGTCTCTGAGGATCCAGGGAAGCATGAAGTTATGAGGAGATGATGCAGCAGAGTTTGGACAGGGTTTTTAGAAGATCAGCCCTGGTATCTTCTCTTATCCATTAGGAGGCACAGCCCATGGGGGCCCGGATGCCTGGTCAACTTTGCACTGTTAACGTCCTTTTTGGAGCCTATTTTAGGACAGCCAACGCCTGGTTTTCAAACTCAGTGGGAGTCCAGAAGCAATACCTAGTTGCCTGATGTTCTGTGCCAACACCCTGCAAGAAAAGAGGACAGAGTGCCTCACGTCACTCATTTGTGTCCCTTTTGCATGTGTGTTCTTGAAGTGGTGACACCCCTCCCCCCCACTTTAAAGAGACGGAAATAAATTGTGACAGCTTTTGTAATCCTATTGTAATTCAGGTAGAGTGTGGATTTCTGGGGTGGGGGTATTTATAGTTCTATGGATGTCAGGTTCCTTTTCTCTATGACTAGGGGGCCCCAGCTGGTCCTCACCATCCAGTGCTGATAGGTCTCAAGTTCAGCCTGGGCTAGCACCCCTCCCCGTCCAGCTGTGTGGTGACCGGCTGTTCTGCAACCTGCCTCCCATGCCCAGTTCCTGTGTTGCGAGCCGTCAGCGATCAGGAGAGCGAGGATGGCCTGTACCAGAAGTGGCAGATGCTGCTAGCCTACGTGCTGCATGTGCTCCCCTTCAGTGTCATTGCCACCATCACCTTCTGCAGCGTGTGCTACTGGTAAGGAAGAGGGTGTCCAGAGGCCTTCAGTTTTCCCGGGCCATGCTTCCCAGATGGTGGGATCCCAGATGGCCAGTGGGACCTGTGGAGGGAGAGCCCCAGGGTAAACAGCTCCCTGCTCTGGAGGGTCTGTCTTTGCCCACCAATGTCCAGTACAGTGTCCTGTCCTTCAGGACAAAGAGAGGAACCCTCACTGTGGGCCACACGGGACCTGAGAGCAGACCAGCAAGACTACACGCACCAGGGAATAACCTGTCCCGCATCCACTGCGGGGCCTGGCCTGAGGGGAGGGCTCTGGAGTAGCTGGGACCAGGTGCAGAGGCAGCGAGGCTGTCCACCCAGCTCAGCGTGGCTCCCAGGCTGCTGTGAGCTGGAGCGGCAACGCTGCCTGAGGTTTCATTTGACCGACC
The DNA here is from genome assembly GCF_949987515.2 of Delphinus delphis. Lineage (NCBI taxonomy): Eukaryota > Metazoa > Chordata > Mammalia > Artiodactyla > Delphinidae > Delphinus > Delphinus delphis. The sequence goes on from NC_082694.2 coordinate 54,932,503, forward strand.
TGGGGCATCGTGGTTGGGCTGGGGTGACGGGGGGTGGAGGAATCAAGAGTGACTATGGGAAGAGGGCTTTGGAGAACCATGAAGCACCCCTGATGCTGGGTTTTGATTGATGGTTTGTAGACAGTGCTTTTTATTGCATAGAACATTTTACAGATGCAAATCTGAAAGTGTGTAGAGTTATTTGTTGATTTGTTGTCATAGGGAGATGTATCTTCCCTAATCCCTCTGGCTTTCCCTTAAGAAAAGATGGGGGGAATCATCCGGCATTCTGTGATTCCAGTAGTGAAAGGTGCCCAGCTTGTCGTTCCAAGAGAGGACTTCAGACGCTTCTGGAGACACTGTCTTTCTTCAGGGCACTGGATTCATGTGCAGGTGCTTCCACCCATAACCAGTATAAAGACCCCGTGGTATGCGATGTGAATAATTATGATGAATCAAGTGAAATACAAGTAGAAGATAAGTGAGGGCCTGGTTTGAGCTCCAAGATGAAGAGTTAGGAGGTCTTATTGTGCAGACTCTTAGACGTTGTTGTCACCCTGGGGAGTGACAGAGGCAAAGCTGCTCGCTCTGGTTAGCAAGAGGGCGGGCGCTCGCAACCCAGGGCGATGGCAGGGACCACACGGCCCTCCTTGCTGGCCTTGATGAAGCCTCTTATCCTCTGACGCTCAGGAACATGCTGAATCTCTGATCTGTGATATACATAAACCACAGGCCCGTCTAGTTTAGGCTAAATGATCCGGGAGCAGATTTTTTTTAAGTGACCGTTTTTGAGTAAGCCAAGGTTGGTTGGAAATTGAGAACCTTGTTAATTTAGAACCCTGCTCCTCAATGTGGCCCACGAAGCACGGTGTCAGTGTTACCTTGGGGCTTGTTTAACCTGCAAAATCTCATGCCCAGCCCTGCTGAATTGGATTCCACATTTTACACGATCCCCCAGGTGATTTATATGCACTTCAGAATTTGCAAAGCACTGATTTTGAAGACCATATGATATTTGTAAAACTGCCCATGAGAAAGAGTTCTGTACGATTTTAGAAAACAGGGCGGTTTTAAACTAGGTTCAGTATTGTCATGACTCTCTTTGACAAAAGCATAATCATTTCTAGTGGTGGCAGCACAGCTGTTAGCAATGTAGCAAATACTCTGATTCAATGATAGAAAAGTTTGTTGAATGCCTACTAGGTGCCAGGCACAGTGCCAGGTGCAGCTGCGGATTTAAAGGGGAGTAAACTGAAGGGGCTGCCCTCAAGCTTGCAGTTCTGAACTGAGACGGCCCTGAAAGCCGGAGTGTTTTCTGACTCTTAGCAGCACATCAGACTTGAACTCACTCAGTAGCAAAATCCGATCTGAACCAACGTGAGGTTCATTGTACTTTTCCCACAGCAACATTCCTGTTTAGTAGATATGTTACAGGTGGAGTCCCAGACCCCACTGCAGCAAGCATGGTCTACACAGTGTGAATGAAGTCTTTCCCAAATCTGTAAATTGCCACATTCCAAAACACATCTGGCCCTAAAGTATTTCAGATGATGGATTATGGACATAAATCTCCAGATGACTTTAATTCAAGAAAGTGTAAGATTAATATTATAAAGAAGCACGAACACGGTGCGGAGGAATATGATAACAAAGACGGCTGACACACGTGAGCACTTGCTTTTATGTCAGGCACTAAAAGGTTTAACTATATCAATTCATGTAATCCTTGGCACCATTCTCTAAAGGCGGCATTATTCATTATCCTTGTTTGAAGACGAGGAAGCTGAGGCACCATGGGGAATGTCTCTTCCCCATCTCACATTCATTATCACAGTGAATTACAAAGGAGACCAAGGGTCCATTTGGCTGGATGGGGAGAGGGACTCTTGGAGGCTTTATAAAGGAGAACTTGAGAGATGAGCAACATTTGAATAGATGGAAAAGGAGCAAGGGCGTTTCAGGGGGAAGAAAGAGAAGGAGCATAGGTTCAGAAGCAAAAACACACAAGACCTTTCCAGAGAAAAAGTTCAGTTGTGCCGTGGGGAAAGGAGGATTGGAAGGAATAATGGAAAATATGACTGACAGCCTTGGAGCCTGGTAGGTGAGGTGCTGAATGCCAGGCTAAGGGGCTGACGTGGATTAGATACCGGTACCTAGTAGAGGATTTTGATCCCCAGAGAGTGACCCATCTGTGTTGGACTCTGGGGGGTGAGGCTGGCATCACTTTCGTCTCAGACTGGAGAGTTAGGGCAGAGAGGCTGAACAGCCCAGTGAGGAGCCTTGGTAACAGTCTGGGAAAGGCAGAGGCTCTGGTGAAGAGAGCAGCAGTGGCAACAGAAAGGGGGTTTCGCTTTGAGATGCTGGGAAAGTAGAATCGAACGGACTTAGAAATGGAATGGATTTGCTGGGGGGTAAAGAGAGTCACGGATGATGCCTGAGTTTTCAGCCTGGGAGGATGGGAAGGGGACAGTATCCTTATCAAGTTTGCGAGGAAAGAGAATGGATTTGGTTTTGAATATGTTGCATCTGGGATGCTACAGGACACCCAACAGGAGATGTCAATCAGAGGCACAATAGGTTGGTGTAGAAAGAAAAGGCAAGAGGAGTGAGAGGAGAGGCCTGGGAATGGATTCTATAGGCGAGAATGTCAGGGAGGAAGCGGTCTGAGGGTGATATCTTAAGAGGCACATTCAGAGGGTGGGAAGAGGGAAGCAATCCGGCGAGAGAGGCAGAGAGGTGGTTAGAGTGGTGGAAAGAGAAGCAGGATCGGGCAGTGTCAGAGAAGGCAAGAGAGGAGGGAGTTTCACGACGGTGTAGTGAACCCGTTCAGTACTGCAGAGGTTCAAGGAGGTGAGGCATAGGTTTAGGAGGTCACTGGTGCTCTTCCATAAAAGAGGTTCAGTAGAGTGGTGGGGGTGCCAGTCAGGTTTACCAGGGAACAAGGAGTGAGATGGGAGAAGCAGGTGCTGTTTGAGAAGCTTGGTGGTACAGGAGAGGATAAAGAGGGGGCAGTTGCTTAAAAGGTTACCAGACTCAAGGAGTGGTTATTTTACAATACGGTAAGTAAGACCATTAGGGAAAACCATTAGATTGAGAGTAGATGAAACTACAGAAAAGTTGGGTAAGTCGCAGATCAAGTTTCCAGATTAGACCAAGGCAAAAATAGGAAAATCAGATTAACATAGTATCAAGGATGCAAGTAGACAGGGTAAAGCTTGGCAAAGATGGGGGAAGAGATAGAGACAGGGAGAAAGAGAGGAGATGCAAAGTAGGGAAGAGAAAGATAGAAATTCACAAAATGGGAGGTAAATCCATCTGCTGAGCACTGGGGAGAGAGTTTGAAGTTCCCTGGGAAGAGAGCATAGTTTAAAGTAGAAGTTTTTATTAGCCATGATGGGACATGACATTGGAACCCAATAAGCAATGAGGAAGAATTAGGGGTCCAGGAATCAGCTGAGGCAAAGTGGCAGAATGGATCCAATTAGCACAGCTTAATTGAGAGAGCAAGGTCCCCAGGTGGGGAATTGGTAAGGCAAAGAATAGCAGAAGGGATGAGGATCTGAGGCATTGAGGGCTTTGGGGAAATGGGAGACGGGAGGAGGCCATGATCAGAAGGGGCATTTCCAGAATGTGAAATCTTGGACATGCAACAGTTTTGAGTAACAAGTAACATTTAAATCCCAGACATAGTGAGTGATCAAGATTAGGTGGGTGGAGCCACTGGAATTGATCAGGTGACCTAATTAGGAGGCACTGGTGTTGATGGATTATGAAGGTTAAAAACCTTGAGGATAATGATGGTGGACGGGAGTGCAAAACTGACCCTGGTCTAAAAGCCACAAAATCATCAAAGGTGAGAAAATGTCTTAAAAGTCACAGAGGACTGCCTTGAGGCAGAGAATTAGTAGTATAAGCCAACTTCCTGATTTGTATAGGAGGAAAGGCAGATGGCCTTGAAGAGTGGTAGGGAGGGGTGAGGGTAAGACATGCCAACTTCTCTTACTTACTCTACAAATGGAAGAAAGAGTAGCCACGTCTAAGGGTTGTTGAGGACGTGCTATCACCAGGGAAATGTTATGTGGTGAAAGGAATGTAAGAGGTTAAGGGGCATGGATATAGAGTAGCTTGTTTACAAGAACATGAAGGTCAAATCAGTGGAAGGGGTTGGTAGAATAAAAGACAAGAATGGAATGGAACAGGCCTGGGGAGGGCTAATCCACTGGAGGATGAAAGCAGTGAAGGGTTTTCACGCTGGCAGTAACCCCATGTAACAAGGGTGAGGTTCAGGGAAGGAGGGGCTGAGAAGCAGGTTGGGTGAGTCCTTAGCATTAGGGTAGTAGGCTAGCTAGGGTGGGAGCAGTGCCAGCCAGGCAGAATGTGGTTGCTTATGGAGAAGCCTGGACAGTTCAGCCCTACTTACTGCAGTTGGTTGTGACCATCCTCTGAGTGTTAGTATTTTTCTATGAGAGCTGAGGGGCTGTAAAAAGGAAAAGGTGGCTCCATTGACTTGGGGCCAACAGAAACAATTTGAGGGACTAAATGGCCTCAAATGTTGGCCCTGTTCCGAAAAGGCCTTTCAAAGGGGAGTTTGGCCTGCCCTGCAGACTCTCCCCACCCACTTAACCACCATGGATTTATCCACAGAAGTCAAGTGTGGAATTTTTCTTAAATGATAACCCTTGGAGAGGAACTAAAGACCTTATGTTTTTTTAGGACTCTGGCCTTATACCCTGAGGCTGCAAGATTTGGATATTTCTCTGCTGCTATCTTGGCCCCCCACTTAATTGGTGAATTGCTAACTCTTGTGCTACTTGGTGTGGTCCAAAACCCAAATGTGGTCAACAGCATGGTGGCCCTGCTCTGCATTGCTGGGGTGCTTGTGGGCTCTGGATTCCTGAGGTAAGATCTAATAATTCAAATGATTTAGACTGGCATGATTTGATGTTAATGATCACCTCATAATGATTATTATAAGGCGTTACAGAGAAGCGCTGTGTGATACTGTGATACTCTATCACCTTACAGTCCGGAGTACTCATAGTGCTTCCTAGTCAGTATTGCTTAGACTTTGAACTGTTCATTATTTGTTAAATAAAACGTCGTCAGAATGAGAATCAGGAAATGATGATTGAAGCATGTTATCACATGTCATAAGCCATTATAACAAGAGGAGGAAAACCAAGCTGTCCTCCAGAAATACTCACAGCCTATTACAGGCTAAATAGCATGCATTTGGTTCATTTCTTCCCTGGCACTGTTGAGTTTCTATTCCAGCTCTCAATTCTCAGTTACTTTAAGAAAGTAAGAATAGTCAGATAAGAAAAGAGGCTGCAGGATAAAAGACTGCTCAAGAAAGCATCAGGACTAGAAGGACACACACCAAATGTAAACAGCAGTTATCTCTGGGTGATACTTATTTTAATTTTCTTGATATTTTCCTATATTTTGTGAATCTTCTATAATGGACAAGCATTACTTTATAACCAAGAAAAAATATATGTACACATACATACATATTGTATATTTTTTTAAAGTAGCAGGAACGGCAGAAAATTTTAGAAGGGTGAAAGTGGTTTCAGGTGGGTGATGTGAGTGGGATCCAGTAAGTAAACCATGGGTCCCTGAGAAAATGTGAAGACAGCTCTGTTTCTTTGACTTAAAAATCAAAGAAAAGGGCCCGGAGACCTTCAAGATGGCAGAAGAGTAAGACGTGGAGATCACCCTCCTCCCCACAAATACATCAGAAATACATCTACATGTGGAACAACTCCTACAGAACACCTACTGAATGCTGGCAGGAGACCTCAGACTTCCCAAAAGGCAAGGAACTTCCCATGTACCTGGCCATGTGGCTGACAGGGTCTTGGTGCTCTGGCCAGGTGTCAGGCCTGTGCCTCTGAGGTGGGAGAGCCGAGTTCAGGACACTGGTCCACCAGAGACCTCCCGGCTCCACGTAATGTCAAACGGTGAAAACTCTCTCAGAGATCTCCATCTCAGTGCTAAGACCCAGCTCCACTCAACAACCAGCAAGCTACAGTTTTGGATACCCTATGCCAAACAACTAGCAAGACAGGAATACAGCCCCACCCTTTAGCAGAGAGGCTGCCAAAAATCATGATAATGTCACAGACACCCCAAAACACACCACTGGACACGTTCCTGCCCACCAGAAAGACGATTCTCATCCACCAGAACACAGGCATCAGTCCCCTCCACCAGGAAGCCTCCACAACCCACTGAACCAACCTTAGCCACTGGGGACAGACACCAAAAACAACGGAAACTACAAAGCTGCATCCTGCAGCCTGTGAAAAGGAGACCCCAAACACAGTAAGTTAAGCAAAATGAGAAACACACAGCAGATGAAGGAGCAAGGTAAAAACCCACCAGACCGAACAAATGAAGAGGAAATAGGCAGTCTACCTGAAAAAGAATTCAGAGTAATGATAGTAGAGATGATCCAAAGTCTTGGAAATAGAATGGAGAAAATATAAGAAACGTTTAACAAGGACCTAGAAGAACTAAAGAGCAAACAAACAATGGTGAACAACACAATAAATGAAATTAAAAATTCTCAAGAAGGAATCAATAGCAGAATAACTGAGGCAGAAGAACGGATAAGTGACCTGGAAGATAAAATAGTGGAAATAACTACCGCAGAGCAGAATAAAGAAAAAACAATGAAAAGAACTGAGGACAGTCTCAGGGACCTCTGGGACAACATTAAACACACCAACATTCGAATTATATGGGTCCCAGAAGAAGAGAAAAAGAAAGGGTCTGAGAAAATATTTGAAGAGATTATAGTTGAAAACTTCCCTAATATGGGAAAGGAAATAGTCAAGTCCAGGAAGTGCAGAGAGTCCCATACAGGATAAATCCATGGAGAAGCACACCAAGAAAAATATTAATCAAACTATCAAAAATTAAATACAAAGAAAGAATATTAAAAGCAGCAAGGGAGAAGCAACAAATAACATACAAGGGAATCCCCATAAGGTTAACAGCTGATCTTTCAGCAGAAACTCTGAAAGCCAGAAGGGAGTGGCAGGACATATATAAAGTGATGAAAGGGAAAAACCTACAACCCAGAATACTCTACCCAGCAAGGATCTCACTCAGATTCAATGGAGAGATTAAAACCTTCACAGACAAGCAAAAGCTAAAAGAATTCAGCACCACCAAACCAGCTCTACAACAAATGCTAAAGGAACTTCTCTATGCAGGAAACACAAGAGAAGGAAAAGACTTACAATAACAAACCCAAAACAATTAAGAAAATGGTAAAAGGAACATACATATAAATAACTACCTTAAATGTAACTGGATTAAATGCTCCCACCAAAAGACACAGACTGGCTGAATGGATACAAAAACAAGACCCGTATATATGCTGTCTACAAGAGACGCACTTCAGACCTAGGGACACATACAGACTGAAAGTGAGGGGATGGAAAAAGATATTCCATACAAATGGAAATCGGAAGAAAGCTGGAGTAGCAATTCTCATATCAGACAAAATAGACTTTAAAATAAAGACTATTAGAAGAGACAAAGAAGGACACTACATAATGATCAAGGGATCAATCCAAGAAGAAGATATAACAATTGTAAATATTTACGCACCCAACATAGGAGCACCTCAGTAAATAAGGCAAATGCTAACAGCCATAAAAGGGGAAATTGACAGTAACACAATCATAGTAGGGGACTTTAACACCCCACTTTCACCAATGGACAGATCATCCAAAATGAAAATAAATAAGGGAACACAAGCTTTAAATGATACATTAAACAAGATGAACTTAATTGATATTTATAGGACATTCCATCCAAAAACAACAGAATACACTTTCTTCTCAAGTGCTCATGGAACATTCTCCAGGATATATCATATCTTGGGTCACAAATCAAGCCTTGGTAAATTTAAGAAATTTGAAATCGTATCAGGTATCTTTTCCGGCCACAACGCTATGAGACTAGATATCAATTACAGGAAAAAAACTGTAAAAAATACAAACATATGGAGGCTAAACAATACGCTACTAAATAGCCAAGAGATCACTGAAGAAATCAAAGAGGAAATCAAAAAATACCTAGAAACAAATGACAATGAAAACACGACAACCCAAAACCTACGGGAATGCAGCAAAAGCAGTTCTAAGAGGGAAGTTGATAGCAATACAATCCTACCTCAAGAAATAAGAAACTCTCAAATAAACAACTTAACCTTACAACTAAAGCAATTAGAGAAAGAAGAACAAGAAAACCCCAAGGTTAGCAGAAGGAAAGAAATCATAAAGATCAGATCAGAAATAAATGAAAAAGAAATGAAGGAAACGATAGCAAAGATCAATAAAACTAAAAGCTGGTTCTTTGAGAAGGTAAACAAAATTGATAAACCATTAGCCAGACTCATCAAGAAAAAAAGGGAGAAGACTGAAATCAACAGAATTAGAAATGAAAAAGGAGAAGTAACACCTGACACTGCAGAAATACAAAGGATCATGAGAGATTACTACAAGCAACTCTATGCCAATAAAATGGACAACCTGGAAGAAATGGACAAATTCTTAGAAAAGCACAACCTCCCGAGACTGAACCAGGAAGAAATAGAAAATATAAACAGACCAATCATAAGCACTGAAATCGAAACTGTGATTAAAAATCTTCCAACAAACAAAAGCCCAGGACCAGATGGCTTCACAGGCGAATTCTATCAAACATTTAGAGAAGAGCTAACACCTATCCTTCTCAAACTCTTCCAAAATGTGGCAGAAGGAGGAACACTCCCAAACTCATTCTATGAGGCCACCATCACCCCGATACCAAAACCAGACAAAGGTGTCACAAAGAAAGAAAACTACAGGCCAATATCACATAGATGAACATAGATGCAAAAATCCTCAACAAAATACTAGCAAACAGACTCCAACAGCACATTAAAAGGATCATGCACCATGATCAAGTGGGGTTTATCACAGGAATGCAAAGAATCTTCAATATATGCAAATAAATCAATGTGATAAACCATATTGACAAACTGAAGGAGAAAAACCCATCATCTCAATAGATGCAGAAAAAGCTTTTGACAAAATTCAACACCCATTTATGATAAAAAACCCTCCAGAAAGTAGGCATAGAGGGAACTTACCTCAACATAATAAAGGCCATATTTGATAAACCCACAGCCAACATAGTTCTCAATGGTGAAAAACCGAAACCATTTCCTCTAAGATCAGGAAAAAGACAAGGTTGTCCACTCTCACCACTATTATTCAACATAGTTTTGGAAGTTTTAGCTACAGTAATCAGAGAAGAAAAAGAAATAAAAGGAATCCAAATAGGAAAAGAAGAAGTAAAGCAGTCACTGTTTGCAGATGACATGATACTATACATAGAGAATCCTAAAGATGCTACCAGAAAACTACTAGAGCTAATCATGAATTTGGTACAGTAGCAGGATACAAAATTAATGCACAGAAATCTCTTGCATTCCTATACACTAATGATGAAATATCTGAAAGAGAATTTAAGGAAACAGTCCCATTTACTGCTGCAACGGAAAGAATAAAATACCTAGGAATAAAACTACCTAAGGAGACAAAAGACCTGTATGCAGAAAAGTATAAGACACTGATGAAAGAAATCAAAGAGGATACCAACAGAGGGAGAGATATACCATGTTTTTGGATTGAAAGAATCAATATTGTGAAAATGACTATACTACCCAAAGCAATCTACAGATTCAATGAAATCCCTATCAAATTGCCAGTGGCATTTTTCACAGAACTAGAATAAAAAATTTCATAATTTGTATGGAAACAGAAAAGACCCCGAATAGCCAAAGTAGTCTTGAGGGAAAAAAACGGAGCTGGAGGAATCAGGATCCCAGACTTCAGACTATAGTACAATGCTACAGTAATCAAGACAGTATGGTACTGGTGGAAAAAAAAAAAAATATATATATATATCTCAATGGAACAGGATAGAAACACAAAAAGACCCCGAATAGCCAAAGCAATCTTGAGAACGAAAAATGGAGCTGGAGGAATCAGGCTCCCTGACTTCAGACTATACTACAAAGCTACAGTAATCAAGACAGTATGGTACTGGCACAAAAGCAGAAAGATAGATCAATGGAACAGCATAGAAAGCCCAGAGATAAACCCACGCACATATGGTCACCTTATTTTTGATAAAGGAGGCAAGAATATACAATGCAGAAAAAACAGCCTCTTCAATAAGTGCTGCTGGGAAACTGGACAGCTCCATGTAAAAGAATGAAATTAGAACACTCCCTAACACGATACACAAAAATAAACTCAAAGTGGATTAAAGACCTAAATGTAAGGCCAGACACTATCAAACTCTTAGAGGAAAACATAGGCAGAACACTCTATGACATAAATCCCAGCAAGATCTTTTTTTTTTTTTTTTTGCGGTACTCGGGCCTCTCACTGTTATGGCCTCTCCCGTTGCGGAGCACAGACTCCGGACGAGCAGGCTCAGCGGCCATGGCTCACGGGCCCAGCCGCTCCGTAGCATGTGGGATCCTCCCGGACCGGGGCATGAACCCTTGTCCCCTGCATTGGCAGGCGGACTCTCAACCACTGCGCCACCAGGGAAGCCCTCAGCAAGATCCTTTTTGACCCACCTCCTAGAGAATGGAAATAAAAACAAAAATAAACGAATGGGACCTAAAGAAACTTAAAAGCCTTTGCACAGCAAAGGAAACCATAAACAAGACGAAAAGACAACCCTCAGAATGAGAGAAAATATTTGCAAATGAATCAACGGACAAAGGATTAATCTCCAAATTTTACAAGCAGCTCATGCAGCTCAATATCAAAAAAACAAACAACCCAATCCAAAAATGGGCAAAAGACCTAGACATTTGTCCAAAGATATACAGATTGCCAACACACACATGAAAGGGTGCTCAACATCACTAATCATTAGAGAAATGCAAATCAAAACTATAATGAGGTATCACCTCACACCAGTCAGAATGGCCACCATCAAAAAATCTACAAACAATAAATGCAGGAGAGGGTGTGGAGAAAAGGGAACCCTCTTGCACTGTTGGTGAGAATATAAATTTATACAATCACTATGGAGAACAGTATGGAGGTTCCTTAAAAAACTAAAAATAGAATTACCATAGGACCCAGCAATCCCACTACTGGGCATATACCCTGAGAAAACCATAATTCAAAAAGAGTCATGTACCACAATGTTCATTGTAGCTCTATTACAATAGCCAGGACATGGAAGCAACCTAAGTGTCCATCGACAGATGAATGGATAAAGATGTGGCACATATATACAATGGAATATTACTCAGCCATAAAAAGAAACGAAAATGAGTTATTTGTAGTGAGGTGGATGGACCTAGAGTCTTGTCATACAGAGTGAAGTAATTCAGAAAGAGAAAAACAAATACCGTATGCTAACACATATATACGGAATCTAAAAAAAAAGGTTCTGAAGAACCTAAGGGCAGGACAGGAATAAAGACGCATAGAGAATGGACTTGAGGACATGGGGAGGGGGAAGGGTAAGCTGGGACGAAGTGAGAGTGGCATGGACATATATACACAACCAAATGTAAAACAGATAGCTAGTGGGAAGCAGCTGCATAGCACAGGGTGATCAGCTCGGTCCTTTGTGACCACCTAGAGGGGTGGGATAGGGAGGGTGGGAGGGAGACACAAGAGCAAGGAGATATGGGGTTTTATGTACATGTATAGCTGATTCACTTTGTTATACAGCAGAAACTAACCCACCATTGTAAAGCAATTATACTCCAATAAAGATGTTTTAAAAAATCAAAGAAAAAAGCTATTGAGCAGCTACTGTATGTAATCATATTTGTTTAATTAACTCTCAGAGCAATCCACGTTCAGTTAAGAAAACTAAGCTCAGACTTGACTTTGTTCTGATCACACGCTGTGAAGACTCTCCGGGGAGGCATGTGGCTCCCTGGAGACAGCACCGACCCTGGAGTCAGAGTCTTTCTCCTACCACTTAGTTGCCAAGTGACCATTGGCAAGTTACTTTTCTACCTAAATTAGTTTCCTCATTTATAAAATGGAGATAATGATCTCAGCCCCACCTGCCTCAAGGGATCATGAGACTGGAATGAGATCAGCAACGTGGAAACACTTCATGAACTGTAGTGAGTTATTATAAAGCCAAGTGAGTTCGTTTTGAACAGTCAGGGAGGATATTTTTTTACAGTGACACCATTACATTGTATTTGTCTACGTTGCTTAATTGGCTTGTTAGCATCTATGAAAAATGCACAGATAAGATCACCCCAATGGCATGGGATCAAGCCAGCAAATGACAGACCCAATCTTCAGCAGCATCTCCTCTTTCATATTTGAAACATTATGTGCTCCGATCAGTCTGGCACTATTTCACGTATTTGGTTTATAGGAAAGGGGATTCATTGTTCTTGAGAGGGGGGCAGTGGCCAACATTATCAAAATGCTGTTGGGTTCTTTGCAAGATCTCAACATCCCAAGGCTTCACCTGGGTTCTGCTCCATCACTGGGGTGAAACTGCGCTCCTGAAGGCCCCACATCAACCTCCTAGTCATTGAGTTTATGTATTTTCCCTCAAGTCATCGTCTTTCCTGACTGAGTGCCTGCAACATGTGCACTTTTGGCTGTCTCTTCCTTTAAACACAAGTGGAAATAGCTTTGTTGTTCTTTCTGCTTACAAAATAATGCAAGTTCTTAGGGGGAGAAATGCACACAATACAGAAATGTATAAGGAAGTTAAGTAAAAGTTACCTGAAGTATCACAACCCAGAGTTAAATTTTGTTGTGTATTTTGCTAGACTTTTATATAATCTTTAATTAAAATGAGCTCATACTATTGTGAAGGAGTAAGGTATGCATGCTTTTCCCCCCTTTTAACAATATAATGTAGATGGTCCCACATCAGTAAATTTAGATCTGTGGTTCCTCCCTCTTGGATGTACTGCAAGGATTGCTGTGACACAGCCTAGCTCTCCTCCTGTGTCTTTCACAGATCCATTTGTCCCCCCTCTGCCGCCTGCACAAAGCCTGGCTGTTGTTCCCTTGGCAGGGCGAGCTCTCTCTGAAAGCCCCCTTTGTTGGGTCTCACAGCCCATCACATGCTGCTCAGTTGCAGTCAGCCTCTTGAGGGCAGCAGCCGTGTCTCATTCATAGTTATAGCTCTTCTCAGTGGCTGGCCCAAGGCCTTTAACCAATTAGGTTTGCCAAAAATATTTGGATTGAGTGAATAAATGAATGACTACTCTCTCTTCTTGGACTGCCTACACACTGGATCAGTCACCAAATCACGGTTTTCTTCTCTGATGTCAAATCACAGATGCACATGGAGCTTTTGAGTTTGCCTTGTGTGGTATGGTACAAGATGAAGACACATGGTTCCCACCTCACACTCTAGCCATCTGGGCAGCCATCTTCTCATGGCCATCATCCTCTTACAAGCCTTTGTCATCTCATCCTTGAACTTCTGCTGTAGGCTGCTTTGTTTTTTGCTGTTCCTACTCTACTCTTATTCTGGTCCATCCTACTTGCTGGTGCCACTTTAATTTTCTTAAATCACTGATTGCAATGTGACTTTTATCATGGTCCTTCAATGTCAACTGCCTGCAAGGCCCTGAAGTAGCCGGTTCATGGCTACCATTCCAAACTCACCTCCCACCGCTCCCACTTCGGATCCTCTGCCTTTCTAGTCCATCCAGTCCCACATGCCTGTGCTCATACCATTCTGCCTTCCTAGAGTGTCCTTCCTCTGCCCCTACATCCTCCCCAGACTCCGATCTGTCCTTTCCAGTTAGCAGCCTCTCAATGTGGCTAATTCAATTTTGTGCCTCAGAAAATTGCCAATAACTGAAAGTCATGGAGTTTGGGGATCACTTGGTGAAACCATAAATACTAAATACAAGAATGTCACGGACATGTAGTACTGGTTTTCTGTACTTTCTAAGCACAAATTGTTCACTACTGTATTTTTATAGCCTTGAGAATGTATAGTTTATGTCTCCCAACTACATTATGAGTCTTTAGGGGTAGGATACTTCTTTCGAATTCCGTAAGCACCTAGAACTAGTGCCTCACAAATAGAATGTAATACATATTTGTTGGTTGATAAAAGCTATTGAGTGAACTAAGAAGGCCACAGGGTCAGCGTGAAGTTTCTCCTGAAACAGGTTTCACAACGAATGTCTGCTTTTCTCACCATCCTTTTCCCCTTGTATTATAGTTTAGTTCTCACTTCATACATTAGCACCTCAAATCTGTTTAATCACAAACGTCCTCCTCTAATGTGGTGTGTTATTTGTTTTCTTTTATATCAATGGTGCTTACCAATAAAATTAGACACCAATCCATCATTAGGGGTGTGTTAAATTAAGGTTCCTACTATAATGGATCACCAAGTTGTGATTAAAAATGATGGTGTGTTATGCTTACTGACTTGAAAGGATGTCTGAGGCATACGTTTGTTTGAAAAAGCAGGTTAGGAAAGAGGATGAGGAGTTTAATTCCATTTATGTAAAATGTTATAAATACACATTACATATATCACCAAAATGTTAACAATAGTTATTTCTGGGCAGTGGTATTTCTTTATACTTCTCAGTGTAGTTTGAAGTTTTTCTAATGAACATATTTTTATAATGAGAGATGAAAAACTATGTATATTCCTGTTGGGAAACATAAGGGTTGCCTTTCTTTTCATTTGGTAGGACTGCTACCAGAGCCTATTGAAGTTCATCTTTCTTTCTTTTTGCTTTTTCTTAAGAAACACAGAAGAAATGCCCCTTCCTTTTAAAATCTTCAGTTATTTTACATTCCAAAAATATTGCTGTGAGATTCTTGTAGTCAATGAGTTCTATGGCCAGAATTTCACTTGTGGTAAGTACTCAATTTTGGAATTTATTTTTACATATTAGTTTGAAAAAAACAATTCCTTGAGGGAAATGTATTTTTTTTAAGTAAATGCTATATTGTAAAAGAGATTTAAAACTTTGTTTTGAAGAGTCTAACATTTTCTCTGATTTTGAAAATAATAAGCAGTAGTCAAGTTAGTCAGTTGTCAAAGGTCAGTAGCTTAAGGGCACTCTGATGTTTTTAGAAAATGATAGACTTAATGTATACTGAGGTAAACTCTAGTATATTCTGGATGGATCAGTTCCTATACCTACTGAACAGGTTGAAGCAGGCTGCAGTGGCTTCTTCTTCCCCCAAATGTACAGAGTATGTAGCTGAGTGAAGCCATTTTTGGCAAAAATCTGTTCCCTAATCCCACAAGAGGGCAGTGGGAGCACAGCAAGGCCCTCCTGGCCATTGGAAATCCCAGGCCACTCTGTGAAGACACCTAAAGAACAGGGCAGAATTTAGTAGTCGTTTTATCTATCTTTAGGTGATAACATTAGTAACCTTGGGATATGCAGTGCTAAGTGATCATAATTTTTATTAGTACTATGGTACTGAATATACACCCAAAATGGAAACAAACCCATTTCCATCTTCAAGGCCCCCAACACTCACTATTGCTTCATCTAATAATGAATTCTGGGCTCTCTAAAATTTCCTGTATCTTCATGAAGAAGAGTACTTAGCAGACTGCTGAGCATTTAGTGGGCATCTGATAAATACGTGCTGATTAAATTACCTTGCAAGTACCATATTTGACATTGTCAATCTTTTCCCTGGCAGGCAACTCAAATGGTTCTATGTCAACTAATCCAATGTGTGCCTTCAGTCAAGGAATTCAGTTCATTGAGAGAACCTGCCCAGGTGCAACGTCCAGATTCACAGCCAACTTTCTGATTTTGTATTCATTTATCCCAGTTCTTGTCATCCTAGGAATAATTGTTTTTAAAATCAGGGATTATCTCATT
Source organism: Delphinus delphis (assembly GCF_949987515.2). Lineage (NCBI taxonomy): Eukaryota > Metazoa > Chordata > Mammalia > Artiodactyla > Delphinidae > Delphinus > Delphinus delphis. The sequence continues at coordinate 54,948,392 of NC_082694.2, forward strand.
AGCAGATAGTAAAGAACATTGCTGCGAAATGGAACTTAAGCTCCTAGATGTACATGACTGCTTTGAATTTCTGAAATAAGAATGTTACGTGATTCTTAGTAGTACCTCGTAAGACTTTTAACCATTAAGACTCCCTGTGCCCCTTGGATCCATGCAGGCCTTGAATGCTATTCCAGGAGGGACATGTGGTATTTGGAAATTGTGACTGAGCTGGTCCAAAGATGTTCATAATAATTCATAAAGTTATGGGAGACTAATGTGACTATTTGTTTTCTTTGTTCTAGAGACAGAAAAATAGGTCAGTTAAAGCTTATGCTTACATTTGATAAAGGCTTTGGTAAAAAAGAAAACATTTGAATGATTGTAAGTAACAGAAAAAGTTGTGGTTTGATTGAAGCAAAGCATCACGCAGAATTAGGTAAGAATGCTTTCATTTTCATTTAAAAACCCTATTTACGTGCACATGTCTACATAAGTTAACTGATCACATGGAGAGGATGTTGGACAGATGTTGGATAAAGACCCCTGACACAGAGCAGCCACTCATTTTACTGATGGTTAAAATGAAAAATGGCAGAAGTGGGCTGAACTGAGAACAGCACACTAGACAAAAAGATTAGTTTGCTAGTTTTCACTTTCTGCTTAGTTTACTTATAAAATTAAAAGTAAATGTTACTAAAGTATATGCACTGAGAAATGACATTTTTAAGGTTGGAGAGCAGCTGTTATTTAAAGTCCACATAGAAAAGATGCTCAATTGACACAACATTTACACTAAGAACAGAATCACACACTAGGAATTCATGTTCTTGAATTGTAAAGAGAAAGAATGCTGATAAATGTATATTTTTAGGGATTAAATTATGTATATAGATTATTAAAAGTGGGTTCTGGACTAAATGATCTTTCTGATCTCCAAGTAATTCATGTACAAGTCTGAAGTGAAACTGTCTTCATGTTACCATGGTAACTTTGAGTGAGAATATCTTAGATAATACATGAACTTGTTCAGTTACTGTGACCTAACATGTAATGAATGATAAATTATAGTATTTGAAAGATCTCACATTATAGTGGGAAAGATCATTTCATTAAGGAAACCACAGTAAAATCCTATTTCTTAGAACAGTATTTAAGGATCTGCAGACATTGGTAAAGTACCAGAATAGTATTGTCAATTTTTATAAAAGGTCTTTGACACTGATGATTATGGTATAATAGTTACATAATGTCTTACAGATTATATATGTCACATCAGTTACAGACAATTCTGGAGATGATAATCTATTAAAGTAGTTCAAAGAGAGTCCCACAGGAACCTCTTTTGAAATCACTGATTTCAACTTACTAAAGATATGGGTGTACAATGTAAGTGGAAACACTTTCTACTATTCATATGCAGATGAATTTCATTCTAGCTCAGAAACACTTGGAAAATTGACATAGCACGTGACTTCAAGCTATTAAATGTTAGTGATACCGTAATCTTAGAAAAACACAATGACTTTCAACATGTGACAGTTTGTCTCAGTCAAAAATGGACAGTGGGGCTTCCCTGGTGGCGCAGTGGTTGAGAGTCCACCTGCCGATGCAGGGGATACGGGTTCGTGCCCCGGTCCGGGAAGATCCCACATGCTGCGGAGCGGCTGGGCCCGTGAGCCATGGCCACTGAGCCTGCGTGTTCGGAGCCCGTGCTCCGCAACGGGAGAGGCCACAACAGTGAGAGGCCTGCGTACCACAAAAAAAAAAAAAAAAAAAAAAAGGACAGTGATGTATAAGAAAATCAAAATATATAATAAAAATTCCTATTCCCACCAAGTCAGTGAAACTTCTGAGATCAAAACGTTCCCTGTTGATTTGAAGGGAGTTCTTTCTCCACAGCACTCAAGCAGGGTGCCTGTCTGCTCCTAAGACTGCAGTTCCTTGTAGACATGGTGAAATTGTTTTCCAGAGTGCTGGAACCACATGCATTGTAACTAGTTTAGGAAGTCGTATTTCACTACAATAACCAGGTAGTTTGCTATCCACTTGGATACCACTCATCAATCTTGGTGTTCTTGAGGTTAGTAAGTGTGCTTATTTGAAGCTGGGTGCATGGCATATTAGAGTCAACATATTTTATAGTGGAAATGGAAGAACAGAGAATAAATTACTTTCCTGTTTAATGACAGCAATTATGCTTACTCCAACTGAACTTGGCTAGCAGATACACAAGTCTCCAGGAGTCTGAAGGCTTCTTAAAAGCTATTCCACCTTGGAAATGATCTTAGTTATTACTAACTCATGCAGTCTTGGCCTGCTTGTTGATAGACTATTTCCTTAAATTTGCCTATTCTTCAAAAAGTTATACTCAAAGTAAGTATGTCAGAATCACCAGAGGTGCTGATGAAAAATGCAGATTACTGAGCCCCATTCCAGACCCACTGATTCAGGATCTCTGGGTGTGGGGACTCAGGAATGTGCATTTTCTTTTTTTTCTTTTTATAAAAATTGAAATATAGTTGATTTACAGTGTTGTGTTAACTTCTGCTGTACAGCAAAGTGATTCAGTTATACATATATATACATTCTTTTTTATATTCTTTTCCATTATGGTTTATCACAGATACTGAATATAGTTCTCTGTGCTATACAGTAGAACCTTGTTGTTTATCCATTCTGTATATAAAAGCTTACATCTGCTAACCCCAACTTCCCACTCCATCCCTCCCCAACCCCTAACCCCTTGGCAACCACCAGTGCCCTCTGTTTGTGATTCTCTTTCTATTTCATAGATAGGTTCATTTGTGTCATATTTTATTTTTTTTTAAATTTATTTTTTATTGAAGTATAGTTGAATTACAATGTTGTGTTAACTACTGCTGTATAGCAAAGTGACTCAGTTATACATATATATATACATTCTTTTTCATATTCTTTTGCATTATGGTTTATCACAGGATATTGAATATAGTTCCCTGTGCTACACAGTAGGACCTTGTTGTTTATCCATTTTGTATATACCAGTTTTCATCTGCTAACCCTAAACTTCCAATCCAACCCTGTCCCAGCCCCTCCTCCTTGGCAACCACCAGTCTATTCTCTATGTCCCTGATTCTGTTTCTATTTCATAGATAGGTTCATTTGTGTCATATTTTAGATTCTACATATATATGATATCATATATTTGTCTTTCTCTTTCTGACTTCACTTAGTATGATAATCTCTGCAAATGGTATTATTTCATTCTTTTTTATGGCTGAGTAGTAGTCCATTGTATATATGTACCACATCTTTATCAATTCATCTGTTGATGGACATTTAGGTTGTTTCCATGTCTTGGCTATTGTGAACAGTGCTGCTATGAACATATGGGTGCATGTATCTTTTTGAATTATAGTTTTGTCTGGATATATGCCCAGGAGTGGGATTGCTGGATCATATGGTAATTCTATTTTCAGTTTTCTGAGGACCTCCATACTGTTTTCCACAGTGGCTGCACCAACTTACATTCTCACCAACAGTGTAGGAGGGTTCTCTTTTTTCCACCCCCACTCCAGCATTTGTTATTTGTAGACTTTTAAATGATGGCCATTCTGACCAGTGTGAGGTGGTATTTCATTGTAGTTTTTTTGATTTGCATATCTTTAAAAATTAGCGATGTTGAGCATCTTTTCATGTGCCTATTGATCATCTGTATTTCTTCTTTGGAGAAATGTCTATTTAGGTCTTCTGCCCATTTTTCAATTGGGTTGTTTGGTTTTTTTTGTTGGTCAGTTGTATGAGTTGTTTGTGTATTTTGGAAATTTAGCCCTTGTTGGTTGTGTTGTTTGCAAATTTTTCTCCCATTCTGTAGGTTGTCTTTTTGTTTTGTTTATGGTTTCCTTTGCTGTGCAAAAGCTTGTAAGTTTGATTAGGTCCCATTTGTTTATTTTTGTTTTTACTGCCTTGGGAGACTGACCTAAGAAAACATTGGTACAATTTATATCAGAGAATGTTTTGCCTATGATCTCTTCTAGGTTTTATGGCGTCATGTCTTAAGTCTTTAAGTCATTTTGAGTTTATTTTTGTGTATGGTGAGAGGGTGTGTTCTAACTTCATTGATTTACATGTGGCTGTCCAACTTTACCAGCACCACTTGCTGAAGAGACTGTCTTTTACCCACTGTGTGTTCTTGCCTCCTTTGTTGAAGATTAATTGACCATAGGTGTGTGGGTTTGTTTCTGGGCTCTCTATTCTGTTCCATTGATCCGTATGTCTGTTTCTGTGCCAGTACCATGCTGTTTCAATTACTGTAGCTTTGTAATATTGTCTGAAGGCTGGGAGGGTTATGTTTCCTGCTTTGTCCTTTTTCATCAGGATTGCTTTGGCAATTCTGGGTCTTTTATGGTTCCATATGAATTTTAGGATTATTCTAGTTCTGTGAAAAATGTCATGGGTAATTTGATAGGGATTACATTAAATCTGTAGATTGCTTTGGGTAGTATGGCCATTTTAACAATATTAATTATTTCAATCCAAGAGCATGGGATATCTTTACCTTTCTTTGAATCATCTTCAGGCTTCTTTATTAATGCTTTATAGTTCTCAGCATATAAGTCTTTTACCTCTTTGGTCAGGTTTATTCCTAAGCATTTTATTTTGGGGGGGGGGGTGCAATTTTAAAAGCTTTTTTTTTTTTTACATTCCCTTTCTGATATTTCATTGTTGGTGTAAAGAAATGCAACCAATTTATGTATGTCAATCTTGTATCCTGCTACATGCTGAATTTGTTTATCAGTTCTAGTAGTTTTTGTGTGGAGTCTTTAGGGTTTTCTATATATAGCATCATATCATCTGCATAAAATGACAATTTTACCTTTTCCCTTCCAATTTGGATACCTTTTATTTCTTTTTCTTGTCTGATTGCTGTGGGTAGGACTTCCAGTACTACACTGAATAGAAGAGGTGAGAGTGGGCATCCTTGTCTTGTTCCAGATTTTAGTGGGAAGGCTTTCAGCTTTTCACCATTGCGTATTATATTGGCTGTGTGTTTATCATAAATGGTTTTTATTATGTTGAGATTATGTTCCCTCTATACCCACTTTGGTAACAGTTTTTATCATGAATGGATGTTGAATTTTGTCAAATGTTTTTTCTGCGTCTACTGAGATAAGCATGTAGTTTTTGTCTTTTCTTTCATTTATGTGGTGTATCACATTGATTGATTTGCATATGTTGAGCCATCCTTGTGAACTTGGGATGAATCCCACTTGGTTGTGGTATATGATCTTTCTTAATGTGTTGTAGGATTTGGTTTGCTAATATTTGTTGAGATTTTTTCATCTATATTGGCCTTAATTTTCTCTTTTGGTGGTGTCTTTGGTTTTGGTATCAGGGTGATGGTGGCTTCACAGAATGTATTTTGGAGTGTTCCTCTTCAATTTTTTGGAAGAGTTTGAGAAGGATCGGTACAAGTTCTTATTTGTATGTTTGGTAGAATTGGCCTGTGAAGCCATTTGGTCCTGGACTTCTGTTTGTAGGGAGCTTTTATTTTTATTTTAAATTATATTTATTTATTTGGCTGCATCAGGTCTTAGTTGTGGCATGCAGGATCTTTCTTTGCAGCACTTGGGTTCTTTGTTGCGGTACATGGGCTTCTCTAGTTGTGGCGCACGGGCACTAGAGTGCATGGGCTCAGTCACTGTGGCATGCAGGGTTTTCTAGCTGTGCATGGGCTCCAGAGCACACAGGCTCAGTAGTTGTGGCATGTGGGCTCTCTAGGTGTGGCTCACGGGCTCTAGAGTGCACAAGCTTAGTTGCCCCACGGCATATGGGATCATAGTTCCCTGACCAGGGATCGAACCCACATCCCCTGAATTGGAAGGTAGATTCTTGACCACTGGACCACCAAGGAAGTCCCTGTAGGGAGTTTTAAAATTACAGATTCTATTTCACTTCTTGTGATCAGTGGTTCACATTATCTATTTCTTCTTGATTTAATTTTGGTGGGCTGTATGTTTCTAGAAACTTGTCCATTTCTTCTAGGTTGTTGAATTTGTTGGCATATAATTGTTCATAGTATTACCTTATGGTTTTTTGTATTTTTGCAGTATCAGTTGTTATGTATCCTTTTTCATATCTTGTTTATTTGGGTTCTTTCTCTTTTCTTCTTGGTGAGCCTGGCCAGAAGTTTGTCAATCTTGTTTATTCTTCCAAAGAACCAGCTCTTGGTTTTATTCATTTTTTTCTATTTTTTAAAATCTCTTTTATTTCCTCTCTGATCTTTATTATTTCTTTCCTTCTGCTGACTTTAGGTTTTGTTTGTTCTCCTTTTTCTGATTTTTTTAAGTGGTAGGTGGGGTTGTTTGAGATTTTTCTTGTTTTTTTGAGGAAGGCCTGTATTGCTCTGAACGTCCCTCTAAGAATTGCTTTTGCTGCATCCCATAGATTTTGTATGGTTGTGTTTTCATTGTCATTTGTCTCAAGGTTGTTTTTTTTTTTTTTTTGCGGTACGCGGGCCTCTCACTGCCATGGCCTTTCCTGCTGCGGAGCACAGGCTCCGGACTCCGCGGCATGTGGGATCCTCCCAGACTGGGGCACGAACCCGCGTCCCCTGCATCAGCAGGTGGACTCTCAACCACTGCGCCACCAGGGAAGCCCTGTCTCAAGGTATTTTTAAAATTTCCTCTTAGATTTCATCGATGACCCATCTGTTTTTTAGAAGCATGTTGTTTAATCTCCATGTAATCATTTTTTCCCACTTTTTCTGTGGATACTTTCTAGGTTTATGCTGTTGTGGTCAGAAAAGATGCTTGAAATAATTTCTATACTCTTAAATTTGTTGAGGCTTGTCTTGTGCCCTAGTATGTGGTTAATCCTAGAGAATGTTCCATGTGCACTTGAAAAGAAGGTGTATTCTAGGTTTTTTGGATGTAATGTCCTGAAAACATCAATTAAGTCTAACTGTTCTATTGTATCATTTAGGATCTCTGTTGCCTTAATCTCTGTCTTAGAAGATCTGTCCATTGATGTGAATGCGTGTTAAAATCTCCTATTATTACTGTATTCCTGTCTATTTCTCCCTTTACGTCCGTATTTGTTTTATGTATTTGGGTGCTCCTATATTAGGTGCATATATGTTGATGAGTGTAAAATCCTCCTCTTGTATTGAACCTTTTATCATTGTATAGTATCCCTCTTTATCTTTCTTTATGGCCTTTGTTTTAAAGTCTATTTTGTCTGAGCATTGCGACCCCTGCTCTCGTCATTTCCGTTTGCATGAAATATCTTTTTCCGTCCCCTCACATTCAGTCTTTGTGTGTCCTTTGCCCTAAAGTGGGTGTCTTGTAGGCAGCATATCGTAGGCTTGTGTTTTTTATCCAATCTGCCACTCTGTCTTTGGACTGGAGTATTTACTCCATTGACATTTAAGGTAATTATTGATAGATATGTATTTATTGCCATTTAAAAACTCATTTTCTCATTAATTTTATATTTCTTCTTTGTCCCTTTCTTTTTTTTTTTCCTTCTGTGGTTTGATGCCTTTCTTTTGTATTATACTTATGTTCTCTTCTTTTTGGTTTTTGTGAGTCTGTTGTATGTTTTTGATTTGTGGTTACCCTGTTTTTCAAGTATGTTAACCCCTTCCTATATCTATTTGCCTTAGACTGGTAGTCATATAGGCTCAAACACATTCTAGGGGAAAGAAAAAAAACCCTACATTTTCTTACTCTCCTTCTCCACATTTTATGATTTTGATGTCCTCTTACATCTCTATCCTTTTGCTGTTCATTGTGGTTATCATCACTTTCACAGAAATTTTTTGATGTTTTTTTAAATCTGTGTACTGGCTTACTTAAGTGATTTACTTTTCAATTGTAATTTTCTCTTTCCTATAGATTCTTTTTTTCTACTTAGAGAAGACCTTTCAATATTTCCTTTAGGATATATTGTTTAGTATCGCTGTATTCTTTGAGTTTTTGCTTGTCTGAGAAATTCTTTATTTCTCCTTCTATTCTAAATAATAATCTTGCTGGGTAGAGTATCCTAGGTTGCAGAGTTTTTCCTTTCAGGACTTTGAATGTATCTTGCCACTCCCTTCTGGCCTGCAAACGTTTCTGTAGAGGCCAGATGGTAACAGCCTTATGGGGGTTCCCTTGTAATTAACTCTTTAGTTTTTCTCTTGCTGCCTTTAGAATCCTCTCTTTAACTTTTGCCATTTTTATTATAATGTGTCTTGGTGTAGGTCTGTTTGGGTTTATCTTGTTTGGGACCCTCTGTGCTTCCTGTACCTGGATATCTGTTTCCTTCTTTATGTTTGGGAAATTTTCAGCCATAATTTCTTCAAATACATTTTCGATCCCCTTTTCTCTGTCTTCCCGTTCTGGAATCCCTATTATGCATTGATTGGCATGCTTTATATTATCCTATAGGTCTCTCATATTGCTTTTTTTTTTTTTCATTTGGCTTTGTCTGCTGCCCTGATTGGGTGATTTCCATTATTCTATCTATCTTCCAGATCACTTATTCATTCTTCTGCATTATTCATTTTGCTATTCATTGCCTTTAGCTCAGCTTTCATCTCTGCAAATGAGTTTTCTAATTTTTCTGGGTTCCTTTTTATAGTTTCTAGTTCCTTTTTACAGTACTCTGCATTTCTGTTGATAGCCTTTCTTAATTCCTTCAGTATTTATTTTCATTATCTCCTTTTTGAAATTGATGTCTATTAGACTAAAGAGGTCTGTTTCATTATTTGTTCTTTCAGGGGAATTCTCTTGGTCTTTTAACTGGGAGTGGTTCCTCTGCTTCTTCATTTTACTTATATTTCTCTTACTCTGTGAGTTTAGGAGAAACAATTATCTACTGTGATCTTGGAGGGCTATTTATATGTGGGGATGTCCTGTGTAGCTTGTGTGAGTTTAATATATTGGGTGCAAGGCCTGTTTTTATTATGGATGCCTGTTGACTCTTTCCTCAGTGTGTGCTGGTTGTTATCCCCTTTATTGATAGGGGTGTGCAGATGCGGCGGCTGGTGCCTGGTCTTGGGGTTCTTGGCAGCAGTGGTGGCTCTGGTGTGCCCCCAGAGCATGTGATAGGAGCAGAGGTGGCTGGAGACTGCTCCTAGAGTCTGTGAGGGAGGCGGTGGCTTGCCTCCCTCCAGGCGGCTCCTGGAGCCCGTGCATGTGGTGTCCTGCCCTCTGTGAGTGCACACAGAGAAAAAGGCTACAATGGCGGTCCCACCCCTTCCCTCGTGCACCCCCAAACAATGGCGCCTGGCCTCTAAGGCAGCCCAGGCTTCCTCCCCATACACCATCAGTTGCAGTCTGATCTAGTTGCACTAGATTCCAGCTGCCCCAGGCTGTTTCTGCACGGCCAACCCCAGTCCTCTCCCTGGGTCTGATCTCCAAAGCCCGAGTTCCGGCACCCAGTCCCCACCCGCACCGGTGGACCTGCATCTCAGGCTGGTGAGTGCAGGGCGGCAGCACTGAACAGACCATCTGTGCAGTTTTCCCTCTGCTCTGGCTGCCACAAACCGGCTGCTGCATTCTCCTCTGAGTCTCTGAAGCTCCCCTTCTGTCCCAGCAGATCTCCCCACCAGTGAAGGGGCTTTCCCGGGTGCAGGAACCTTTCCTCTTTCATAGCTCCCTCCCAGGGGTGCAGGTCCCATCTCGATTCCTTTCTCATTTTATTTTTTCCTACCTGGAAGTTACCTGGAGATTTTCTTGCCCTTTCAACAGTCTGAGGTCTTCTGCCAGTGTTCAGTAGATATTCTGTGAGAATCGTTCCACATGTAGATGTGTTTTTGATGTATTTGTGGGAGAAGGTGAGCTTCACTTCCTACTATTCCACCATCTTGATTGCTGCTCAGAAATGTGCATTTTAAAAAAGTACTTCGGATGCTTCTTGTGCCTTACCATTAATTAGAGTAAAATGATGACACCTGTGAAAGTGACCCCAATTCTACTTTTCTTACCAGACACAGCTGAGAACTCCTTAGAGAAGGAATGTGTCTAATATAAATGCTTAACCTTATACTCACAACTGTTACTAAATGCTCTTGCTTTCATATTCCTGAAAACATAAACAGAAACTTACAGACGCTGAACCAAGTATACACTACTTAAACATGTTAAAGGTAGGTCCTGCAAGATTTTTTATTTTTAAAAAAATATTGCATGTAATTATACAAATTTTTCCCTTTTAAGAGAGTTAAAAGTATGCAGGGAGTTGCACTAATACAAGAAATTCCACTTTTCCTTTAACAAATTACACATGTAGACTTTCCTCACTTATTAATATAATATTAAGTAATAAAATAATCTTACTTGTATTTGGAAAAGAAGAAATAAATACCCTCTAGTTGCATTAGGTTCAGGAACCAAGCTCAATTTGTTTCCAAGACTTGGAAGAACTTCTTTTGTACTGTTCCAGTTCCTAAAACAAAAATATGTGTTACTTGCAAAAAAACTTAAAATTTTAAAACTAGGCACCTTAAAACTGCCTTAGCATTTTTTTGGGTTAACAGTGTATCCTTTATAACATCATCATTCTCCAAATTTCTTGCCAACTGTTTTATAAATAATTATACTTAGGATTTATTTTCTAGAAATGCAGTCTTCAGAGTTTCCGTGTCACCAAAGCAGCACTTGGAGATGAATTTATTAAAGTTTCAGACAAAATATACACTATATAGTATATACAAGTTGTTTTTCAACTAACAAAATTAAGCATTTGGCATACTTTAAGTATATAAAAGTGATCTTATTTTTAAATGTTTGCTGTTCAACTCCTGTCAAATTGTGGTTGAAGTCAGCAAGGTATCAATGTTTAAAATGTACATATCGTTTGACCCAGTGATTGTACCTTTAGAATTTTATCAATAAGTATAATAGAGAAGAGCAGAAGAATAGCAATAGAAGGATATTCACTGAGCTGTGTATAGTGGCACACAATTGGAAATGGCTTAGACATCTCCCAGTAAGGACTGATTAAATACATCAGTGCTCATTCACACTTGACTTCATAGGCAGCCAGCAAAAACAACAGTGGTCTTATGTGCCACATGAAAAGGCAAATAGGTGGAGAGAGGGCAGGACACTTCCATTTTCTGTTATACACTTCCATGTCTTGACTTTTTTCACAATGAGTATATGTTCCTTTCACAATTCATAAAACAGAGATAACTTTTAGTGGGGGTGAATATCCTGCATGAGATGACTGACCTGCAAAAGGGATCATCTAAGGGGATTGCCTCCTGGCCTCTTACATGTTGTTCAATGTCTAAGTGTACAAAGTATATTATTATTTCAGATAAGCAAAAAGTGGTTACTCTGCAAGATAAGGCAATCACTGCCCTTTGGCTAACATAACAAGTTCATTTTCGCTAGGAAAAGAAAATTAGATTCTCATTTTCAGAAAAAAATTGCAGATTGTCTCTTTCATACCTATACTCTAAGTTATTAAAATTTAAATGTTGAAAGTTTCAAAACTGTATAAAGACTTCAGAAGGATTTTTTATAGTATTAACTCTGAAGCAGTCTTTATAGCTTCGTTTATTTCTTCTAATGAAGATAGCTCAGTTCACCAGTTATCTTACCAGCAACTTATGGTTTCAAAGATTGTTAACTCATAAAGAATAAACAGTAATCAGTTATCACAGACTTTCTTTAATTGAATTATTTTTACCAATGCTAATGGTGAGGGCATTGCTTTGAGATTCTGTGCTAGTAGTTTCTCTCTTCTACAGACAGCAAACAGAGAAGATATAAATTTAAAGTTTTGGATATTAGAATGTCAAAATTTGGAAATGGACATCAATAAAATAATTGAGCATCAACTGGTAATCATTAGCATGACTTTTAAAGCAGAAGCATAAAATTATGTTAAGGTACTACACGTGCAAACGAAAATCAATTCATCTACTAAGATACCATGAATAAAATACTATGAAAGAGGCAAAAGTAGGATATTATAACTTTTCAGGTGAGTTAAAAAAAAAAAAAATCTCTCAGTCAAGAGAATGTAGAATTAGTGAGGTACAAGGGTTGAGTAAAGAAAGATATTGTGGGGCTGCTTTCCAGTTCCACTCAAAATTCATATGGTTTTAGGTCAGTTAGGGAAGATGTATTTGAATGTGAAAACTCATGATGCTCAGAAATACTCTAGGGCTTTAACAATGTGTGTGTGTGTGTGTGTGTGTGTGTGTGTGTGTGTGTGTGTGTGTGTGTGTGTGTGTGTGTGTGTGTGTGTGTGTGTGTGTGTAAAAAAAAGGGCTCACTATCTAATATAAACAGATAACTCTTATCAACAATGGCAGTTAGTCATTAACTCCTAGATAAATATTAATTCAGAGATGACTTCCAACTAATCTCTATAGCCAACCTGCACACATAATAAGGGTTACATGAGGTCATTTTAGTGTCCCTACAACGTGCCTCTTACTTTGCTACAGCTAAAACACCCTCTAAATATTCATGACATATTTTTCAAAAGTCTTCTGTACTTAAACGTTTTGCTTACTTATTCTAGAGCCCCTGAAGGTGAAAGGCTAGTGCTGAGAAAAAGACGCTGGTCCCCGCTTGCAGTGGGTGGTTGCTTTCAGGTTATCCTTGCAACAATGTGACTGCCCAAGTTACACAGCTCTGTAAATCCCACCTGAGAGGTGGTCAGGGCATTCAATTTACTGTGCTTATAGTAAGGGCATGTCCTGTACAGTGACTCATTTTATCAAACTAAAAGGAGATCTGGGAAAATCTAAATATTGGACCATGATGAGTTTACCAACTTTTGCATTCTTACATTAGACTGTGTATCACAAATGGTGCTATCTGGCATATATGGAAAGCAGTCTCCACTTTTAATCACTTTCCTGAGAGACTCTGGGTTTTGTCAACTGCGTTTGTGTGCTTTCAGTCCTTAATTTTTCTGATACAAGAAAAGTATAGATACATCTAAATGTCCTAATAAAAAAACAAAACCTTTTAAATAATCCCACAAACAAAAGAATATTATGGAAGTGTCTCCCCAACAGTGAGGTAAGAATCACTACCCATCTTCAACATAAAGTAAACTGGAAAGTCCAAAAAGGATATGTGAACACCAAGTCATCTCTGGCTGGTAGAATGATAGGTGATTTTTAGTTCCTTCTTGATGCATATCAAAATTTTTTAATATATAGTGAAGATGTACTATTTAAATAATTTTAAAAGTAAAAAATTAAATTGAGAAAAATTTACGGAATTCTAAGGATATTTCTGTGATAAAACTTAAGATGAAATAAAATAAATGTTTAGGATAATACCTGATCCTTCTGAATTCTCATTTCATCAACTTCGCTTTCAGCATACTGAGGGTCTCTTGCAGGGTCCTTGACATCTTTTAATGTGTTGACACTCTGAAATCACAATTCTTCAAATCATTTCATGCCCATAGTCCAAAACCTTCAATGCAGGGTTATCAACTACCCTGCAAGCCAAGTTCTCGTTCCTCAGCTGGCCCTCGCTGCTGAGCGTCAGTTCAAATTCCCCCAGGTCCTCTCTCCCTCGTCTTTCAGATGTTGCCTCTCCCTTCTCTAACAACCAGCGAGAGCTCTGTTTGGAAGCAGAGTGAGAACTGTGTCTTACGCATCTTTTAAACCCCACAGTGCCTCATATACAGTAGATTTTTAGCAAATGTTTAATTGATTTTTGAGCATGTGAGTAGAAAACAAAGTTACTATAATAGGCCTGCTGAAACATTTCCCAATAACTGTTGAATAGTGCTGAAAATTCTTGCTTTAAAAGAATTAGAAATATATACCTTTGGTGGAAAGAGCTTTTCATACACTTTTTTCCACAATTCCATTGGTGAATGGGCATGAAACTTTCCAATGTCATTGTCAGGAACGGGAGGAGATCCTAAAATTGGAAGTTTTACTCCAAATGACTGCATTGACTAAAACATTACAAACTCTATCAATAAAACAGATGATACTTATAAAAATATAAATCTTAGATCACTCATTTCTCCTTTCCTGTAGTCACTATTAAAGTTTACCCCAACCCAGTGTAGCAAGGCCACTGGGGCAGATTCTAGTACCAGAGGAAGAGGAGATAGAGTAATGAGTAAACTATAATTCTCTTTCCCCACATTTAAATTGCTGCTTGGCAAAAATATAAAGTTTGATATTCTCATGTGTTCATGAATGTGTAAGGAAACAGTTATTCTTATGTGCTAATGAGTAGAATGCAAATTGGGACAGCTAAATCAGAGAGTAATAAGGCACTAGTGAATACTATGAAAATACTAAAAAAGGTCACACTCTATTAACCAGCAATTCCAGTTTTGGGTGTTTACCCTAGAAACACCTACATACATGTATTAAGGATTTCACATGGCTGCATCACTTGTATTAGTGAAAAATTGGCCACAACCGAAATGTCCATCAATAGAGGTATAGTGAACTAAATTACTATGCACAGCCATGCTCTATAACACTACCCAGCAGTCAAAGTACCAAATAGACTTACATGTAGCATTAATATGGAAAAAGGAAAACTTCAAAATGATATAGAATGATACAATTATATTAAAACAAATAGTTGTTTCTAATGGTACTGATGAACCTATTTGCAGGGCAGGAAAAGAGATGCAGACGTAGAGAATGGACTTGTGGACGCAGTGGGGAAAGGGGAGTGTGGGATGAATTGAGAGAGTAGCACTGATATATACACACTACCATGTGTAAAATAGACAGCTAGTGGGAAGCTGCTGTATAGCACAGGGAGCTCAGCTCGGCACTCTGTGATGACCTAGAGCATGGGGTCATCACATGGGATGGGGGCGGGTGGGAGGGAGGCTCAAGAGGGAGGGGATATATGTATACATATAGCTGATTCACTTTGTTCTACAGCAGAAACTAACACAACATGGTAAAGCAATTATATTCCAATAAAAAAAAAGATATGGTACATATATACAATGGAATATTACTCAGCCATAAAAAAGAGTGAAATAATGCCATTTGCAGCAATGTGGATGGACCTAGAGATTATCATACTAAGTGAAGTAAGTCAGTCAGAGAAAGACAAATATATGATATCATATGTGGAATCTAAAAAAATGAGGCAAATGAACTTATTTACAACACAGAAATAGACTCACAGACTTCAAAAACAAACTTAGGATTACCAAAGGGGTAAGGTGGGGGAGGGATAAATTTGGAATTTGGGATTAACATATACACACTACTATATATAAAATAGACAGTCAACAAGGACCTACTGTATAGCACAGGGAAATCTACTCAATATTCTGTAATAACCTATATGGGAAAAGAATCTGAAAAAAGAATGGATATATGTATATGTATAACTGAATCACTTTGCTGTATACCTGAAACTAACACAACATTGTAAATCAACTATACTCCAATGTAAAATAAAAATTACATTAAAAAACAAAAAAAGTTTTTTCTATACCACATTCACATATATAGAAAATGGTCTGGAATATTAAACTTGATCCTAATATATACTATTTCAAGATTTTATATGGAGAATGTCTTTAGGTATTGCTTGTATAATTTAAGTTAATTTAAAATTAAGTTAGGGCTTCCCTGGTGGCGCAGTGGTTGAGAATCCGCCTGCCGATGCAGGGGACACAAGTTTGAGCCCTGGTCTGGGAAGATCCCACATGCCGCGGAGCAACTAGGCCCGTGAGCCACAACTACTGAGCCTGCGCGTCTGGAGCCTGTGCTCCACAACAAGAGAGGCTGCGATAGTGAGAGGCCCGCATACTGTGATGAAGAGTGGCCCCTGCTTGCCACAACTAGAGAAAGCCCTCGCACAGAAACAAAGACCCAACACAGCCAAAAATAAATATACATAAATTTTTAAAAAGTCCCTCTTAAAAAACTGCCAAAATATACACCCTAATGAATACTGCCTTTCAAAATGAACCTGAAAAATAAAACAATTACAGTGTTTAAAAAAAATTAAGTTAATATGAAAAATTTGAAAATATGCTGCCACTTCTTGGCAATTTTCAACCCACAGTCTGAGATTTGTCGTTCTTTCTATTCTAGCATCTACATTGTTCACTAAGACTGTTTCACTCTTGATCTTTCAGGGCCTCCTTACCACTTTGGTGAGTAAGACACTGATATAACCCACCGATCTTACTTAGATTTCCCAAATCTCTTCCTTGTCCTCATATTTGTGTGTGTGTGTGTGTGTGTGTGTGTGTGTGTGTGTGTGTGTGTGTGTGTGTGTGTGTGTGTGTGTGTGTGTGTGTGTATTGTACAGAATTTTATCACCTTTGTAGGTTCATATATTCACTACCACAGTCAAGATACTGAACAGTTCCATTCTCAGAAGGATCCCTTATGTTGCCTCCTCCTCGATTTTTATAACCACACCTACCTCCTCGATTCCTCCCCCTACCTCCCTACCTACAGTTCTGTCCCTAACCTCTGACAACTATTAATCTTTCCTCCATTTCTAAAATTTTTTCATTCCAAAATTTTATATAAATAGAATTATATTGTACGTAATCTTTTCTCATTGGCTTTTAAAATTTAGTATAATTCCCTGAAGATTCACCCAAGTTGCTGTATGTATCAATAGTTTGTTCTTTTTTATTGCTGAGTAGTGTTCCATGGTAGGGATATACCACAGTTTATCCACTTACCTGTTGAATGATATCTGGGTTGTTTCCACTTTTGGGCTATTACAAATAAAGCTGTCATGAACATTTGTGTACAGATTTTTATGTGAACATAAGTTTTCATTTCTCCCACATAAATGCCCAACACTGCAATTTCTAGGTCATTTGGTAGCTGCAAGTTTAGTTTTATAAGAAACCATCAAACTGTTTTCAAGAGTGGCTGTACCATTTTACATCCCCACCAGCAATGTATGAGTGATCCAGTTTCCTCACATCCCCTCACAAGCATCTGGTGTTATCACTATATTTTATTTTACCTATTCTATTAAGTGTGTGGCGATATCTCATTTGCATTTCCTTAATGATTAATGATATTAAACATCTTTTCATGTGCTTATTTGCCATTTGTATATCCTTTTTAGTGAAATATCTGGGCATGTCTTTTGCATATTTTCTTTCTATCTATCTATCTATCTAGGCTGCACCAAGTCTTAATTGTGGCACATGGGATCTTTAGTTGCGGCAGGCAGACTTCTTAGTTGCACCATGTGGACTTTTTTTTTTTTTGGCTGCATTGGGTCTTCATTGCTGCGCATGGGCTTTCTCTAGTTGCAGCGAGCGGGGGCTACTCTTGGTTGTGGTGCATGGGCTTCTCATTGTGGTGGCTTCTCTTGTTGCAGAGCATGGGCTCTAGGTACATGGGCTCAGTACTTGTGGCTCACGGGCTCTAGAGTGCAGGCTCAGTAGTTGTGGCGCATGGCCTTAGTTGCTCCGCAGCATGTGGAATCTTCCCGGACCAGGGCTCAAACCCATGTTCCGGGCACTGGCAGGAGGATTCTTAACCACTGCCCCACCAGGGAAGCCCCATGTGGACTTGTTACTTGCGGCATGTGAACTCTTAGTTGATGCATGCACGCGGGATCTAGTTCCCTGACCAGGGATTGAACCTGGGCCCCCTGCATTGGGAGCGTGGAGTCTTCCCCACTGGGGAAGTCCTCTTTTGCATATTTTCTAATTGGATTTTTTTTTACTGTTATTTATATATTCTAGATACTAGTCCTTTGTAAAATATGTAGTTTGAAAATATTTTCTCCCAGATTGTAGCATGTCTTTTTATCCTTTTCACATGGGCTTTTTTTTTTTTTTTTTGCGGTACACGGGCCTGTCACTGTTGTGGCCTCTCCCATTGCGGAGCACAGGCTCTGGACGCGCAGGCTCAGCGGCCATGGCTCACGGGCCTAGCCGCTCCGCGGCATCACATGGGCTTTTAAGAGCAAAAGTTTTTAATTTTGATGGGGTCCGAGCTCCATGATTTTTAAAAAATTTATTGTATTTATTTGATAGCACTGGGTCTTAGTTGCAGCAGGCGGGCTCCTTAGTTCTGGTATGTGAACTCTTAGTTGCTGCATGCATGTGGGATCTAGTTCCCTGACCAGGGATCAAACCCTGGCCCCCTGCATCGGGAGCGTGGAGTCTTAACCACTGTGCCACCAGGGAAGTCCCTCCATGATTTTTTAAATTCAGTATTTTTCAACCCTTTTCTGACCTCCAACTACTTACATGGGCAAAAGATTTCCATCAGCATTATCTATCATTACAGTGATTCTCACTGCTAATGAAATTAAGTTGGTAATAATAAGTATTATAAAAATCAGTATTTATAATCACTCATTAATACCTCTATTCTTTTCATTCCAATTCAATCTACAATCTCATGACAAAGATCTCTACATTCGAAGTCAAGTCAACTTTAGCTTGTAAGAGTAACGGGGGATGGGAAATAAAAAAGAAAATTATTGTCTATTAGAGTGTTAAAACCAAACTATGCCAACCCCAGCATATAGAGTTGCTAGGCCTGAGAATCTCCACAATGAAAATAGCTTCTGTGAGAAGATAAGGAGCTTGCCTACATAAACGCTTGAAATTTCTTTTGCTTCATGAGTCTAGGACATCTGTAAGTTTAGGAAACACATCCCATTGGATGAGAGGCAATTTTTCATAATGAAAAATTAAGGCATACCTAGTTAGTACAACTGTGTTCTTTTTGATTTATTCCAACACTTGAATCTCAGATTTTTCATCATTGCCCATAATATATAGCTTTGAATTTCCTGACCACTCTATGCTTCTGGTTTTCTTCTAAACGCAAGGAGCTAAAATTTAAAAGTATCTGGAAATCAGTGAGGGAAAGAAAATACATGCAAAATTTTTAGTGGAATATAGATTAGAAATCTATATATAGATTTCTATATATAGATCTATATATAGATCTATATAGATATAGTGGAATATAGATTAGAAATCAGTCTCTTATGTGACAACATCCCTTCTATCACAAATATGTCAATGTGATGCATTTTGCATCAATACTGTGTATACAAAGAATAACAGCAACAATAATGAAACCGGAAATGATGGTTAGAGTTAGGAGATGTTGGAGATGAAGTGAACAGGGAGTAGGACAAAATCAATAAGCAATTAAAAAACCATTGAACAATCTTAATAAGTTCACCAACCTATTTGACTTAAAGAATCCAATCCTGCTGTGACAAACAGTGGTTTATTCTGATCCACACATGTTGATTTGCTACATGGATGAGAAGAAAAAAGAATCCAATTAAGTTTAGCAATCAAATATCCTGCCACTCTCTACGGTAAATACAAGAGCCAAGTTTTATATCTAGCCACTGGTGACAGCATTGCTCAAAATGAATGAATGAATATTAATATGATTCCAAAAATTAAAGTAGAGCACTAATAAATGTATTATAGGAGGAAAAAAATGACAGACCCAAATTACCTCAAATCAAAACCAAGGAAAGTAGCAAGGTTAAGAAAAATACACACTAAAATGATTGATTCCACTTCTAATCAATATAAAAAAGTGATAATAGCGGGAAGGCTACTGAAATGAGGGAAAAGAAGTAAAAGAAATCAGGGAAACAAGTATAATAGTATCATTGTTTTGTCTAGTCTCAAACTAAGTATTATGTAATATTTTAGTTGTAAAATTTGATAAATATTTAAACAATATAAGAAGCAGGAGACAATATGAAATTATCTCTAAGGACAGTCATCTGAGGCACTTTCCTGGTCAAGAAGCAAAAGACTTGTGAGAACAATAATCAGATGAGACAATAACAACAGCAAAAAAAAAAGATATTTAAAAAATATTTTAACAGTACCTTTTGTCAATGCCAAATGCCAACTGGTTAATAACTCCACGTATTTTTAGTAATAGAGCTTCTGATTTACTGGTAAACTAGAAAGAAAATAAATCAGGAGAATAAATTACATGCTCTGCTTTCAAATCACAGAAAGAGGTAAAATAAATATGGCTTTGAACAAGTACAGATTGCAGAGAGAAATACTATCTATTTGTCCAACAATACTTGTGTTTCAGTAAGCAAAACAAAACCTTTGAATAAAGGGAAAGAAAAAGCTCAGTAAATTTGTTTTAACTTACTCTTCAAACTTCATGAGTGCATGATATTGAATGGACTTGTTTTTATGCACTGATCATTTCCGCTACTCCCACAAATGGATCGTAATCATTGCCAAAATGCAATCTGGTTGGTTAAAAAAGTAGGAGGTATGCATCATAAATAACTTTTTCATCTAAGGGCATATGACTGTCTTCAAAGCAGTTAATGTGGGAGTTGCAGATTAGTCCAACAGATACTGATACTCACTAAAACCATTTTTTAACTTCTCTTCTGAATTGCCTTCGGAACCTGCAAAATAAGCTACTGAATATTCTCAGTGGTGGTCTATAACTAGAATGATCATAACCAGAACATTTTAGAGAACGAAACGGGGTGGCTACTATTAATCATTAATCTGAGAAATCAGGTGAAACTAGGACATATGGTTACCCTACAAATCTTTTAAGACTAGTCTGATTTTTGGAAATACCAAAGTCACCCAGCCAAATAAGAATGACCAAGATGTATGAAAGTGGGAAAAACAATCTTGAACCAAAATGAGATGTAATTATAATGTACAGAGTTCAATTTTCAGGATAATATTCATTCTGGATTAAGAACAGGCTCCAGGGAAAACATTCAAAGGAGAACATTCATGTGAATATGTAAGATTTTATTTATTTATTTATGCATGCATGCATGTGGTACGTGGGCCTCTCACTGTTGTGGCCTCTCCCGTTGCGGAGCACAGGCTCCGGACGCGCAGGCTCAGCAGCCATGGCTCACGGGCCCAGCCGCTCCACGGCATGTGGGATCTTCCCGGACCGGGGCACAAACCCGCGTCCCCTGCATCGGCAGGCGGACTCTCAACCACTGCGCCACCAGGGAAGCCCCTGATACATTTATTTTTAAAAATTGAAAAATTTTAGGCTTCCACTGAGACAATTTTCTAATATGAAAACTTTAGTTGAATTTTAAAAACACAAGTTTTCATCATCATCATTATTATATTATCTATTATGTTCCCTATATGATGAGGAAAAAAACCTCGTCACAAATGTCTTTCACAGGACGTGGGAAGTTTTCTAACTCAACCCCACCCCCATCTACTGCATCAACTGCCTTGAAAACATCCTCCAGAAATAGCTGTAGAGCTTTTACTTATGAACTCAATGCCTGGGAACTCATAATCTCCAAAAGCAACTCATTCCATTTTCAGATAATGGTAGCATTAGAAATTTCTTTCTTAATTTGAACTAAGCTCTATTGATTCCTTGTTATTGACTCTAAGAAAGCAAAGAATATATTTAATCCCTCTTCCGTGGATCAGTCCTTCGAATGTTTAAAGAGTGTTATCACAATCCCGATGCCAGAATATATGTTTATACTGTTCCTCATACATCTTAATTCTAAGTCCCCTAACATCCTGTTGGCTCTCCACTGAATCTGGTTCTACTTACCAATGTTTTTGTTTGTTTGTTTTTGTTAACTTGATTAGATTGCTCATACTATCAAACCAGTATTCTTGACTGAATTATAAAGGATAAACTATAGTGTTAAAAAAAAAAAAGACTGCTGAGTATCATTGAACCTTGTAAAGCAGTACCCAAGTCTGGGCTGTAGGGTAAGAGTGGAAGTGAAACTGAAAGGTGGGGCTTTGATAACTCTGGCTGCTTTCTTGCTGGTGTGGGAAGCTAGAAAAGCTTTATGGTTCCCCTGGTGGTCCAGAGTGCTCTTATAACCCCAACCTCTGAACCCTCTGGCTTACTGAAAGCTGAGATGAAGGAGTCTCAAATCCTTTCCCTAGTCCCTGACCTTCTAGGGTCTTTTGAACCATGGTTAACTGCAGGCCTGCTGTGGCCTGGGTTGACCTGACTTCACCTAAATTTGTATCCGTAAGACCAGACTGGCCCTGATGGATCATCAAATGTGATCTGTTCCTAAAGAAAGACAGGGATTTCCCTCAGCGAACTAACCAGAAGTAAGTATGGGGCCTTATCTAGTGGTGAAAGTAAGAAACTACAAGATCCATGGTCTTTGCTTCTGTACTCTGAATGAGTAATTTACTTTAAATTCGTCATATCTTTTTCAAAACAATAAAGAATATTTTTGTGGTTAGCAAGGGGGGGTTGTTGAGGGAAGGTTGGATTGGGAGTTCGGGATTAGCAGAGGCAAACTATAATATACAGAATGGATAAACAACAAAGTCCTACTGTACAGCACAGGGAACTATATTCAATATCCCATAATAAACCATAATGGAAAAGAATATGAAAAAGAATTTTAAAAAAAGAATATTTCCAAAGTACTCTGTCAATCTAATATGTAAGCAGATACAGTACAAACATAAAAGGTAATGATTTTTAAGAAAATACATAATAAAATATATTTGGAGCATTCTGAAAAGTATAAAAATTTTAAATACAGATCATATTTATTACTTTTCATCTTAATATACTAGCCACGAAGGCTGGGGACTAGGCCATGTTTTCTACAGGTTCCTCTGAGCACTCTGATTTAGAGGGAAAAAGAGACCATTCAAATGGGAAGAAAGTTTTTCCTTTTTTTCTTTTAATAAAAAATGCGTTTATGTTTTGTTGTGTTAGAGGATATCCAGCAACATTTGGTCCTGCTGTGGAAGATGATGTAACAGTAATTATAAGAACCAGCCTTGGGCTTCCCTGGTGGCGCAGTGGTTGAGAGTCCGCCTGCCAATGCAGGGGATGTGGGTTCGTGCCTCGGTCTGGGAGGATCCTGCATGCTGCGGAGCGGCTGGGCCCGTGGGCTGTGCCCACTGGGCCTGTGCGTCCGGAGCCTGTGCTCCGTGGCGGGAGAGGCCACAGCAGTGAGAGGCCCACGTACCACAAAAACAAAAACAAAGAACCAGCCTTTACTGAACTTTGTGTCAGACCCTGTGCTAAGCATTTCACAGTACTCGGGCTACTAATCCTCACAACAACCCTATGAAGAAGGTATTGTTTTGTCCATTTTACCAGGAGACTGAGGCTTCAGTGAGATTAAGTGACTTGTCTGAGACCACATATCTAGTAAATGGTTGCCCAGGCAGCATGACTCCCAAGTTCATATTTTTAACCTCTACAACAAACAGCATTTAAGTTTTAAAAAAATTGTTAGTCTTTTTCTCTTTTAAGAGAACATAGATTCTAATTTTTAAGGGGAAACTAAAACATAAATAAATAAACAACCAATTTATCTCTTTAATATTGATGGGGGTTTATGGCTATTAGAAATTTAGAACTTTTGCTTCAAAGAAATGGTAGGCCATCTAGCAGAGTGTGTTCTAGAAATACGTTATAAACACTCTGTAACAAGAGGGTTTTGAGGCAATGGGAAAGGAGAGAATGACATGCATTAGTAAAAGCATTAGCATTCATAACTGTGCACCAAGCTGTTAATCTTTCCAAATTTGTTACTGTCCGTTCAAACCTAAAGGATAGGAAACGTACAAACCATTAATGATGCTCCGTAATAATGTGCAACAAATCGAAGTGTCTTGCATATTACCTTCCTCTTCTCAGAGTCAAAATCCTGAAGAAATACGTTATTAAAAAGAAAAAAGTTGAGACAACTAGTGTCTGTAGCAGAAAGGTGCAAATTATTCAATACAGAAATAGATTTTCTTATTTATTTTTTGGAACATACCTTGAGTAGGATTCCATTACCTTGGCATTTGTTTATATAGAGAGCTGAACAGTAGCTGCAGCCTTCTAGAGCTGCAGCTACCAGATCTTTCCTTGTTTAAACACTTAGCTCAATAGAATTTAGATATAAGTACACATTTTCTAGTACGGAATACCCCAAGGATTCTCTGACAAGCAAAGATAAGAAGAAACCAATTTTCTACTTTCTTAGATTTAAAAGTTGGGACATAGGCCCTGTCCCTTGGTGACTGGACTGGATTCAGTTTCTAAATCTTCTGCCATATCCCCATTCCACTGTATTTACTGTTTTTCTCTTTCCCAACTATATCCTCTTTTCCAAAATCTTTAAGATGTGTGACCCCTTGACCTCTCCCTCCCAGAGTCATTTTTCTCATTTCACTATTACTTTTGTTCCTCTCCTATAAAGCCTAGGCATGCAAGTACAACAAGCTCAACTAGAAGTGGAAGAGCTTACCTGAAAAATATCGTATTTACTTCCAATTATGACCAGAGGAATTGGAAATGGGTCAATTAATTCACGATCCTGTTAACAAACATATTTCATTGATTCATTATAATTGTTTATTACTATGTAGTCATCAATTTCCACTTATATCATTTTAAATCTTCCCATAATGTTGACATTGTTTGCTTGACATAGAGGTTGTTTCAATATTGAATTTCTTAAACTATCAATACATTTCTCAAGCATAAAACTAGAAATGACAATTCCCTAAACTATGATATTTATTCTTCATGTTGTATCCTTTTATTTTCTTAAATATGTCACCTTCCTGTTTTTTTTTTTTTTATTATTTCGTATTAACTGTTTGTTACAATAACATTTATACATGGGAACCATAAACTATCAGTTTTGTTCTGATATTACCTTTGTAAAACGCACTCACATAAACTCTGGGCAATATAAAATACTGCTCTTGGTTTTCTAGAAGATGACATTCATGATTGTATATAAAGGACTTACTTGTGTTATCATATTGCAAGTTTATAGTTTAACTAATTATCAGATGATAAAAAGATATTGATTATGTGACAGACACTAAATGAATGTAAAGTATAGTGACGGTAAAGGCTGTTAAAATTCTATTCCTTGCTTAAAATTGTAGTCTTATCTAGCCTTTGCCAGGTGACATTTGTACAACCTGGTGTTTTATCTTCATTTTACAGAGATTATAAAATCAGTATCAAACTACTACTTTAAAACTCTATTCCTTTTGATTGGTGTAATATGCCATAACAATCACAGTAGATGTCTAACAAGAAGACATATGAAATCTTTTTCCTTGTTTTGCCCTTACTGAGGTTTTATTAAATTGCTATAATTTTCCAGTGAACAGGTTCATCTACATGAAATGAATTTCAACTCATGCATAAAAATCTAAAGAAGTTGTTTGTGATGTTATCTTTAACTGTATATGGGGCTAAGAATTCTAGGGATAATCCCAACAGTAACTCACTGGATGGTCCTTCTGCATATTGCTCCATATCTTCTGTCTCATTTCAGAAACTGCTTTAGCATTTTTCTTCCCCAGTTTCATCATCACTTTATCTACATGAAGTTTTGTGGCTTGCAACAGATTTTCCATGGTGGGCCAAAGGTCATTAGGTTTCGAAAGGTCCAAAACAAGAACAATAGAAAATGTCCTAAAGAAATAAAAACATGTTTCAAAAAAAAAAAAGAGTCAAAATAATTACTATTTGAAGCCATACTATACCGAAATTTATTTTCTAAAAATAACACTATAGTTTAAGAAAAAAAAACCCAGCAATGTCCTAAGAAAAAAATGCCAGAATTATAGCCTTATTTATTCTAGTGCTTTTCCCTAGTGATATTTAAGTGTCACAACTGAAGTTTTTGTTTGAACTAGTAATAATCCAGTTCAAATAATCGGCAAGTAATTGGGTCCAACAATGCCATATTTAGATCCACTTTTGCTGTGTGCTCCAAAGAAGGGAAGCAAAAATAATAATCACAGCAGCAGCAACAATGCAACAACCTGGTGAAGGAGAAGAAAACAGATTTACTGATGGTCCTTGCTAGGAGGACTACCTACCTTATTTACTCTTAACAACAACACTTCCTAGAAGATGTTATGACGGCCATTTTATGGATTAGAAATCTGAGGCACAGATTCATATAACTAGTAAATTGTAGAGCTGGTATTTACATCCAGAGCCACGTGCCTTTCTGCTGTACCTTGCTGCCTCTCTGAAAGCACACCCCTGGCCACCACACACACCACCACTGTGACCACATGCATGTGTGCTCATGTTCATGTAAATCTAACCTCAGCAATAACAACCCAATTTAAAAAGGGCAAATAACTCAAATACACATTTCTCTATTTAAAGGTATACATATGGCCAATAAACATATGAAAAGAGGCCCAATATCACTAATCATTAGAGAAACCCAAATCAAAACCACAATGAGATACCGCTTCACACCCATTAGGATAGCTATGATAAATAAAAGTAAAAATAAACAAAACCCCCCAGAAAATAACGAGTGTTGGTAAGGATATAGAGAAATTGGAACCCTGGTGCATTGCCAGTGGGAATATAAAATAGTACAGCAGACACTGTGGAAAGCAGTACAGTGGTTCCTCAAAAAATTAGAGGATCCTGCAATTCCACTTCTGGGTGTTTTGAAATCAGGGACTCAAATAGATATTTGTATACCAATGTCCATAGCAGCGTTACTAACAATTGGCAAAGGGGAGAAATGACCCAGATGCCCATCAGTGGGTTAAGAGATGAACAAAACATGGTATATACATACAATGAACTATTATTCAGCCTTAAAAAGGAAGGGAATTCTGATACATGCTACAACATGGATGCATCTTAAAGACATTATGCTAAGTGAAATAAGCTAGACTCAAAAGGACAAGTATTATATGATTTCATTTACATAAGGTACCTAGAGTAGTCAAATCATAGAGACAGAAACTAGAATGGTGGTTGCCAGGGGCTGGAGAAGGGAGAAATAGGGAGTTATTATTTATTGGGTACAGTTTCAGTTTGGGCAGATGAAATGTTCTGGAGATGGATGGTGGTGGTGGCTGCACAACAATGTGAATATACTTAATGCTACTAAACTGTACATTTAAAAATGGCTAAAACTGTGAATTTTATGTTATGATATTTTACAATAAAAAACGAACAAATATAGGAGTATTTCAGAAAATGGTCATAATAAGTATGTAGAACCATAATCATGGGCCAATATATTTTTGATCAACAGGGCAAACATTCTGCTAGTAGATATAGCAAGGAATTATAATACATGCTAGTTATAATACAGTCAAGTTATTTTGCTTAGTTTGAGCAAATCAGCTGTGTTGTGTAATTAAAGCAGAACAGTAGCTAAATTCTATACTATAGGTCTAAATCCAGAAAGTAGTCTTTTTAGACATTAATTAGCAAGATTTTCTATAAAATTATTGAGCCATTAAATTCTCTAGCCAACTACATCTATGTCATTTTAATAAGCTCAGAACCAGTTTTGCTTAATTGTAACAGAATATACATAAGTGAGGATACTATATTTTCACAGTTTTAGTATGGTTAATGTTTAAAAAAGAGAGGACTATGGTTGAACTTTTTTTAACTGTGGTAAAATATATATAACATAAAATTTATCATTTTTCCCAAATGAAAATAACTTTGTTTTAAGCAAAGGAGAAATGGATTATTCAACTTTTTTCTAAGATTAAGATTTATGTTGCCAGTGCACTGGAAATATCTGTGTTACTTTTACCTTCATAGCAAATGACAGCTAAAAACATTTTTTTTAAAACACGACCTTTTAAAACAGGGAAGTGGACCACAGGAAATGCTCTGTTACAAATTATCTAAGGTCTGTGGAAATGTTCAGTGCATCTATAATTATTCTATGAACAGGCATCTTAAAGATAAACAGTATCTAAGAGCACTGGTACGGCTGCTGAGGTCGCTGGGCTTCGTCCAACACAAGGAAATTATATGTCAAATTAATTCCAGCCACAAAACACTGAGATTTGCAGCTACATGAGGAGTGAAATGCTTTCCATGAATTCTTCCATCACTCAGCAAGCTACTCTGGACCCAGGCCTATGGCGCCCCTGCCCTCTGTTCATCATAACCCTGACCCCTCTTCTCTCCTAAAGCAGGCTCAAGCTGCCCTGGGGTTCCAGGCAAAGAAGACCAAGGACTCACAAAGTGAGGCATTAAAGAAATTGGAGAGGTTTGGCTTCCTGCAGAAACCAGAATTTCTACAAGCCCGTGAGGTCTAGAGAAGGGAAGTGAGGTAGTATGGCAAGGTGAAGTGCAAGTCAGGGCCAGGTAAGAGCTGCTCCCGGCCTTTTCAGTCCTGCCAGCCTCAGGCCAGGCTGGCTGGCAGCTCTGGGTCCTTCAGCTCCTCCCCGTCCGCGCCATCTCTTCACAACCACACCACCGTGAGCTGCCCGAATTCCCAGGCAGCTTCGATTATTTGTCTCTGTTAAAGGAGGACAAATGAAAACTATGCACCTGTAAAATCCCATGATTCTGAAAAGTAATGTCAGGGGAAAACGGTGGTTATAAGTGAAAAAGCAAGATCTAAATCTATATACATACAGTATCCCATACCTGTACAAAGTATGTTTATGAACACTGAAAACACTGAAAGAAATACCTCAATATATTGATAGTTCTTTTTCATGTGATTGAGGATGCTTTTACTTTCTATGTACCTTTCAGTATTTTTCCAAGTTTTCCATATGAGCATACATTACGTTTGTAATAAGTAAAAGACAGTAAATCATATTTCTTTAAAAGAAAAAAAAATCACTGGACAAATAAAGCCAACATTACCGGCTAGTTATAGAAAAACAATTATCCTGTTAACAAGAAATAATTCCATACTCTAAAGATCTTAATGGCTGAAATTTAACAAATAATTGTCAAGCCCTTTGTATGTGGTCCAGGCAGCAGCAACCGTTTGTGTTAAACTCTGACAGGAGTAAGATATTTCAGATTTAAAAATTTTGTTTTCCTTGGCTAAGATGACAGTTTTCCACATCTGATTTGGCCACGTGTGGGAGTCATTGTTAGGAAAACACCACCAAAGAGTTTGAGGTTTTCCCTCAGGTTCTGTTTCTTTTAGGTCAGCAAATAGAGACTTTCTTCCTCCACTGACTCGTAGACTTCCCCTGGATGAAGCTTCAATGGTATTAATTAGCATTAAGTTCAAAGTAGACATAATGTCCAGCTGCAGGAAAAACTCAGGGCTGAATTAGCTCACGCTTGGATGGGTGTTAGAAATAATTGTTTTCAAATTTATTTTTGCCAAGTGAATTCATTGCCCAAGTGTTATTTGACGTATTTTGTTTGTTTGCAGGCTTGCAAAATATGTTACTAGTTGGAATGCCAACTATTTCACTTCAGCACAGGCCAGAACCTTGGTTCTTTTAAAATCTCTGACAGCATTACAGTTTAAGCACATAGAAAGGAAGTGAACTGTAGGCAACATAAAACCGTCCCTGCAAATTCTGGTTCACAAAAGCCTACTCATATTCATCCTGTGGTCTCCACTGGATACTTTCTAACAACTGTTCCTGGAGCTGGCCACACTTACCGTAAGGTGTCACTTGTGATTGGTATGCTGATTAAATCCAGTAAAGAGGTTCCTCCACCTAGTTCCCAAAAATGAGCAATATCTTTTGGCTGAAAAAACAGGGTTTTTTCAAATTAATGTTCTTTGATATTTTTACATTTTAAATAGTTCTTATGTTTCATTAGTACCAGCCAGTAATAATTATGGATACAAGATATTATAGTCCTCAAGACCATTTCTTGGCAATTTTTTGAAAGTTAAGGAAAGGAAATTTTTTCCTTTCTCTATTCCATCCCTCAAAATGCACCAAAACCTCTATTCCAAAGAACAAAAATGAAACATTAAGAATGTACATGTGTACTAAATGCCCTAATTCTACCCTAACCTAATAGAAGACATTAAACAGTGCCCCAATTCTGTAAATATCACATGTAGCAGACACTCACTCAAATTAGAAATAAAATTAACAAATTGAACACATTTGGAATTATCTTTTTGAAAACAGTTATAATTTTAGATAGAAATAAAACAGTTGAACAGGAAAACATCCTAATTGAGGGAGGCAGAAGCTCACAAAATAAATCAGACACACAGACAAGACATGAGGAAACGGGAAGAACAGGTGGCAGTTCGGGCTGCAGACTGGGATTTCCCGGGCAATAGTATATAAGCAGCTGGTCTGTGCCTGACTTCCCTGGGGAATGTGACCGGCTGGCACTGGCCATACAAGCGGTAGGTGGGGGAACAAGGAGAGACTCAACAACTGTTTCCCTTTTTAGAGGACTCCAACACTAGGGGATTGAAAGGGCTGGGCAGCCAAAGGGCTGGGTAGCTTGGAAATAAGACCATCTATTCCATGACAGCTCTCCTACACCACCAGCTAGCTGATGGCATCTCTGCCTCTGGCCAGATACTAAGGAACCTTCAGGACACCAAGATTGTGTGAAGAGCTGATAAAGCTCTTCCACTTAGAACTTTTAGGAGACATTAAATCTGAGAAAGATGTGAAGCCCATCTTTGAATGAATATGGAAAAGCCCAACTTGATAGCACAAAGTTTAACAGAAACAAATAGGTGAAAAAGAATCACATGAGTTTTTATGTGTCTAATACCATGAACTTGGAAGAGGCAGGTGGTCATTAAAGCAGTTTTAGATGAATATATATATTTTGCATTTTTGACAAGTTATCTCAACCATTAAAATTGTTTTGCGGTTGCTATTTGAATCATTAATGTTTGTGGGGGAAATAAGTTTGCATTGGAAAATCTCCCTTGATTCACAGCTGGATGAAGAAAAGTTTTTAGAGCTCTTGAAAGTTAAGCTTATGAAAGTTGTCTCAGAGTTTCCCATGAAAAGGATAATTCCATTTCTAGGCTTATCACTCATGCAAAATTCATGTGAGTCACAAAAATAAAGTCCTCCCCCATCTCAATATATTACTTTTTTTCTTTTCTCTTTTTAATTTCACAGTTTTAATAACCAGCTTGGCACTGGTGAATCCAGGAAGCAGCAACAGCCCATTT
This sequence comes from Delphinus delphis, assembly GCF_949987515.2. NCBI lineage: Eukaryota > Metazoa > Chordata > Mammalia > Artiodactyla > Delphinidae > Delphinus > Delphinus delphis. Next base: position 54,979,207 of record NC_082694.2, read on the forward strand.
TAACTGTTTATATACACTGTCTAATAATCAAACACTTGGACTGGATCAGTCTATAAAAATTTGCCTCTGTTATGGGAGATATGGGACCTTCTACTGTATTCTAGATTGTTCTTCCGTACATCTAATTTTATTTTTAAAAGACCTCTTTTTCATATGAGAACTCCAAAAGAGAATTCCATTTAGGAATTTTTTTTCCTCTAACATACACTATAAGCTCTCCCTGTACCCTGAACAATGTCTAATTTTCCTCTGTAGATACACTAACACAGTGAAAACAGGATTATAGCCAATTAGGGCCTGTGGTCTCAAATAGCATTACCAACTTCAAGATGTATTTGTAAAAATGCTAATAATCTGGATTTTGACCAGTATTTTTTCATAAATATTCCACAGGTCAAATTCATATTTTTAGCAGATTTTTTGGAGACAGAAGATAACTCACGATGTTATTCTCATTTGAAAGAAGAAAATATGCCAAAAAACTGTACAATAAAGTTACAAAGGAATCCAATTCAAGCATTTTAAGACATAACAAATGAGAAGGCCAAAATATTTCCCCACAGTTAGGTTGGCTTCATATGTGCTGAGTTGCATTTGAGTTAAAAAGTACATAGCTATGAAGTGTACAGCTGGATATGTGCAATGATTGTAGGTAAGATGGAAAATATAAAATACAACGTCAGTATCCTCACTTCTCCATGTATGTGTAGCGCAGCATCACCAAAAAGACACTCACTATGTTATGTCCTTTTGCTCTCCTTCCATATGTATATTCCAAGGCTAAGGTTGGTTTTGGTGGCTCATCCCTGCACAATAAAAGACAGGTAGTATTACCATCATGGGTGGAATTATTTTCTTACGCTATCATCTTACCTGATTTATTTTTGCTTCCTCTTAAAAACTTTGATTAGTAGAGAAGTTACACCTTGTATAACACATTGAGATAAAAATGATTAAGAATTTATACAAAAATTAAATAAGCCAAAAAAAAAAAATTAAATAAGCCTTCAAAATACCATCTTTAGTAGCAACTGCAGAGCATAATGGCACCTGCATGTAGTGGCAGCGCCTAGCAACACTGTTGGGGGAGTAGAGAAGGTGCTGGCAGTGTTGGTGGCCATGTTAGGGCACAAGCTCTCTGCATGCAGGCCACGTGGGAAGCACTGACAGCAGGTTTGTGCTCAGCCTTGATGTGGGGAGCTGGGAACCTAATGACTATCAATTTAACGGCAACACCAATGAAAGACTTTTATACAGTTCTCAGTCTGAAATCACGGTTCAAACGTAGGCATCATTTAGCTAATGAGAGCTACAAACAAACAAGACTTTCCTTATCAACTTCCTGCAACACCTACCAATCATAATCCTAAATCTTAATCTGGTGGCATGCTTCTATAGTATAGAAGATTAGGAAGTATATAAAACAAATGGTAACATGCACAGTTTAAAGACCAATAATGTGCTTCAAAAGTAAACCCATGAGAGGGCTTCCCTGGTGGCACAGTGGTTAAGAATCCGTCTGCCAATGCAAGGCACACGGGTTCAAGCCCTGGTCTGGGAAGATCAGCAACTAAGCCCGTGCGCCACAACTACTGAGCCTGCGCTGTAGAGCCCGAGAGCCACACAACTACTGAAGCCCACATGCCTAGAGGCCGTGCTCCACAACAAGAGAAGCCACTGCAATGAGAAGCCCACACACCGCAAAGAAGAGCAGCCCTCGCTCGCAACTAGAGAAAGCCCACGCGCAGCAACGAAGACCCAATGCAGCCAAAAATAAAAATAAATAAAAAAAAAAGTATACCCATGAGCAATTCGAAGATCGTAATTAATGTTCAAACAGTCATGAACTAGATAGAACTAAAAAGTTTAAATATCAGAGTAGCAGAGCCAAAATAAGCAAGTACTATGGTAGACTGAGTAATTATGTTAATTTCTCCCCCCAAATAAGGAAATCCAATATTAATCCTGTACAATTTCTTTTTGCTTGTTGTTGGTTTTATCTTTAAAGGAGATTGTAAAAGCCATAATAAGGATTCACTAAGAATTAAAATATTTTGTTTCGGCCTCAAAATTATTCTCTTTCCATATGTCTTTTAGATTCTAACTTGCCCTACACAACAAGAAAAAGCAAATGTAGTCTAGAGGTTAACCTAACACTTACCTGTCAAGACACCTTAGAATAATAGTAGTCTTTCCCTGGAAATTCAAAAAGAAAGAAATACTGTGTTAATGTCATCCACATGTAAAATTTTATTATTGTTCATAATTGTGGCCCAAAATAGCTTTTAATCACTTGAATGATAAATTACCTGGAAACTAGAAACTAGAAACTTTCAGAATTATTCCTAAGTTTGATGAGTAGAAAAAGTTAACTGTCAACTTTCCATCAGAGTGCAACTACACTGCTATTATTATAATTATAAAGTCCCGCAGATGACAAATACTAGCAAATCAAACCTCATTTTAGTGGTCAACTTGGCAGCTGTCTTAAATTTTCTCTCTACTCATCAATGCTAATTACTGGTTAAGCTGATGATTAGTGTCTTCTAACATGTTTTAATTCCAATTTGTTGAAGTGGAAATAAAAAAAGATAACATACAAATAAAGGACATGTTGAAAATATGTTCCAAGTAAGCAATCCAGATACCAGGTTAGAGTACTTTTTTGGGTTTGTTTTATTTCTAGGAGATGTATTTATTCTAAATTTCTTTTTAGGAGTAAGGATATATAGGATGGCATATAGGATATCCCATCTCTGCCACTAATCATGAAATTTAACTTCACATCTTAACCAGGGACTGGCTCAGTGGTTTAAATCATTGTGTTTGTTTTCTTAAAACAATTTTTTTTAAACAAACAATCTTTTACAAGAAAATAGACAAAAGAGAAGCAGAGGGGAAAGCTCTACCGAAAGAAACATTCAGGATCCAAAGAAAGCAGTTTGGAAAACTGTGGACTCTACCAAAAACACAGATTATTTTATTATACATGTGTTTTTTTAAGCCAAGAAAGCTATAATATTTACCAAAAAAAAAAAAAGATAATCATAAATAAATGACTCCAGATTATATCTGGGCTATGATCAAATTGAATGACTTTTTTTGGTAATGAGATATATAAATAATTGGAATAGTACTAAAAATATATATTATTGAAGGATATTTATTGGTAGGTGTTATATCAGAGTGAAAAACTAGAAACAATCTAAATGTCCCAAATAGGGAACTGATTGGCTATATTAATAACGGCAATCCGTATAATGGAATAACATGCAGCTAACAGGAATGATGATGTAGGAATATACATACTGACATGGTAAGACATGCATAATAGATTATGCATGACCCTGTTTTCAGTTAAAAAGCTTCTTTTCCTACTTCTTTGAGATGCACATACATATATAATATGCATAGATACAGAGAGAGAGAAAAAAATACAAAAATGAATCCAGAGAGACATCACATGTTAACAGTGAATGTTTCCAGGTGATAACTTTGTAGGTGATTCATTTTTTTAAGAAAATAAAGATCTTCTAATTATCCCTTACCGAATGTGTACATGTAGAATATTTTTAAAGTTTTAAATAAATGAGGACTATAATACCTAAAAATTAATGTATTCTATGTACAAGAAAGTATACAGAATTACTATATTTTAGAATTGGAAGGAATCTTAGATAATATCTAGCCAATTTTCTCAAGTTCTCATGATCCCATAGTGTTGATTTAAATTATTTTTATTACAATTTCACTTAAATGTATAAGACTACTTGGTGGAATTCCAAATAAACTCAACTCTGGGCACTGAAGTCAACTTTTAGATTACCATTAAAATAATGATCCAAATTTAAAAAATTCACTAGTAAACTGTTGCGCTCTGAGAATGCATCCACAGACCCCCGGGTTTCCTAGTCCAAGAAGCACTGACACAGTACAAGTTCATTTAAAGACTATCAAAATGAATCCCATCTTCCCTTCTATTACTTCAATCACAGCAGTAGAGTAAACAATTACTCTACTTCTCTTCTCTGGCAAGAATCTTAGAGGCTTGTATCAGTCTACCCTCATGGGTGCCATCTCTTCTGGCTTACAGTCTCCCTCTCCCTCTCAGCTACTGTCATTAGTCTTGTTAACTTCACACCCACATGGGCACGGGCAACCCACCTAAGACCCCGACCTCTCAGTCCCCTTTGCCTCCTCAAGAGACTTTTTCCTTCACTTTACTTCTGCTACATGTCACTTTCAAGGTTCTATTTTGAACCATTTCACTACTGGAAATTGTACCACTTCCAAAATCACACAAACAACACATTCTCTAACCACTCCCACAGGAATAACTCTTTAGCTTTAGTGAGAGGCCTCCAAGGTCCATCCATCCTTCTGGGACACAGCTGGAAACAGAGGGGTGCTCAGGCTACCTGAGCACTGACGCTGCCCGGTAAAGATGTAGCTTCACTGATGCAGAAGTTAGTTCCTGAAAGCCTCATGTCTGTTAACAGGTAGAAGCATGAAGCACAGAAATAAAGTAGTATTATATACACTATATATATATAAAATATCATAAAATAGACAGTCCCCAACTTAGGACAGTTCCACTTATGATTTTTTGACTTTATGATGATGTGAAATTGATATAGACTCAGTAGAAACTACACTTTGAATTTTAAATTTTGACCTTTTCCCGGGCTAATGATATGCACTAATATACTCTCTCATGATGGTGGGCTGCAGCTCCCAGTCAGCCCCTCGATCACGAGGGTAAACAACCAATACACTTACAACCATTCTGTATGCACACAGCCATTCTGTTTTTCACTTTCAATACAGTATTCAATAAGTTACATGAGATATTCAACACCTTATTATAAAATAGGCTTTGTGTTAGATAACTTTGCCCAACTGTAAGCTAATATAAGTGTTTTGAGCACATTTAAGGTAGGTTAGGCTAAGCTATGATGTAGGTTAGGTTAGATGTATTAAATGCATTTTCGACTGACGGTATTTTCAACTTATGATAGGCTTACTGGGATGTAACCCCATTGTAAGTCGAGGAAGGTCTGTAATATAAACCCAAATAAGATGAATTTCAGCATCTGCAAGCCTCAACCTTTTTTAGACAGTGTCACCAGCAGTTCTACGTCTCTGGCAGAAACTCTGTGGGCCAAGCAAAGCTGCATGAAGATAGGATGCATCTGTTCCTGCTCTGTACGGCCACTTCCAAAACCTTTTTTATCCTTGGCTAAACAAGGGAAACTTACAGTCAGTGGGGAGGGGTCTCTTGCTACTAAAGTGTTCCAAAGGATATGCTGTCCTTTTCACAACAATAAACAGCCCTTTGACAAACATCATTGTAACAATTCAATTATTCCTTAAATGAGATTCCTAAAAGTGAACTAACTGAATATAAAATATGAATATTATTTAAGATACTGACTTATTGACTTAGATGCTGACTTAGATATTTAAATGGATCCTGGCTTTTATACTCAACTGAGGTAGAAGACCTTAATAGTTTCAAATTATGAAATAAAAGTTAAAATACTTAAAATTATATTTACTATTATAATTTTTCCTAGATCAATATAAGTACTTTTTAACTCACACTAAATATGGTATTAGCTAAGTATAAAATTAGTTCATTAACTTCAAGCTCAATGGTTCCATGACCATGAATTTGCACAAAATGTCTAAATATTGTTTTCAAAATGTAATTATTCTAATATTAGGTGATAAAAAATAAAATAATTCATTTCACATGTAAAATTCTTTCATCTGGGTATTTTTCAATCATGTCTTAGTGAGAATGTTAATACTGTCATCAACATTATTTCTTAATTAACTGCCCCCTTAAATGATTATTCTATCTGAAATTAGCTCTCTGTTGATCTAAAGGGTATGCTATACCTGTGCACCTGTCAACCCATGGATTTTGGGTGACTTCTGCTAATCTGTGTGGAGATAAATGACATTACTAGGGGCAGAAATGACAAACAGATTGTTGTATCTCAACCGCCAGCACTTTCCTAGAATGCTGTGGATCAGATGTCATCTTCAGGCTCAGCAGAAAAAGGCACCACGATTGATAAGATGTGTGTGGAAGATGTGTGCCTAGTGTTTGCTATCCTTTAAGGGACCCTGGAAAGCACCTTCTGACAACCAGATCTTAGACTATGGGAAACTGGAAAAGTAAAAATGTAGAGGTCTAGATAGCTTCCTTCCCACTTTTCTACCACCTAGAGATTCAGGTTTAGGGTGAGAAAGTGAGCTCTGGGAAGTGAAAGACTAGTCAGTGACAAAGTTTTCTGGGCCACACTCTAGGAATACTAGAATGATTAACCCTTTAAAAAAAATTTTTTCTGCAAGCTTTATTTTTTACCTTTTCCATTACGGTTTATTACAGGATATTGAATATAGTTCCTCAGCTATACAGTAAAACCTTGTTGTTTATCCCTTCTGTATTTAATAGTTTACACAGAATGATTATCCCTTGAAAAGAGAGGAAACATATGTCAAGAGGATCAGAAGACCATGCCTAGAAACTTGACAATCAAATGAGAGCACAGAAAACAAGAGAGAAAGGTCTGGATAAATTGAGATGTCATTAGGTATGATATTAAGAAAAAATTTTAAAGAGAATAATGGAAGAAGGTCCATGTAATTCATAGGACAAAACTGCTGAGACAATGCCTTAGAATAATATATTAAAGCCACAGACGCAAAACTACAAGTAATAAGTTCAGTATTATCACAGGAAAACAAAATGACCTTATATATATTACCAAAACCTGTGGCATGAGTGAGTGCAATATCAATGTGAAGAATAAAAAGAGACAGAAGAGGAGGAAAAATGCAGCACACTTTGTGTATCTGTATGGAAACTTACAAACATGCAGGTGGTGGCAGCATAAACAAATGCATTTGCATGAAAATAAATAAACAGGGACTTCCCTGGTGGCACAGTGGTTGAGAGTCTGCCTGCCAATACAGGGGACACAAGTTTAAGCCCTGGTCCGTGAGGATCCCACATGCCGCGGAGCAACTAAGCTTGTGCGCCACAACTACTGAGCCTGCGCTCTAGAGCCCGTGAGCCACAACTACTGAGCCTGCGTGCCACAACTACTGAAGCCCGCACACCTAGAGCCTGTGGTCTGCAACAAGCCACCGCAATGAGAAGCCCACGCACCACAACAAAGAGTAGCCCCCACCTGCCACAACTAGAGAAAACCTGTGTGCAGCAACGAAGACCCAACACAGCCAAAAATAAATTAAAAAAAAAAAAGCTTAAAAAAAGAAAAAAAATGAACAGGGACTTCCCTGGTGGCACAGTGGTTGAGAGTCTGCCTGCCAATGCAGGGACACAGGTTCAAGCCCTGGTCAGGGTGGATCCCACATGCCATGGAGCAACTAAGCCCGTGCGCCACAACTACTGAGCCTGCACTCTAGAGCCTGCAAGCCACAACTACTGAGCCCATGTGCCACAACTACTGAAGCCTGTGCGCCTAGAGCCCATGCTCTGCAATAAGGGAGTCCGCTGTGATGAGAGGTCCGCACGCTGTGGCAGGGAGTAGCCCCCGCTTGCTACAGCTGGATGAAGCCTACGCACAGCAACAAAGACCCAACACAGCCAAAAATAATTAAATAAATTAATTTTAAAAAAAGAAAATAAATGAACAGAATGCATGTAACCTCATGGACGTATACTAGAGACTGTAGCCTGACCATGTGACATGAATAATACAAAGGATATCTCATGACACACATCACAAGAGGAATATGGACAAAGTATAATAGTGTAGGGGATAACAACTATTCAAGACAGTGTCTAAGTCAGTTTGAATTGAGTTTTCTGTCACTCCCAAAGGAAATAATCCAGACTCACACAGAAACTAGGGTCAAAGAGAGGTTAAGTGACTTGTTCCAACCTAGAATTCTATACCTAGGTAAACTTTCAATCCAGAGTGAGGGTAAAATAAAGACATTTTAGACAAGCAAGGTCTCAAAAAGTTTACTACCCATGTATACTTTCCCAGGAAACTACAAAAGAATGTGCTCCACAAAGATAAGTGAGTAAATCAAGAAAACGGAAGACACAGGATCCAGGAAACTGAAGCTCCAACACAAGAAAGATGCAAAGGGAGTCCCCAAGATGTTGGGGAGGGACAGTAGCTATGCAGCTGCCCCCAGGAATAACCAGTACAGACTACACAGAAGGTTCGAAGATGGGAGGACTCTGGCTGGAGAGGGGTACTTTCAGATGATTTGATACAACTGACCACATGAAGATTTGCATTGACCATCTGTTGGGGATTGTGGAAAAAATTAGCAATAGGTACATGGGGAGCCAGCTTCAAGGATGGTTCCCCAACTGGAAAACCAATTAAATTTCAAGTCCCACCAGTGGAACACTGCACCAGGACACTGAGATATACTGATAGTTCCCTCTTCCCCTGAGGCCTCACCCTGGAAGTGACTTTTTATCTTCTTTTGGTCCAACAGTGAGAGGCAGAGACAAGATGGCAGAGAAGAAGGACTTGAGCTCACCTCCTCCCATGAAAACATCAAAATCACAACTAACTGCTGAACAACCATCAACAAAAAAAGACTCAAACCTACCAAAAAAGATATTCTACATACAAAGACAAAGAAGAAGATGGTAAGAGGGGCACTTTCACAATATAATCAAATCCCACACCCACTGGGTGGGTGACCCACAAACTGGAAAATAATTATATCTCAGAGGTTCTCCCACAGGAATGAGAGTTCTGAGCCCCATGTCAGGCTCCCCAGCCTGGGGGTGTCTGGCTTCAGGAGGAGGAGCCCCAAGAGCATTTGGCTTTGAAGGCCAGTGGGGCTTGAGTGTAGGAGCTCCACAGGACTGGGGGAAACAGAGACTCCACTCTTGGAGGGCGCACACAAGGTTTCACGTACACTGGGATCCAGGGCAAGGCAGTGACTCCACAGGAGCCTGGGCCAGACCTACTGGAAGGTCCTGGAGGATTTCCTGGGGAGGCAGAGGTCAGCTGTGGCTCACTGCGGGGGCAACAACACTGGTGGCAGAGGCCCCAGCGAATATTCATTGGCGTGAGCTCTCCTGGAGGTCACCACTTTGGCACTGAGACCTGGCCCCACCCAACAGCCTGCAGGCTCCAGTGCTGGGACACCTTAGGCCAAACAACCAACAGGATGGGAACCCAGCACCACCCATCAGCAGACAGGCTACCTAAAGTCATCCTGATCTCACAGCCATCTCTAAACACACTCTTTAACATGGCCCTACCCACCAGAGGGACAAGACCCAGCTCCAACCACCAGTGGGCAGGCACCAGTCCCTCCCACCAGGAAGCCTGCATAAGCCCCTGGACCAACCTCACCCACTTGGGGGCAGACACCAGAAGCAAGAGAAGCTACAATCCTGCAGCCTGAGGACCAGAGGCCATAAACACAGAAAGTTAGACAAAATGAGACAGTAGAGAAATATGTTCCAGATGAATGAACAAGATTAAACTCCAGGAGAACAACAAGTGAATTGGAGATAGGCAATCTTCCTGAAAAAGAAATCAGAGTAACCATAGTAAAGATGATCCGAGATCTTGGAAAAAGAATGGAGGCACAGACCAAGAAGATACATGAAATGTTTAACAAAGAGCTAGAAGATTTAAAGAACAGAGATGAACAATACAATAACTGGAATGAAAAATACACTATAAGGAATCAATAGCAGAATAAATGAGGCAGAAGAACGAATAAGTGAGCTGGAAGACAGATGGGTGGAAATCACTGCTGCAGAACAGAAAAAAGAAAAAAGTATGAAAAGAAAAGAGGACAGTCTAAGAAACCTCTGGGACAACATTAAATGCACCAACATTCACATTATAGGGGTCCTAGAAAGAGAAGAGAGAAAGGGCCTGAAAAGATATTTGAAGAGATAATAGCAGAAAACTTCCCTAACATGGGAAAGGAAATAGCCACCCAAGTCCAGGAAGCACAGAGAGTCCCATACAGGATAAACCCAAGGAGGAACATGCCAAGACACATATTAATCAAACTGACAAAAATTAAAGACAAAGAAAAATTAATGAAAGCAGCAAGGGAAAAACGACAAATAACACACAAGGGAACTCCCATAAGGTTAACAGCTTATTTCTCAGCAGACACTCTACAAGCCATAAGGGAGTGGCACGATATACTTAAAGTGATGAAAGGGAAGAACCTACACCCAAGATTACTCTACGCAGAAAGCATCTCATTCATTGGACGGAGAAATCAGAAGCTTTACAGACAAGCAAAAGCTAAGAGAATTCAGCACCACCAAACCAGCTCTACAACAAATGCTAAAGGAACTTCTCTAAGTGGGAAACACAAGAGAAGAAAAGGACCTACAAAAACAAACCCAAAACAATTAAGAAAATGGTCATAGGAACACACATATCGATAATTACCTTAAACGTGAATGGATTAAATGCTTCAGCCAAAAGACACAGGCTTGCTGAATGGATAAAACAAGACCCATCTATATGCTGTCTACAAGAGACCCACTTCAGACTGAGGGGATGGAAAAAGATATTCCATGCAAATGGAAATCAAAAGAAAGCTGGAGTAGCAATACTCATATCAGATAAAATAGACTTTAAAATAAAGAATGTTACAAGAGACAAGAAAGGATACTACATAATGATCAAGGAATCAATCCAAAAAAGAAGATATAACAATTATAAATATATATGCACCCAACACAGGAGCACCTCAATACATAAGGCAACTGCTAACAGCTGTAAAACAGGAAAACGACAGTAACACAATAATAGTGGGGAACTTTAAAGCCTCACTTACACCAATGGACAGATCATCCAAAATGAAAATAAATAAGGAAACAGAAGCTTTAAATGACACAATAGACCAAATAGATTTAATTGATATTTATAGGACATTCCATCCAAAAACAGCAGATTACACTTTCTTCTCAAGTGCGCACGGAATATTCTCCAGGATAGAGCACATCCTGGGTCCCAAATCAAGCCTCAGTAAATTTAAGACAGTAGAAATCATATCAAGCATCTTTTCTGACTACAATGCTATGAGATTAGAAATCAATTAAAGGGAAAAAAACGTAAAAAACACAAACACATGGAGGCTAAACAATACGTTACTAAATAACCAAGAGATCACTGAAGAAATCAAAGAGGAAATCAAAAAATACCTAGAAACAAATGACAATGAAAACACGACAATCCAAAACCTATGAGATGCAGCAAAAGCAGTTCTAAAAGGGAAGTTTACAGCCATACAAGCCTACCTCAAGAAACAAGAAAAATCTCAAATAAACAATCTAATGTTACACCTAAAGGAACTAGAGAAAGAAGAAAAAACAAAACCCAAAGTTAGCAGAAGGAAAGAAATCATCGAGATCAGAGCAGAAATAAATGAAATAGAAACAAAGAAAACAACAGCAAAGGTCAATAAAACTAAAAGCTGGTTCTTTGAGAAGATAAATAAAATGGATAAACAATTAGCCAGACTCACCAAGAAAAAGAGGGAGAGGACTCAAATCAATAAAATTAGAAATGAAAAAGAAGTTACAACAGACACCACAGAAATACAAAGCATCCTAAGAGACTACTACAAGCAACTCTATGCTAATAAAATGGACAACCTGGAAGAAATGGACAAATTCTTAGAAAGGTATAACCTTCAAAGACTGAAGAGGAAGAAATAGAAAATATGAACAGACCAATCACAAGTAATGAAATTGAAACTGTGATTAAAATGCTTCCAACAAGGGCTTCCCTGGTGGTGCAGTGGTTAAGAATCCACCTGCCGATGCAGGGGACCGGGTTCGAGCCCTGGTGTGGGAAGTTCCCACATGCCACGGAGCAACAAAGTCCAGGCACCACAACTACTGAGCCTGTGCTCTAGAGCCCGTGAGCCACAACTACCGAAGCTCGCATGACTAGAGCCCATGCTCCATAACAAGAGAATCCACCGCAATGAGAAGCCCGCGCATGGCAATGAAGAGTAGCCCCCACTCGCCACAACTAGAGAAAGCACGCACGCAGCAAGGAAGACCCAACGCAGACAAAAATAAATAAATTAAATTAATTAATTTAAAAAATCATATTAAAAAGCTATAGAAAAAAAACTTCCAACAAACAAAATGCAGGACCAGATGGCTTCACAGGTGAATTCTATCAAACGTTTAGAGAAGAGCTAACATCCATCCTTCTCAAACTCTTCCAAAAAATTGCAGAAGAAGGAAAACCCGTGAACTCATTCTATGAGGCCACCATCACCCTGATACCAAAACCAGACAAAGCTACTACAAAAAAAGAAAATTATAGACCAATATAACTGATGAATACAGATGTAAAAATCCTCAACAAAATACTAGCAAACAGAATCCAACAACACATTAAAAGAATCATACACCATGATCAAGTGGGATTTATCCCAGGGATGCAAGGATTCTTCAATATACACAAATCAATGTGATACACCATATTAACAAACTGAAGAAAAACCATATGATTATCTCAATAGATGCAGAAAAAGCTTTTGACAAAATTCCACACCCATTTATGATAAAAACTCTCCAGAAAGTGGGCATAGAAGGAACCTACCTCAACATAATAAAGGCCATATATGACAAACCCACAGCAAACTTCATTCTCAATGGTGAAAAACTGAAAGCATTTCCCCTAAGATCAGGAAAAAGACAAGGATGTCCACTCTCACCACTATTATTCAACATAGTTATGGAAGTCCTGGCCATGGCAATCAGAGAAGAAAAAGAAATAAAAGGAATCCAAACTGGAAAAGAAGAAATAAAACTGTCACTGTTTGCAGATGACATGATATTATAAATAGAGAATCCTAAAGTTGCCACCAGAAAACTACTGGAGCTAATCAATGAATTTGGTAAAGTTGCAGGATACAAAATTAATGCACAGAAATCTCTTGCATCTCTTGCAAATTCCCATACACTAATGATGAAAAATCTGAAAGAGAAATTAAGGAAACACTCCCATTTACCATTGCAACAAAAAGAATAAAATACTTAGGAATAAACCTACCTAGGGAGACAAAAGACCTGTATGCAGAAAACTATAAGACTCTGATGAAAGAAATTAAAGATGATACAAACAGATGGAGAGATATACCATGTTCTTGGATTGGAAGAATCAATACTGTGAAAAATGACTATACTACCCAAAGCAATCTACAGATTCAATGCAATCCCTATCAAATTACCAATGGCATTTTTTACAGAACTAGAACAAAAAATCTCAAAATTTGTATGGAGACACAAAGGACCCTGAATAGCCAAAGCAGTCTTGAGGGGAAAAAACAGAGCTGGAGGAATCAGACTCCCTGACTTCAGACTATACTACAAAGCTACAGTAATCAGGACAGTATGGTACTGGCAAAAAAACAGAAATATAGATCAGTGGAACAGGATAGAAAGCCCAGAGATAAACCCACGCACCTATGGTCAACTAATCTATGACAAAGGAGGCAAGGATATACAATGGAGAAAAGACAGTCTCTTAAACAAGTGGTGCTGGGAAAACTGGACAGCTCCATGTAAAAGAATGAAATTAGAACACTCCCTAACACCATACACAAAAATAAACTCAACATAGATTAGAGACCTAAATGTAAGACCAGGCACTATAAAACTCTTAGAGGAAAGCATAGGAAGAACACTCTTTGACATAAATCACAGCAAGATCTTTTTTGATACACCTCCTAGAGTAATGGAAGTAAAACCAAAAATAAGCAAATGGGACCTAATGAAACTTAAAAGCTTTTGCACAGCAAGGGAAACCATAAACAAGATGAAAAGACAACACTCAGAACGGGAGAAAATATTTGCAAACAAATCAATGGACAAAGGATTAATCTCCAAAACATATAAACAGCTCATGCAGCTCAATATTAAAAAAACAAACAACCCAATCCAAAAATGGGCAGAAGACCTAAATATACATTTCTCCAAAGAAGACATACAGATGGCCAAGAGGCACAAGAAAAGCTGCTCAACATCACTAATTGCTAGAGAAATGCAAATCAAAACTAAATTGAGGGGTAAGGCAGGAATAAAGACGCAGACCTCCTAGAGAACGGACTTGAGGTTATGGGGAGGGGGAAGGGTGAGCTGTGACAGGGCGAGAGAGAGTCATGGACATATACACACTAACAAACGTAGTAAGGTAGATAGCTAGTGGGAAGCAGCCGCATGGCACAGGGATATTGGCTCGGTGCTTTGTGACAGCCTGGAGGGGTGGGAGGGAGGGAGACGCAAGAGGGAAGACATATGGGAACATATGTTTATGTATGACTGATTCACTTTGTCATAAAGCAGAAACTAACACACCATTGTAAAGCAATTATACCCCAATAAAGATGTTAAAAAATAATAATAATAATAAAAAAAAAAACAAAAAAAAACAAAAAAAAACTAAATTGAGGTATCACCTCACATCAGTTAGAATGGGTATCATCAGAAAATCTACAAACAACAAATGCTGGAGAGGGTGTGGAGAAAAGGGAACCCTCCTGCACTGTTGGTAGGAATGTAAATTGATACAGCCACTATGGAGAACAGTATGGAGGTTCCTTAAAAAACTAAAAATAGAATTACCATATGATCCAGCAATCCCACTACTGGGCATATAACCAGAGAAAACCATAATTCAAAAAGACACATGCACCCCAATGTTCACTGCAGCACTATTTACAATAGCCAGGTCATGGAAGCAACCTAAATGCCCATCGACAGATGAATGGATAGAGAAGATGTGGTACATATATACAATGGAATATTACTCAGCCATAAAAAAGAAAGGAATTGGGTCATTTGTAGAGACGTGGATGCATCTAGAGACTGTCATACAGAGTGAAGCAAGTCAGAAGGAGAAAAATATCGTATATTAACACATATATGTGGAACCTAGAAAATGGTACAGATGAACTGGTTTGCAGAGCAGAAATTGAGACACAGAAGTAGAGAACAAACGTATGGACACGAAGGGGGGAAAGCAGCGGGTGGTGGTGGTGGTGGTGTGATGAATTGGGCGATTGGGATTGACATGTATACACTGTTGTGTATAAAACTGATGACTTATAACGACCTGCTGTGTAAAAAATTAATAAAATTAAAACAAAGAAACAAACAAAAACCAAAATCTATGGGACGCAGCAAAAGCAGTTCTAAGAGGGACGTTTATAGCAATACAATCTTACTCCAGGAACAAGAAAACTCTCAAACAACCTAACCTTATACCTAAAGCAACTAAAGAAAGAAGAACAAACAAAACCCATAGTCAGTAGAAGGAAAGAAATCATAAAGGTCAGAGCAGAAATAAATGAAAGAGATGAAAACAATAAAAAATATCAATAAAACTAAAAGCTGGTTCTTTGAAAAGATAAACAAATTGATAAACCTTTAGCCAGACTTATCAAGAAAAAAAGGGAGAGGGCTCAAATCAAGAAAATAAGAAATGAAAAAGGAGAAGTTACAACTGACACCACAAAGGATCATAAGAGACTACCACAAGCAACTATATGCCAATAAAATGGACAACCTAGAAGAAATGGACAAATTCTTAGAAAGGTACAATCTTCCAAGACTGAACCAGGAAGAAATAGAAAATAGGAACAGGCCAATCACAAGTATTGAAATTGAAACTGTGATTTAAAAAACTACCAACAAACAGAAGTCCAGGACCAGATGGCTTCACAGGCAAATTCTATCAAACATTTACAGGAGAGTTAACAACTATCCTTCTGAAACTCTTCCAAAAATTGCAGAGGAAGGAAAACTCCTAAACTCATTCTACAAGGCCACCATCACCCTGATACCAAAACCAGACCACACAAAAAAGAAAATTACAGGCCAATATCACTGATGAACAAAGATGCAAAAATCTGCAACAAAATACTTTCAAACCAAATCCAACAATACATTAAAAGAATCATACACTATGATCATGAAAGTAGGATTTAACCCAGGGATGCAATGATTTTTCAACACCCACAAATTGGTCAGTGTGATACACCAAATTAACAAATTGAAGAATAAAAACCATATGATCATCTTAATAGATGCAGAAAAAGCTTTTGATAAAAATCAACACCCATTTATGATAAAAACTCTCCAGAAAGTGGGCATAGAGGGAAACTACCTCAACATAATAAAGGTCATACATGACAAACCCACAGCTAACATCGTACTCAACTGTGAAAAGCTGAAAGCATTTCCTCTAAGATCAGGAACTAGACTAGGATGTCCACTCTCACCACTGTTATTCAACATAGTTCTGGAAGTCCTAGCCATGACAATCAGAGAAGAAAAAGAAATAAAAGGAATCCAAACTGGAAAAGAAGAAATAAAACTGTCACTGTTTGCAGATGACATGATACTACATGTAGAAAATCCTAAAGATGCTACCAGAAAACTACTAGAGCTCATCAATGAATTCAGTAAAGTTGCAGAATACAAAATTAATACACAGAAATCTGTTGCATTTCTATACACTAACAACGAATTATCAGAAAGAGAAATTAAAGAAACAATCCCATTTACCATCACATCAAAAAGAATAAAATACTTAGGAATAAACCTACCTAAGAAGGCAAAAGGCCTGTACTCTGAAAAGTGTAAGATGCTGATGAAAGAAATTGAAGATGACACAAACAGATGGAGAGATTATACCATGTTCTTGGACTAGAAGAATCAGTACTGTCAAAATGACTTTACTACCCAGGGCAATCTACAGACTCAATATAATCCCTATCGAATTACCAATGGCATTTTTCACAGAACTAGAACAAAAAAATTTAAAATTTGTATGGAAATAAAAAAGACCCCGAATAGCCAAAGCAATCCTGAGAAAGAAAAAAAGAGCTGGAGGAATAAGGCTCCTATAGAAATATAGATCAATGGAACAGGATAGAAAGTCCAGAAACAAACGCACGCACCTATGGTCAATTAATCTACAACAAAGGAGGCAAAAACATACAATGAAGAAAAGACAGTCTCTTCAGTAAGTGGTGCTGGGAAAACTGGACAACTATATATAAAAGAAGGAAATTAAAACATTCTCTAACACCACACCAAAAATAAACTAAAAATGGATTAAAGACCTAAATGTAAGGCTATATACTATAAAACTCTTAGAGGGAAACATAGGCAAAACACTTCTAGATCTACCTCCTAGAGTAATGAAAATAACAAATGGCAACTAAGTAAACTTAAAAGCTTTTGCACAGCAAAGTAAACTTTAAAGAAAATACAAAGGCAACTCTCAGAATGGGAGAAAATATTTGCAAATGATGTGACTGACAAGGAATAAATCTCCAAAATATACAAATAGCTCAATATCAAAAAAACCCAAACAAACCCAATCAAAAAATGGGCAGAAGACCTAAATAGATATTTCACCAAAGAAGACATACAGATTGCCAAAAGCACATAAAAAGATGCTCAACATCAGCAATTATTAGAGAAACGCAAACCAAAACTACAATGAGGTATCACCTCACTCTGGTCAGAATGGCCATCATCAAAAAGTCTACAAACAATAAGTGCTGGAGAGGGTGTGGAGAAAAGGGAACCGTCCTACACCTTGGTGGGAAGATAAATTGGTACAACCACTATGGAGAACAGTATGGAGGTTCCTTAACAAACTAAAATAGAGCTACCATACAGTCTAGCAATCCCACTCCTGGGCATATATCTGGAGAAAACCATAATTTGGAAAGATACATGCAACCTGATGTTCATGCAACACTATTTATGATGTTCATGCCAAGACATGGAAGCAACCTAAATGTCCATCAACAGAGGAATGGATAAAGAAGATGTGGTGTGTATGTGTGTATATATATATATATATATATATATATGTGTGTATATATATATATATATATACACACACACACACAATGGACTATTACTCAGCCATAAAAAAAGAATGAAATAATGCCATTTGCAGCAACATGGATGGACCTGGAGATTATTCAACTAAGTGAAGTAAGTCAGACAAAGACAAATATCATATGCTATCATTTATATGTGGAATCTAAAAAAACGATACAAATGAACTTATTTACAAAACAGAAACAGATTCACAGTTTTCAAAAACAAACTTATTGTTACCAAAGGGGAAAGGTGACAGGAGGGATAAATTAGGAGTTTGGGATTAACATAAACACACTACTATATTTAAAATAGATAATCAACAAGGACCTACTGTATAGCACAGGTACCTCTACTCAATATTCTGTAATAATCTATGTGGGAAAAGAATCTGAAAAAGAATGGATGTATGTATATGTACAACTGAATCACTTCACTGTACACCTGAAACTAACACAACATTGTAAATCAACTATACTCCAATATAAAATAAAAATTTTTAAAAAGAGATGGTCCCAAATGAGCCCCACCTCCTGGTAGTCACACCCATCTGTAGTCCCTCACACACTGCACTGCTCTTTTTGACCAACAGCATATGGCAGAAGTGATGGCATGTCGCTTCCAAAATTAGGTTATAAAAGACTGTAGCCTCTGTCTCAGGTAACCTCTCACTTTTGATCTCTCACTCTGGAGGAAGCAAGCTGCCATGCTGTATGCAGCCTTGTTGAGAGGTCCACATGGCAAAGAACTAAAGTCTCTGGCCAACAGCCAGCAAGAAACTGATGCCTCTTGCCAGCAATCATGTTGAGGAGCCTGGAAACTGATTCTCCAGTTCAGTCGAGGCGAGAAATAACTTTAGTCCCAGATGACATCTTGACTACAACTTTATGAAAATTCTTAAGCAGAACCACCCAACTAAGGTGCTCTCAGAGTCCAGACCCTCAGAAACTGGGTGAGATAATGACTGTTGTTTTAAAAGCTGATAAGTTTTGAGGTAATTTATTATGTAGCAATAGATAACCAATGCATGTAAAAACTAAGGTACATATAAAAACTAGGCAAATAAAAAAGAAGTTTTAAACTTCAGGAAAAAGTTACTTGAGAAAGGAAATATAATCACAGTTTTGCACTTGGCACACCACCAAAAATGATTTAGACACTTATAATAAAATAAACTAACACTGAATATTGATTCAGCCCAACATGATAATAGCATTCAGCCCAACATGATAATAGCAATGATATTACTAGAAGTGGGAGTTTGAGAGAGATGGGGAAGTAAATACTTTTCTACTATTATCAGAAATTCAACAGATAGTGTATAATATTCAAAGTCTGGAAACAGCTCATAAGCACATTATTCAGAAATACAGAAGTAAATTACAGAAGAAACGTAAAAGATATGAAAATTGTGGCTTTGAGGAGAGATTCTGAATGATGTGGAGAGATTTGTTATTTTACTTTATGTACCTTTGGTAATCTTTTTTTTTTTAAGGTAGGTGTACTTTATTTTCATCTTATACATGAGGAAACAGACACAGAGAGATTAAGCAACTTGATCAACATACACAAAGATGTTCATCATAGCATAAATTATAATTGTTGAATAAACACAGAGGAGGGAGTCCAAATATCCAAAAGTAGGCAAACTGTGTTAAATCAATTATGGTACATCATTTGATGGAGGTACTTTAATAATAGTCTATATCAGATTAAGAAGTTTCTTTTCTATTCCTAGTTTGCTAAAAGTAAGTTAGTTGCCCCAGGTGTTGAATTTTATTGACTGCTTTTCTAATCTACTGAGATGACCAAATGATTTTTTTTGATTCTGACAAATTAATGCAGTATTAAAGTATCAAGGAAAGAAGAAAATCATGTCTTTTTTCCAGATTCTTTTCCATTATAGGTTATTATAAGATATTGAGTATAGTTCCCTGTGCTATTCAACAGGTCCTTGGTTATCTATTTTATATATAGTAGCACGTGTATGTTAATCCTAAACTCCTAATTTATCCCCCCTCCTTCCGCTATCCACTTCAGTAACCATAAGTTTTTCTTTTCTTTTTATTTATTTTTTTTTGCGGTACGCGGGCCTCTCACTGTGTGGCCTCTCCCGTTGTGGTGCACGGGCTCCGGAAGCGCAGGCTCAGCGGCCATGGCTCACGGGCCCAGCCGCTCCGCAGCATGTGGGATCTTTCTGGACCGGGTCACGAACCCATGTCCCCTGCATCGGCAGGTGGACTCTCAACCACTGCGCCACCAGGGAAGCCCTGTTTTCGTTTTTCTTTAAAGATTTTTTTGATGTGGACCATTTTTAAAGTCTTTATTGAATTTGTTACAATATTGCTTCTGTTTTATGTTTTGGTTTTTTGGCCGCGAGGCATGTGGGATCTTAGTTCCGGATTAGGGATCGAACCGGCACCCCCTGCCCTGGAAGGAGAAGTCTTAAACACTGGACAGCCAGGGAAGTCTGCACAAGTTTGTTTTCTATGTCTGTGAGTCTATTTCTGTTTTGTAAATAAGTTCATTTATCTTTTGATAGTCTTTAAGTTCTTAAACCACATACATGAATTACTTTAATAAAAGTAATTTAAGATAACAATAAAAACAGACTGTAACAAAAGATCCAGTCTAATAAAATTAAGGACAAAACAACATCATAAATGAAAAAGGCTTGCAGACCCCAAGCTCAAACTTAGTGAGCAGTGTTATGTGATTACTAATATTTTTCTGTACAGTAACAGGAACACGGCATCTGGCAACAGAGAAGCTGGCAGACCTGCTCTAGTTGACAGTAGGTAAGCAAAACCTGAAAAATTCTGTTTTATCCTGAGAATTTCACATTAGAATAATTCCAGTTGAGTTACTAGGATTATGACAGATAGATAATCCATGACGTGTAGAGTCCATGACACGAACAGTGTCTAAACCTTCTACAGTTGTTAAGGAAAACCTCAAAAATTCTGTTCCATCCTGAGAAATACACATTAGAATCACCGCAGATAAGACAATCCATGACTGACTGATATAGAGTCCCTGACACAGAGGCATGGCTGAAAGAAACGTTAAAGCCGAAACAGAAAGACTCAGGGAGACAAGGTGGTTGCCAGAACTATTAGAAGGGTAATTTTTAAATATCTGAAGGTTTAACAAGTAGAAGAGTAAAATTAGACTTACTCTCATACTTTTACAGGTCAGAATTCAAACCAAGGGGTGGATGTTACAATAAAACAGACTGCAATTTTCCAGCAACTAGGCTTTGTAACTAGGATTTTCTAGAAACAAAAACGGAAACAGCCTGCCTTGTAAAAGAGAACACCCCCATTGTTGGAAATATTCAAACCTAGACCATACAACCACTGTTTACAGTGACTAGAACCCTGGGGGAATCTAATTTCTCATTAAAAAAAAAGCACCAGTGCACAATCACACACAATTCTGCAAACATTTCTAGGGAGTTCACAGACCCCAAGAAGTACCTCCATGGATCCCAGAGTAAGAATCCCTATTGCAGAAGAGTAGACTAGGGCTTCCCTGGTGGCACAGTGGTTAAGAATCCCCCTGCCAATGCAGGGGACATGGGTTTGAGCCCTGGTCCAGGAAGATCCCACATGCCGCGGAGCAGTTAAGCCCATGTGCCACATCTACTGAGCCTGTGCTCTAGAGCCCGTGAGCCACAACTACTGAGCCCATACACCACAACTACTGAGCCTGTGCTCTATAGCTCCATGATCCACAACAAGAGAATCCACTGCAGTGGGAAGCCCATGCACTACAACGAGAAGCCCGTGCACCACAACGAAGAGTAGTCCCCACTCACTGCAACCAAAGAAAGCTCGCACACAGCAACAAAGACCCAACGCAGCCAAAAATAAAATAAATAAATTTATTTTAAAAAAAACAGTATATCGCCTTAAAAAAAAAAGAAGAGTAGGGCTTCCCTGGTGGCACAGTGGTTGAGAGTCTGCCTGCCGATGCAGGGGACACGGGTTCATGCCCCAGTCCGGGAAGATCCCACATGCTGCGGAGTGGCTGGGCCCATGAGCCATGGCCGCTGAGCCTGCGCATCCGGAGCCTGTGCTCCGCAACGGGAGAGGCCACAACGGTAAGAGGCCCGCGTACCACCAAAAAAAAAAAAAAAAAAAGAACAGTAGATATCTTCAAGGTTCCTTCTATTTCTGTGACACTAGTTTAAGACAGTGAAAGTTAAACATATTATACTCTATATGGTTCATGTTTTTATTATCTATATGCTTGTTTCAGCTGTACAAGTTACCTATAAATATGACCATCGGAATAGTATCAATATTTATGGTGACTGTGAAAACTGGGAAAAGATAACTCCTCTGGGCTGTCTAGTCAGAAACACATGCCCCTTCCTCTGGGCTGCTGTGGCCCAGGTCAGGACACACCGCTTGACAAGAAGAGAAAGGCTGGGTGTTAGTCCCTACCCACCTGTGAGCAGGGCCCAACCAGATCCAATGTAACCAGCAGGCCGGAGACTGGTCATCTGGTTAAAGGGTTGAAGTACCTAAATTTTTATCAAAGTATTACAATAAATTTTACCACTGGTTGTTAAATCATTATAATACTTGGGAAAAAAAAAAAGTAGGAAAAAATGCATTACCCCGTTTTTACTGCCAATGAAGAAAACAGACTTTTCTCCAGTTTCAACTCCATTGCCTTCACTTCCATTACTTCCCCGTTTTTCCACTTCAGCTCTTGCGATTTCCCAGAGAGTTTCACTATATGAGGCAGAAAACCAAAATTCAGAGAAACAAAAAAGAATCCTTTCAAAAATTTCTTTCCAGTCCAAAGAAAATTTATTTCTGTCAGATTTATAAAATAAATCAACATCATTTGGGGGGGGACAATTTACTGGTAAAACTTCGGAGGATTAGTCATTCTCTTTGTACTAGATTGAAGCAGAAAATGATAAGCAGAGTATTTATTGCCAGGATTTGAGGTTGTCTGATTTGGGGGCTTCCGGGCAAGGCTGAAAGCTGTGTGTGTTAGCGTCTCAGACACACATGAATGTACAATGACTTTTGGAAACGCACAACTTGAAAACCACCAACATCTAGGAAAAGGGGGAATGTGTAAAGCCAGTGTACCACATCATCTTTGCCCCCTGAAAGTTTTTGGCATTGTTTTTTAAATTATATATTTTTTGGCTCAAGATTCCTTTTTTAAAATATAAAAAAGGGGGAAAATCACCTAAAATCACTTTTGAAAATCATCTTTTCATTTACCTCTCTACACACTCATATAATTTTATACAAATAAGATTATATCGTTTTTTTTAAAGTAAAGCCTAAATGAATTATGGAGTATTGAACTAAAAATACATGAGAAAGATTTGATGTGTTACAAGCTCGAATCTACTACTTTCTTCATAGAGTATGCCAACTTGAGCAAATTACCTAACCTCTCTGGATCCTTCATTGCTTTATTAAGTCAACAAGTATTTCTTGAGCGCCTAATATATGAAAGCTGCTGTGCTAGTCCCCAGGCTTACCTGTTTCTTCACCTCTAAAATGCTGATAAAAAAGAATACCAACATCATAGGATTGCCATGACTGTTCAAATGTGATAATTCATTTAGGTTAGGGCCTGGCCTATACATAATCACCTAAAATCAGTGAGTGTTTATAATCATTATTATTCAAGAACCAGGAATGAAAAAAAGGGGTTAGAAAAGAGCAAAACAGGTGTCCCTAAATGTCTGCACTAAAATTCACACATTTATTTCACAGGTGAGCCCCTAAGAACTCAGTCCGGGCCTGTTTGCTCTTCAATTACACACTATTTCTTCATTATTGTGATTATCTTCTTTCCAAGTTCCCAGCAGAAAAGAGAGGAGGTGTTGTAACCAATTAAACCGTGATGGGAAGCTTAAGGTTCATAAACTCAACAGAGGTCACACCGCCCATCCACCATGTGAGAAAAACAGACTTTCCTGCTCTGTGATGGACTCCAGGACTCATCTCTCCCGATGTCCTTATAAGTCGTTTAGAGAAGGTTTAGGTATGACCTTGAGAATAAGCAACTAAAATAGACATCATAGAACTGAAGAGCTAAAATGTATTTGATAGGTGATTAAAATCCCACCCCTGCTGCCCGTTTATATATGACCTTACATTCTTCACAGTGCCTTCACAAGTTAGGCTCATTTATTGTTGTCGTGAACTCCTGCACCCGGAGCCGAGGTCCCTGAGGAAGTGGCTTGTGGTCTGGTTCACCGCCTGAAACTGTTCCTAGAACATTCCCTAACCCTCGAGAAACTCTTATTGAAAAAGTGAATAATTGGAGTTGAATGATCTTTCAAAATCTCTTAACTTTTCCACCTGGGGAACTTTTCTACTTGCTTTCGGCAGAATCCACACTCTCAAGGATAGTGCCTACGGATCCTTGACCAACAAGACAGGAATTGCAAAGAGGACGAACTCACAATTTTCTTCCACCAACGGGTCCCGCGAGGATCTCCTCTCCCCAAATACACCCGCAGCGGCCTCTCCCTCCACCCCTCCCCCATCTCCACCCCTTCCTGGCTGGGCTGGGAAAGAAGGGAGGCTCTCGAGGGGAGCATAAGCCAGGTGCAAGCAGGGTTGCAGGGATACCTGGGCATCGTGGCTCGGCCGCCCCACTGTCGTGGTCTCCGCGTAGGGTCCAGCCTAGAATCAGCGGGACCGCGAGCTCTGCGCGAGGCCGGCTTAGTGCTGGCTCGTGGGTTGCTATGGTAGCGACGTCACCAGTAAAGGTTGCGTATAGAAGAGGGGCATCATGGGAAATGTAGTTTTCGGCGTTCTTTCCGAGCGTCTCAGCTTCATCCGTTAGGGTGGGAGAGAGAGGCGACAAGTGGTAATAAATCTGGGACCTAAAAACTCTGGGCTGGAAGGGTTCTTTTATTTTAAAAGTATTCTACTGAGTACCGACTATTTATATGCCAGGGGTCTCTCTCTCTTCAATTACTTTTCTCTCCCCAATAGCAGTGAATTGAGAATGGAGAACGAAACAATCTCCTGAGCTGTTTTCTAGTGATTTACTAGAGGCAAAGAATATTTACGATTTTAGTATTTTCCAACTCTCTGCTTGTTTGGTTGTTTCAGGTTTTATGCAATAGCACATCATTTATTAATAAGTTAATAAAGCAAATGCATCTCCATAATACTTCATTTACTTTATCTCCAAATCAATAAAAAACATTATTACTATATGACATACACAACTAATTATAATAACCCAAAGGAAGCCAGAGATATAAGCTATTGCAGAGAGGTACAAACAATTTATATTAGAACAAGTGACTAATTATGCCTCAAGGAGTTGGTGAAACATTCATGGCAGTGACAGTATTTGATCTGTTTTGATTGACTGAAGGAGAAACTGTTCCTCTACTGTTCTGCCATTTGGCTTAGTCTCTATGTTGTAATGTTCAAGAATGTGGGCTTTGGAATAAGACAAACTTAGATCGAAGTCGGGACTCAGTCAAACTAGCTAAGTTGCCACATTGCCACAATGGAAAATAAGTCAATTTCTCTGAGCCTTAGTGTCCGATCCTGTAAAGCAGGGGAAAATTATGAGTTTTAAATGAGATAAATACATGTAAAACATAACTTATGTGTGTCTGAAACATTATAAGTGCTTAATACTTGTTATTATGGTGAGGTAAGCTGCTGATCACCAACTTTGAAGAAACAAACACAAGGAAATGAAGCAGATGGTTCATAGGAAATAAAAGGCATTCACTTCAGATAAAATCTTTGGGGACAAAATTCTCCCAACACGTAGGTGCATTTTGGAGACATAGAAGACTACAGTTGCACATAGGAAGGGAAGTAATGGACTTCAATGGAGAAAGGATGGTAGCAAGTGAGGCTGATACATCCATCATTGAATCAGCATTGCCTATAAACTCACAAACTGATGTGGGACAAATTGTAATGAATTGCAATGATTTGGGTTCTGGAACTTTAGAATCCCTTTGCATGTTAGTTGGGAAGCCCTACTGATATGGACAATAATGGCAGCTAACATTTTGCCAGGTGTTTTCTGTGGACTAGGCACAGTACTAGCATTTTAAAGTATAATGATTTGGGTAACTGGGATACGTGGTTCAGGGAGGGAGCCTGGTAACCAGGAAGGTGAAGGTTATCTGCCTGGGCCCTAATCACCAGCACTGATTCAGGAGTGATTCAGTTGATTCACCTTGATCTGATTAAGCAGGTGAGTTCTCTTTTCTACCCTTATGCCTCCTGAGGCTTCATACTTGGACGAAGAAAGTGACTTTCCTGGGTAGATGAAAATTGTTCTCAAGGTAAAATATACAAAGATTTGAGCTCTTCTTCTGAATCAGCCCAAGAAGACTCACAGATTTCAATGGTGGTGATGGAGGAGGAGACAGTTTTATGCTGCTTCCTGGGTGAAACGAACAACAGTGCAAAAGGATAAAGGTGTGTGCAGAGTATATTTGGGGACCTGTGAATAGTTTGGGGTGGAAGCATATAAAGTGCCTGGTGGGGCTAAGGTGGGAGAGCAAACTGGACAGGTAGATTGAGCTACAGTGAAGGATCTTGCAGTCTGGATTTTACTGTGTTGGCGATGAGAAACCAAATAAGATTTCAAATAGAGGTGTGCCATGACTAGACCTAAGTGTCAATGAGATAATTTTCTGCAGCTATGTGAGGGATGCTTTGGAGTTTAGAAGTCCATACGGAGGCTATTAACAATAGCCCAGAAAGTGAGAGTTTTTATATTTTTTCCTTGTTTTCAAAGTTACATGAGCTTATTGTAGAAAAAAATAGTATACAGAAAAAACTAAGAGGGTATAATAAGCAAATACCAGGAGTAACAACTATTAAACATTTTGATGTATTTTATTCCAATCTTTTTTCTCACAGAATTGAGATTTTACTGTAAAGTTTGTTAACATTCTGATTTTAACATGTATTTTCCCATATCAGTTTTTTAAAAACCCATAATAAACATAGCTTTGATGGCTACATAAGGTTCCACTATATAGATTTTTAATAATTTACTTAAGCATTCTCCTAATATGAGTGTTTGAGGTTAAACACCTAACATGAGTTGGGCCAGTCAGAGTCCTTTTCTGGAAATTTTCAAACAAGAATTAGGAGAATCAAATCATTCCTTCTCTGGAGGAAATTGGCATATTTCCTGCTAAATGAAGTACTCTTGTGGCAATAAAATCCCTTTTTTCCTTTAGGAAAAAGAGAATAGGGGGAAATGTGAGAGGAGATGCGGTCCCTGCATGAACCAGTTAGCAGAAAAGCTTCTCCACCTTATTAGTCCTGCTACTCACTTTTGCTTCCTCACTCCCCACATTCCCAAAGCCTTTGCTCCCCTGGAATCAGCCCAGAGACTCTGCAGCGAAGTCCAAATTCCATGACAGCTAGGAGGTGGGTGGATGGGTGAAATGTGTTCTCGGCATCTCAGGACTACTTAAAGCCTTTTTCTAGAGAAATATGGTTATCCATGGTGGTTAATTCTTCAGGATTATACTTCAGTACAATTATGGGTTACAAGTGTTGTTACAGGAACCTGACTACCATGTATTTTTTTCCTATGGAAAAAATGTCCAAACAACCATTGATAAACACATTTTTCAAGCAAATACTTTATAAGTTGTGACTAACTTTTCTTGTAAATTGAGAGTTAAATTCATTTCTAAGCTATGGCAGTATTTGACTTTAAGGACACACACAGAAATCTAGAGCATTCAAAATAAAATTTTAGACACAGTCCAATCAACTTACCTATAAGGAGCTTATTATGAAATCATGGGAGAACCCCATGACTTATACATATTGTATATGTGTCAATATGCATACATACATATGAAACTTACAATTTGCCAAAAACAGCTTCCTTTTATATGGATAAAACAAAGCAACACAGAAGACAAAGCATGAGTGCAAGAGAAGGAGGTAATAACTACCATTTTCACTAGTAGTACACCTCAGCTTTGACAATGAAAACATTAGGTATTTCTTGAAGATTATTCAAAAGATAATGCTTGAAATGGGTTTTGTAAATCATTTATTATGATTGAAAGGGAAGAAAATGATAGGAGACAAATATTACAATTAAACATGTAACATTATTCTCTTGTAACCAATCATAATAACATACTTTGAATTTTTTAAATGGCTATATAAAAGTAATTTCCCAGAAAATAAAATTTTCACATCAGTTACAGAAAATTGATTTCTTTCCATCAAAATATTTTATCTCTGCTCTATCAAAAATAAATGCCAAGTCTAGGGTACTACCATTTAAGCTAAGTCTTCACTACTTGTTTAAATTAGATTTTCGGGGGGCTTACCAGATGGTGAACTAACTATTGCCTGAGAATAAAGTCCTCACACATATGTAACAGCTCTGCCAAGCCTGTGGTTCACCGACTAATGATTATTAAATGGTTTTCTGGGAACTCAGAAACTACTGTATCCCAGCCAAAAGGCTCCTGAGAGTCATCTCAAACTGGTAACCCATTTATTTTCAGAAATTAATTTGCTTACCCAGTGAGTGGTTGTGGTTCAAAAGATTTAGGAGAAATAGTAAATGGCAATCTATTTCTATGGTTTTTTTTTTTTTTACCTTTGTCATTACCAATAAAGCAAAATCTTACTTGATCAGTATACTTCTTGGCTCTGTCCTTTCGAAGGATGCTAACATGGGATGGAGCATTTTTAAAAGGCTTATTGTGAGAACAGTACATTGCCATAGGGAGAAAGCAGCAAAAAAGAAAACATGAAGCCTCTGCCAACAAATTAATTCAGCAGCTAACTTTTTTTTCCCAATTTGTTAAAAAAATACCATACACAGAGTGATAAATATACGTCCAAAATATAAAATATTCTACACATAAATAAAATTAAGTATACTCATGATTACTATTTCAATTAAACATTTTTGCAATATAATTTTCATGTCTTATCACAGTTTCATTTTTATCATGAATAAGTATTTTGACACAAACCGGAATGTACTGACCACTTACGTAACCTAATAAAGTAATACGTTTCTAGACTCTTTCACCTAAAAATTTACCTCCTTTCACAGAAGAGTTACCTTCTCTTTCCTTTTAAAAAATATTTTTGGGAATTTATTTTTAAACTATAATTAAAAAGGACTGTATGAGGAAAAGCTTTAAGAATGGTCTTTGTTTTCATAGATATTATTATTTAACAAAGCAAGGTCAAGATGACCCAGCACTAATGCAATGAAATGTGGGCAATATTCCAGTGAACTTGGGTTATGTTGACAGCCAAAGAATGTCAGGAATCACTGTCTCATTTTAAGTTTTACACTCCAGTGATCTGAAAAAGTGACAGGGTACACCTTCTAAAACCATAGGAGGTTCTGGTTACCTAGCTCCTGTTTTCTCACACAATGATTCATAGGGCCAGAAGACTTACTGCACTTGCTCTAAAATTTACCCTTCAACACCACCCTGAAGCTGTTTCTTAAACTGTATACTCTACTTCTTTCTAAACACCATATCATTAATTAAAAGCACATTTAATTACAGTACTTAATTTTTTGGCAATGAGCATTGCCAAATAATCAACTGGTTTGCCAAATAAGAGTTTGGAAAAACTCCCTTGAATCTCACTTTCTAAAGATTGTTAGAATATTTTTTTAAAAAAGAGAAAAAAGCCTTGATGTGTCTGATGGCAAAGGAGAAGGTGATGGAAAAAAATGACAAATTCTAACCCAGTTAAACTAAGAGAAAATCAGCACGTGGGAAAATCTGTGTTTAGGTCTTATTACTAGCATTCATTTGCATATTTATGAATCAAATGAAAGAGAGTAATCCTCATTATTTTTAAAGAATGGACTACTACTGTGTGTGTGCCATGCTGCCAGGATGTAAATGAACTTATTTGGAGCCGAGGCAGCCATTGGTTAGAGAACAGGGAGTGAATGTTCAGGTCCCTGAGCTTTCAGAGTAAAGTGGGGCCTTTGGTTGGTCTGCTTGACAGAAGAGGCTGGCTTCCCATCACCCTGGCTTGAGGACCCTGGGTCCGAGCTGAGAGCAGCGCTGGAGCAGAGAGGTGGTGAACCACCTTCTGCTGATAGAAGTTGTTCATGTAGCTGGCGATCAAAAGAGTGATTTCAAGAATCTAAAACAAGAAAAATGGAACTGTTATTCTCCTGAGAAGTTCTCATCACTTCCAAAAGAGAGTGAAGGGTTGGCCATGGGTGGTCTCCATCTGCAAGTACCCAGGCTACCAGACTTCCCTTTTAACCAGATCAAGCAGTGCAGTACAGTTGATCCTTGAACAACACAGGGGTTAGGGGCCCCAACACTCTAAGCAGTCAAAAATCCATGCATAACTTTACAGTGCCCCTCTGTAGCCACGGTTCCTCTGTATCTGCAGTTCTACATCCATGGATTCAACCAACCATGGATCGTGTAGTAATGTAGTATTTACTACTGAAAAAAAATCCATGTGTAAGTGGACCCGTGCAGTTCATACCCATGTTGTTCAAGAGTCAACTGTACTTACATGTTCAGCACCATCAAGGCACTGACCTATTTGCCCATTACTTAAACCAGCAGAAAGTGATACTTTAAAAAAAAAAATCAAATTTAGTGGCAACATTAGAAAATGTGACAGTAGTACAATTCTACCAGTTATCCTAAAGCCACATTTGTGAATACATGAATAAGAAATTCAGTGTATTATATCAACTCTTTAAACTAAAGCACTGAGTGTACCATGATCTTCTACACTTACAGACTTCACTTAAGTATAGATTTAATTAAGAAACATATATGTCATTTTTTAAAGTTTCAAATTCTAAAACAGTAGTCTCTTTTAGTTGAGAATTTTAAGACAAAGTCTTCGAAAAATTAAATTCTCATTCTTTTTCCTAAAATCAGAGTTACATGTTAGAATGCAGCCCTTTTATTTACTGCTTTTATTTAGAGACATTAAAACTACATAGTTTGCTAAAAATAGTAAAGAAACAAGTATGCCTTAATTTTAAAACCTCACTCTTCTCAATAATGAGTCTATAAAGTGAATTACTACAAGTACGTAAGGTAATGTACTACAAGTACATAAAGTACCTGACAATAACAACTTATGCCAGGACCACTTATTTTGAACTTTCTGTATACCAGGCACTGGGCTATAAATACTTTACAATTCCTTCATTTTATTCTTAATCCAGGAAAAAAAAAAGATAGCATCATAGCATCATACCATTTTTTAGATGAAGAAACCAAGGTTTAGAAAGATAAGGTAAGCCAGAATTTGGACCTATGGTTGTTTGATTGTAAGTAGAGTCTGTTTTCCCATGAGGAACTTATTCTTTGTACAATATATGTTTTAGTATGAAAAAAACTAGCATAAAAAAGTTAGCATAAAGCCTTCTACTCACCTTGGGTTTTGCCATGGCAAAAAGTAATTTCTCTGTTGGTTTGTCCTTTGAATGTGCATTGTTAATGACTATCATAAAATCATCTTGATAACCTCCAAAGGTCATTAGACTCTTGTACACATAGCTGATTATTAACCTCTTCAAAGAGAAATAAAAGTAAGTATGTTATACAATCTTTATTTTCAAAGAAAGATGAGAGATGATTAATAACATGTATCTTCATTAAAATGATGATGTGGTCAACCACTGCAGATGGAAAATATGTTTTAAAAATTCCATAAAGTTCCAAAAAGCAAAACTTGAACTTGCTGTGCACCAGCAACTATTTACATAGCATTTACACTGTATTTGTCCTTAAGATTTCTATCTGTCTATCTATCTATCTATCTATCTATCTGGTTGAACCATATGAAACTGATTCTTTTTAAGGTTAAAAAAAGGTCAAATATTGGCAAATCCACATAGTTCACCCTGATATATAAACTTTGATATGTGTAAACATAAACAGTATCACGCATACTACTTTTTTTTAACATTCTGCTTCTTTTAACTTAACATGTTATGAACATCCTTCCATGACAACAAATGTACTTGTATAACATTTTAAATGATTTTATAGACATTTATTTGGATTTTATAGACACATAGACATTATTTAACTAATCTCCTATTGAAGAATATTTAAGTTTTTTAATTTGTTACTATCTTAAACAATATTCCAATGAATATTTTGGGACATATTTCATAATACACATAGCCTAATTATTTCTTTGGTTATAAACCTCAACAGCTAAAATTACTATCTCAAAAAAGTAAATCTTTCCAAACTCAAAAAGACTATACCCATTTACATTCCCAGCATTACAGTCTTGCTAACACAGGATATCGTTATTCTTTTGAAGCTCTGCCAATCTGATTGGTGAAAAGTAGAATCTCACTGTATTAAACTGAATTTATTTGTTTGATGGTGAGATTAACATTTAAAAATACATTTATTGAACATTAGTATTTCTTCTGTGAATTGCCTCAGCCCATTTGTCTATTGGTGTGTTCATCATTTCCTTACTGTTTGAAAAAACATCCACATTCATAAAGGATACCAACCCTTCATCATACATGCAGCAAATATTTTTTCCCAATGTGTTACTAAAACAATTTAAATAATATAAGTCAAAGATGTACAGCCTAAAAGGAAAGGAATCTGCGTATCTAATGATCAGCTTGCAAGATTCTGAGCAGACCATCCCAGCAGTGAACACCTCTAGTGCTGCAGGCTGGCAATGTCTACTTCCTGACCTGTATGTCCATCTCCCGGGACCTAGGAACTGGTTTACTTAGCTAAGGTAACTCAATACTTGTGTACTACTTCTGTTGACTTTAAGTCACTGACTTTATAATCTATCTTCAGATTATCTATTCAAGAACTAAAAGGCATTCAGGAAACATAAATGCCTTCAAAAAAGTTTTTCAGCAATTATAAGGAGAAACAGTTAACTATAACACTAAAGGATAACCTCGTTTACGAGAAATTCTCAGTGATCCTGACTATAGCCACAAGTAGGAGAGCCCACTATACCTACCAGGTGAATTTAGCAATCCTTGCCTACCAGGGTAAAAAAAAAAAAAAAAAAAAAAGAACAAAAATTTTAAAAGTACTCTGATACATATAAAATATGATAGAAAATAAAGTAAATTTCAGATAAATAAATGAGTAGATAGAAATCACAGTCTGATTTTATATTTAATCATTTAAAAAGCTCTAAGATACTGTCTACGTACAAATGAACTGGTAATTGATATTATGGGATAGTATAGAAATTGTTATAGAAGGCTTCGTGAAACTGAACTTAAAACTTTGGTAACTGAAGTTTCTACCTAAATGTTATCTTCAACAGTTGCATTTTACACAGGAAGCAATCTTCCGAACACAATAAATGAACAGTCATTTTACAAATACAACCATGATTGCAATTTAGTCATGGTATCTTAATATTTTTCTCATATACAATATATAACCTGTCTAATCTTGATTTAAAAGATTAAATTGTAACCATAGTTATATTTGTAAAATGACTATTCATTATATAGTATTAGGCAGAGTGTTTTCTGTGTGTGAGAAAAGTCAGATAAAGATATCATTACCTTCTGTTTACAGTACACTGAGCAATGGAAATAGTTGACTCAATGCAGAACTTAAGGATTTAATCTTACCATGGAGTTGTATTCTAAGATGCTTAAACCATCCTCATGTATAGCCAGCCACATGAAAGTACTTCCAAGTGATGATGGGGTTATGGGCTATGAAGAGGTGAAAATACACTACATAATAAATGCTAAGCAAAATTACAGAAATAATTTTCAGTGTAAATGCAATGCAGCATTTGCAATAACACAACAACATCTTGTTATTAAAAATCTCACCTGGGGAGCAGGCAGTGTGGTATAATGGAAAGAGGAGTGAATTAGCAGACCTGGGTTTGAGACTCAGATCTGCCATTTATTAACGTGTGCATTTGGACAGGCCTCTTAAGCTAACCCCCAGCAGGTTTCATCTCTCCTTCTTCAGTGTTCCTCCATCACTCTGTTCATGTCACCCTTAACCATATTCTCCACACAGTAGTTGTTTCCAGGCCTATTGCAATACTGGTTGTGAGTTCCTGGAAGTGTGAGTACAACCTATCTGAAACCATGGGCTGATGTATCCCTAGAGCTTAGCTCAATGTTTGGCAAACAGAATTCATAAATACTAAATGAATGAGCAAATGAGTGAGAGAGTAAATGAGTGAATGGATGAATGAATAAAAAGAAGAAAGCAGAGTTCAGCTGTTGTCTTCAGTCTAATGATTAAGCCTACTGAGTGTAAGAAATGATTTACGGTATGGGGAAGTGGAACGGAAGGGAAAAGACAGAGACGCTAATGGCTTTCCTTCCCTTTCCTTAGTGTCCCTTCATGGTTTTCTTTAAATTGTTAGAAATTTCCTTATTTTCTTTTAAAAAGCCAAATGTACTAAACCTGGGGTTACTCAGGTTATCACTTTATATTTTACTGAACTGAATAACCCCCCATTCTTTCTTACTTTTGCAAGAAACAATTTGGCACCAAAGAATGGCCACTTCCTGGCTACTGTCAGATAGATTCGCACACAATCAGCAGCACTGTGTCCCCGGAGGGCCATCCATCTGGTTGACAGTCGCTGGCAAAGCTGCCTAAAAAAAGAAAAGAACAAACACAAAAGAAAAACACATAAATAGTGTATGATCCTCCCAAGATAAAGCTCTCCTTGAGCCGATCCTAAGCACCCCCGGGAGACATACCCACAACCTAGGTGAAGCTGTTGTTTTGTGAGTCCCATCTCACCACTGTCTACCCCTTGTCCTTTTTGTAGCATTCCTTCCACCAAATTCTCGTACGGTTAGTGCTCTCAGTATGTATGACCTAAGTTCCCCGCTCCCCACCCCCTTTAGGTAAAATTTTAAAGTCTGATAAGCTAACATCAAACCGCATAAATTAGTTTAAAAGGGAATAACTTTCATTTTTAAAGAAAAGTACAAGAAGTCAAGACTGAAGAATGAATCCCCAACAGTGGAATTTTAGGTGCTACCACTCCTGGTTTGGAGACATGCTAGCTGCAGGGGAAACCTCTTAAACAAAAGTACAAAGGCAGACACTTATTCTACACAGACAACAGACTGATCTCAAATGTTTCTGTTTTGGAAAAATTCATGGTGAATTGGATTTGCCTCTATTTTTGAATCTACAGCTTTTCTTTATATGGTCTCAAAAATCAAAACTTCAAATTAGTTCAGTTTAATTAAAATTTTATATTATAATAAAACATCTTGTGTAAAAAGATAGTTTATTTTTATTCCAATTTGTTTATAATGGAATACCCTAAGAGATAAAAATTTTTTGGTAAACACTTAATATAATTAAACATCTTATTAGCCAATTTTTTCCTTTTCTTTATTAGCACGATTAATTTGGACAAGAATGAATAAGGTCAAATGAAAAGTAGATCTTCTAAATTAAGGTAGATTTTTTTCTCATTAAAAAAAGTTTAAATCTAGATACTACAGTTTCTAGGCACATCTTAAATAAAAAGAACTATAACCTCCTGGTATTCAACAGTACTTAAAAAATCCTGAGAAAATTGTTATGTACAATTTTTTTCATCTTTAAAATTTGAACAGAAAAATGTCACTGAAAAACTAGTGTGCATCTGCCTTTTCAAGAGTTACAAATAGTTCTTTACCTTAACTGTTCTTCAGAAGAGTCATCTCTATACCTTTTAGGATAAAATTTCTCTATGAGTTGTTTTATAGTTTGATTTGCTTTGCACTGACTAGTAACATGCCCTGCTGGAGTAGAAAAAGGTCTTTCAAAATCTCCAATCTCCACCTAAGTGGAAACCCAAAAAAGAGAAAATACAGGATATTAAAAAAGAATTTTAAGATAGAAAATTAGTTTCTTTTTTCTAAACATTCTTTATAACATACAATATATAAATCTATTTGTCATGATTGTGTGATTATGGAATTTATAATCATATATAAATACTATTATTCAAATTTAAATTTCATTTGAAGTCTAATTATGAAAATAATCTATAATTTAAACATTCCAGTTTCATTTCTACATTAATCACTCTAGGTTAATATCTGGTAGTATTTGCTAAAGGTCACTTACTCTACCATTCCTGTTAACAGCACCAGATAATTTTTCATTTTTAAGGTACCATTTTGGTTGATAATAGTAAGGCAAAATAGAACTTAGAAGTGAAAAATTAAAAACTTATAAAGCTATGAAAAATCTTTAAATAGTATTACTTGGACTTTTTCAGGATCTCTACCGAACATCCTGGGAGCAAGTACTATTTTCTCATTACTTTCTTCCTAGATTTTCTCCATAAATGTTACTGTATTCATCCCCTCAATCTATTATGCTGTCATTTCTGGAAATAAAGCCCTTCATTCCCCCTTTTGCCTGAATGAAACAATGTTCAATCCTTACTTCCATTAACAGGCTACACAGATGCCATCCTCTACCAACCCATCCAACCACTCACCCATCCATCTCTCCATCTACTCTCCCACTCATTCATTCACCCAAACCTATACTGAGTCCCTGTTATATGCCAGGCACTGTGCTAATTTATATGAGAAAGAAAAAAGCTGAACATAGTTCCTATCCTCAAAGAGTTTACTGTCTAGTAGGGGAGACTGAAGAATAAATAAATACTTGTGATAATCTGTGTTAAATGCTTTGTATAGGGTACCAAAGAGGGCTCAACAAGTGAGATGGGGTGGGGGACATACTGAACATCCACATCCTTACCTAGAGTACTCCCCAGCAAGCAGATGGAGGGTTCCATCAAGACTGGGATGGTCTTACAGAAAGCCCTGGGTCTCCATCTCAAAAGGGCCCTCTGCCTTCAAGTAAGCTGTTAGCACCACCAGCCTCTGAGATTCTGACCCCTGTGACCTCCCTTATCTAGTTCTTAATCTGACCAGCTACTGTCTAAATTCCTCAGCTGAGCTTTGCCCTTACCGTCTATTCTTATGACTTTCTAGTTTCCTTGACCTGGTCCCTTACTTGATGGTTTCTTGGCTTGGCTTTGCTGTTCAGTTTTTTCACCCTCATCTCCTATCTAGTCAGGTATCATCTTAATTTCCTCACACCAAATAAAAGTTGTCCACCTGCTCTTCAAATACATCGAAATCCTTCCCCCAGAGCAAGCTTTTCATTGTCCCCACCTATCACCAGGCAGTACTCAGCACATCTAGCTGTGAACCCTTAGACCAGGATTTAACCTCTATAAGGACATGGCAGTTGCACAAACAATAGTTACAAACATAGAGGCCACTTAAGGCAAGCTTGGCTGTTAGGGAACCCTGTAGTGGGATATTCAAACTCAGGGTGTCCCTCTCTGGCTCCTGGCATACTGTGTGGCACAGAATGAGCACAATTAATGTTTGGAGAATCAACTCCAAATGTTTGGAGAATCAACTCAGATAATCCCCAATATGCCTCACATCAACATGACCCCTTACCAGACACCATGTACAGCAATCAGAACATCAGCTCCAAGAATTTCCTGATTAAGACAGAGAATATCAACAAGGCCCTATAGATATGCAAATCTACAACAGAAATAACTATTTTCTTCTACAGACCTCAGATTTCCTTAGCATATTTCATTTATCTT
Source organism: Delphinus delphis (assembly GCF_949987515.2). Classification (NCBI taxonomy): domain Eukaryota; kingdom Metazoa; phylum Chordata; class Mammalia; order Artiodactyla; family Delphinidae; genus Delphinus; species Delphinus delphis. The sequence goes on from NC_082694.2 coordinate 55,016,746, forward strand.
CACAAAAACTGCTCTGAGGAAGAGACCAGAGGTATTATTTAATTTTCCTTTTGTAGATGGAGAAATTATACTTTTTAGTTAGTAATATGCTCAGAATTTTCTAGGTATACGGTTTTACCTTTCTACCCCTTCCGAAAATTCATCTAAAAAATATTAGAAGTGTGTATCTCCAAAGGATATGATAATTTTTCTTGGAGAAGCTTTCCCCAGAAAATTAAAAAGTAAGAAGATGAACTTATTAAATTTTAGCAAAAATAAGAGTGATTTTAACAGAGCATCTGTGCCTTTAGAGAACCAAAGCCTAGAATGGCATGTGATAGGAAATCATTCCTAATTCTATCACCAAGAAAAAATGTGACCTAGTTCTCATTTCTTCAGCTTTTTATCACTTGCAAAAAGGGAACACTCAGTGTAGCACTGAACGCTTTAAAGTCTGGATGACCATAAAATTGTTATGAAAGTAAACTAAATTATCAACTAGTCATTCATCCAAGAACATTTATGGAGAATGGACCGTGTATAAGGCACTGTGCTAGATACAAACATGAACAGAGAGAGCCCTTGCTCTCAGGAAGGCCGCAGTCAGTGGTGCAAAGCAGAAACAAATAACTAATAATAAACCACTGGGGTCAGGACAGTAATAGATACATGCAGGGCATTACAGAAACCCCAAGAGGAACATTTAACCCAACCAGGCAGAATTCAAGAAGGTTTTCCTGGAATGAGTGACCCCTAAGATGAAAATTAAAGGATAAGCTGAAGTTCACAGGTAGAGGCATGGGAGTAGACGTGTTCCAAGCAGAGGAGACAAGTAAAGTTTAAGAGGTGAGAATAAGTGAATCATATACAACTCAGGACCATAAAGTTCAAGGTAGAGAGTATTAAAAGATAAGGCTGGAGAGGCAGGCAGAGTTTAGATCATGACAGTCCCTCCATGTAAAGAGAATGACACAGCTAGATCCACATTTTTGCTGTATCTCCATTCCAGTTACTGTATATTACTGCTGCCTGACAAACCACCACGGCAGTTTCTAGGCCCAGACCTTAGAAAATGGCAGCTTCCACATCTTGTCTCTTCCGGGACAGCTCTTGCCACCCCACCGCCATTCTGTGAGGAAGCACAAGCAACCACTTTAAGAGGCCACAAGTAGGTCTTCTGGCTGACATTCCCCAGCAGAAGATCCAAGTAAGAGCTGGCATCAGCCCCAAGACGTGTGAGTGAATGAGCCTGCAGATGATGCCAGCCCTCAGCTGTAGAGTCACAACCAGTCTACAAGCTATGCCAGCTGATGCCATATGAAGCAGAGACAAGCTGCCCTTATACATCCCTGCCCAAACTGTCCTTTTGAGCCGAGTCTTGGAGTCATTTGCCATGCAGCAATAGGTAATTGGAACAATCTCTCTAGATTCTGCATGGAGGATAGAAGTGTGTGTGTGGGACCAGACCAGAGAAAAACACATTACTTAGAAGCCTGATGCAGGAGAGCAGGCAGGATGTGATGATGGTCTGAACCATAGCAATGGTGGTCAGCATGGAGAGGAGGGAACAGAGGTAAAATGGGCAGGGCACCTTTTAACTGGGGGAAAGGGAGAGAGGGAAGGCAGAGTCAATGATGATTCCTGTATTTGAAGCTTGCTTGGCGGACTGAATGGAGGCAGTGAATAAGCAAAATGTGAAGGAAAAGAAGGGAAGATGATTAGTTCCCGATATGTTGGATTTAAGGAGCCCATGAAAGAAATATGAGCTGGAGAGAAAAGATTTGGGAATCATCAGCACAGGTGGTAGATAAAATTAAGAGAATGAGTAAGATGTCCTGGGATGGTACGTAGAGTGAGTGAGTGAGAAGACTGAAAACCCGGGGGAATCTAAGCCAACGACACATCATTTTCCCTTAAGTAACCTGTGCAAAGACCCAGATGGGGTAGAGACTGTGGGTTGTCTCTTATGACCATTCTCTCCTTCTTTCTGAATAATAAAAACCTTGAATTTAGCTGGGCTCACTGCTGCCCAGCTAAGACCACATTTTCCAGTCTCTCTTGTAGGTTGGCAAGGTTGTGTGACTTAAGTTTTGACAGAGAAACATAAATAGAAGTGTTCTGTGTAACTGCTGGGAAGTTTCTCAAAAGCAGGAGGGCATGCCCTTCTTCAGTCCTTCCTCCATTATGATGCCTGGAACATTGATGTAATGGCTGGAGCTCTGGCAGACCTCCAGGACCGTGAAGATGACAGCAGAATGGAGGGCAGGATAAAGCCTATGCCCCTAATGCCTGTAGAGGTGCCAGCATGCCTATCTCTCGCTGGGGAGGGGCAGATTTCCCCTTCCACATCCCTCTAGAGTTCTCTTAGCTGGTCTAATAATGAAACTGACACAAGACAGATTAACAGGAGAAAAAAAACCAATTGAACGCACAGAGGTCTCATAGAAATGGGACCCCTGAAATGACCAAAGCAGGCTGTTTATACATCATTTTTAGACAAAGAAACAATTATTTATGAAGATTTAACAAAACAAAGGGGTTTGTGCTTGGGATAGCAGATTAGTGAAGAAGCAACAAAGTTTGTTTATACAGCTTTCTTAGCCTTGAATTCCCTAACTCTGTTGACAAGGATGCTTTTTATCCTCCTGGTAGAGGGAGGATACATTCACATGGGAAGATTTATTTCCTGCTTTTAAGGGAAAAGAGGGAGGTCAGAGTGTTTTTAAAATATATATCATTTTTTTTCACCAGCTGTTTCTCAAGTAACTTTAATTAAAAATAATCAATATGCCACTGAGGCATATTTGGGGGCACACTGCCCTGGGCCCCAACACTCTCCATATGAGAGACAAATAACACTTCCATTTTAACTGTCATTATTAATTTGCATGCGTGTGTAGTTTACAGCCAACCGAACTTAATTGATACAATAGGTAAATAAAAGAAAGTGCTTTAGCTTTTTAGAAGACTGATCCTATTTGACTACTGAATGATTTTAGCATGGCAACCGCAACCCCACAGTTCAACACTCAAACTCCTTTATTAAATGCAAAGCCTAGTGGGATATTTTCAAGAGATTAAGAAACTAGGTTCCCTTTATGGAATATTGTCTCATTCTACATCACCGCAATTGTCAGCAATGGGAGTCAGGCTGCAATTATAATGCCTGTAATTTTTAAGGTGTTAATCACAGCAAATTGAATTTAAAGAATTACGAAAGGTATATTGTTTTACTACATTTAATTCAGTGGAGAAATTAGTATTTTATCATTACAAAACATCGCTCTATATAACACGGAAGTTACCTGAGCTAAAAGAGCTGCCATTTCTAACGCCAGGTCTCTGTTCAGAGGAAAAAGTCCATTTACTATTTGATCATTTGTCTGATACATTAACAGCAGCTTTTCTCTATCAGTCTCTCCACGAGCTTGCATTGAGAAATACAGTCTGTAAAAAAAGAGGAAATTTTTCATTAAATGATCTACTTACAAAGGAAAAAAGTAAAGAGAAATCCAGAGGACTGATATGGGGCTGCTCTAACAATAGTTCTCTCAATGATACAAACTTAGACCATTACTATCGGTTAATGACCTCTATTTCTATTCTTTATAACGTTTATCAGCAAACTGAGGAAAAACTGCTTTGAAGTTGAGGCTGATGGATGCTTCTATGCTACCTTTATGCCCTGAAATACCTTAATACCTTAGATGTTACTGAGGAAGGACCTCAGACACCAGTGGGCTGTATAAACCCAGTTTTCAAAACACCCATGATCTTTCCTAAACACCTTGGACACACCAGGAAATAGAAAATGAAGGTTTCAATTCAAAATCAACATCGAATGGTCAAGTGGGGCAGTTTTCTCTGGGAATCTAAAAGATAATATTTGCACATTTAAATGTTTTGACTTTTTTATGCCACATTCTGATAAACAGCCTTAGGATCTCAAAAATAGTTTACATGTTATCATTATTATTTGTTGAAACATGACATGACTTTTGTTCGCCTAGGTTTTCCTCAATTCAGTGACCCTCTATGTTTAATCACTGTGCTGTTTCTTGGTATGTGAGGCTTCTGGGGCTCTGATTCCAGGCTGCAGGGCAGGCACAGAGCACTGTAAACACTGTAAATGCCGTGACAGTGGTGTGGGTAAGCAGCCCCGTGACATACCTTAATATTGTCATGACAACACAGTGGCAGGAAAACAGAGATTTAGATCTGGCATTTGTTAAGTGTGTGCTCAATTAGCTATAACCGGATTTCCAGCCTTTTTTCCCCTATCCACTTGATGATAGGGAGAGGACACCCTATCATCAGTTACGGAATCTTTCGTGGTAATTACCTCAAATAGCAAGGAATGAGAGGGCAGCAGGTCAGAATCTTGGGGGAAGCACGGGGGATGTACTTTGAAAAGCTATTCCTCCCCATGGTTCTGATTATTCTTTCCGTTCACGCCAGCTTAAGAATCACTGGCCTGGGCCATCATTCAGAGTGGTGTCTTTTTCTTTTTTTTTTTTTTTTTGTGGTACGCAGGCCTCTCACTGCTGTGGCCTCTCCCGCTGTGGAGCACAGGCTCCGGACGCACAGGCTCAGCGGCCATGGCTCACGGGCCCAGCCGCTCCGCGGCATGTGGGATCTTCCCGGACCAGGGCACGAACCCGCATCCCCTGCATTGGCAGGCGGACTCAACCACTGCGTCACCAGGGAAGCCCCAGAGTGGTTTCTTGATAAAATAATTATCTGTGACTGCATGATGGCAAATTGTTAACTGGTAGGAGAATATGGCTGGGCAACAGAAATAGTTTCTAAATTCAAAATGGTGTTAGCAAAGGGATATAAAATAAAGAGAATAAAGTTTAAGATGAAAGCCCTCCCTTTCTGGCATGTGAATGTTTTTGTACTTAGCTTATTTTCTCCACTTGAAGTTAAGAACTATGTCTTATTCATCACTATAATGCATTAGGGTTTTTTTAGCTAAGTGTTAACCATTGGAAGGTTCTTAGTAAAAGTTTGAATTGGTAATACAGCTAGGAGGGAAAAAAGAACCTGTAGTTCAAATGGCTACAGGCAAGAAGAGCTAAAGTGCATTTTCTATCATTTCTGGCATGCCAATAAGACTGCACCTGGGAAGGGAAAATGAAGCACTATAGGCACAAAGGAGAAAAACAATTCCAGACACACCTATAGGAACACAACCTGTAGGAATCATAGGCTCAAGCCCCTAATGGAACAGTTTGGGCTCCAACAGCTACACAGGGATTTGGAGAGAATGTGAAGAGGAACTAAAGAGTCACAAAAATGATCCGGAAGTCAGAAAATCAAATCCATGGATCTTGAATAGGAAAGGTGCCGGGGTTACATGATCTGAGTCTCTCCCAATATGACCAGCTTCCAGCTGCTCTCCAATCCTAAAGGGGCCTGAAACAGAGAAAGGGGCTTCTGTCACAGCAGGGAGGGCACACGTTGGAAGGCTGGGGCATTCCCAAATGCCCACCTCCTCACTTGACATCCAGGAAGCTGAACACTGTGGGATGGAAATCATGTCACTATGTGGACCAGTATCAGCAAACACACTGCTCCAAGTTCAGCAGAGCTCTCGGCACTGCTGGGTAATCCTTTTGCTCGCCTCCAACCGGCTCCATATTTCAGTCCTCAGAGCATTTATTTCCTACTGTTGCCTTTCTCATCATCATGTAAACTTACTGAGGAAGCAGCCTGCCTTCACTCTCCATTTACCTTCCTTCCTTCCTCTGTCCACCATGGTCTGCTAATAACACTACGAAATCTGCAATTGTGACGCCCCTTCCCTGTTCTCCTCCGGCCTCTGTGGCTACCACAAGTCCTGTGCTCAGAAGTCACCACTGTGAGAAGCCTCTCTGTTCACACAACAGACATGCTATATTCACAACAAGAGGGGTATCTACTATGTGTTAGGCTCTGATCCAAGTGCTTTACATTTGCCAACATTTAGTCCCTCAGGCAACCCTAAAGGTAGGTACTGTTTTCATCTCCACTTCACGTAGAGGGGACTTGAGGCACAGAGATGGTGAGTGACTTGTCCAAGGTCACAGAGTGAGTGGGGGAGCCAGGATTCTAACCCGGCAGTTTCTCCCCAGAGCCCATGTTCTTCACTACTCTGCTATACTGTCACTGTTACAGCATTAATCACATTGCTAAGAATTCATGTCTGTCTCTCCCTATAAACTGTAAGATTTCTAGAGGGTAGGAAAATTCTATTCACCTTTGAATCTCTAGGGCTTCAACAAGGCCTGGCACTGGCAGACACTGGATAGATGTTTACGGCATGAATGGATAAATGAATGGTGGTGAGAATTGTTACACATGGAAACTATTTGCCAAAAAACCCCTGAAAAATCCCTTCTGTAGCCTTGGGTAAATGAGTTAACTCTCTAAAGCTTCAGTTTCCTCATCTATAAGATGGAGATTAATGATAACACCTACCTAGAGGTGTTGTTAGGATTAAATGAGATGACGCATATAAACAGCTCAGCATAGGGCCTGGCATGTGGTAAGTGCTCAATAAATATTGGTGGCAGTTATTATTATTACTATTATGATGATGATGAGCCTTCTCTAGAGGTCTTTAGAATCATAAGAGTCTCTTCATACTAGAATTTTTTTTTTTTTTTGGTGTGAACACAGCTGGAAGAAATGGCATACACTAGGTGACCTGTGAAGAGGCTTGTTGGCTTAGGATCCAATGGATATAGGTGCTCTTACAGTCAGCTAAGGGTGGCAGAGATGGGAATGTTAAACTATGTTCCAGAAAACAATAACAAAGAATTATTGAAAATAATCTTTCGTTTCAAAGAGGGGAGAAGGAAGAGTTGTTCTCTGTAGAGAAAGACCCTTGCCAGTTTTGTTTTGTTAAAAACATGCTTTGATTTTGCAATTTCAAATAGACAGTAAGAAACCAAATTAAATAAGTGGCTTAAATATGAATAGAATTTAAACGTTAGTTACCAAATGGTTTTCTATGAGAACAAGTTCAAAACCTATTAATTAGATCATTAACCCCTAAATCTAAATAATTAAAATTCCATAACTTACTAAATATAAGCAAAAATTCCATGATAAAGAGAGCTGGTGCTTTAGTTTTGCTTATTACAGTGCTGCCTGACAGATGAAGAATCAAGTCCGCAGCTGCATGGTAGGTCACAGCCAGCTCCCCTCCTAACTGTGTCCCTGGAAATTAGGGCTCATTGTCTAAGCCATTTTACACATGTGCAAATCACGACCGCATTTAGAAACAGTACTTTCTCATAGATGTGGCTATCCAGCCATTTCAGATTTCTGTTAAAAATTAAACGTTATGATCGAGTTGCTTTTTCTCTGATGTCAAAGATACTGTCATAAAGCTTTGTTGTTGTTAACAAGGCATTGTGTTATTCATGACTGTCTTTGTCCTCCCTGGTGGTGTTTGCTAGACTTGGCACAGTAATTCTTACGTCTTTCAGACCACTTTTCTCCATTTCATCCATTTAATTTTGGTTCCAACTGTGGCCATCACAGTCAAAATCAGTATGTATTCAGCATTCATAAGCTATGCAGTGTTAGGAATAGTCTTAGACATGGACGTAATTCCACTTAGTGCCAACAAAACCAAATGAAAATTCCTGAACCTCTTCTACATAAAGATATATGGCAGGTCAGGTCCAGGAGCTGGCTTCCTTCCACAAAAGACACAGGCAGCAACACGGACCTCTGGATCAGTGCTTCTCAAAACTTAGCATGAGTAAGAATCACCTGGAGAGTGGTTAAAACAGACTCCTGGGCCTTATCCCCGGACATTCTGACTTAGTAGGCCTGACATGGGGCCAAATAATTTGCATTTCAACGTGTTTCCATGTGATACTGAAGCTGCAGACCCAGGACCCACACTTTGAGAACCACTGCTCCAGCGATCACAAAACTAAAACAATCATCTGGAAGGTCCACGTCTTCCAGCTGCTGTTCTTGCCAGTCACCAAAGGGCCACAGATGAAGACTGCCATCAGCGGAAACAGGTTCCTCTGGGAGTACAGCCTATTAGATTTCTAGTATCTAAATAATCCTGCTTATCTCTACGAATAGGAGATTTTAAAACCTTAGATACCAAAGCTTGACAGTTACCTTCTCGTTACCCAGAACTCCTGCGAATCACCTCAGCTCATGAACCCCTGAACAGAGAAGCTCTCGTGGCTCAAAACCACCATTCAGATCAAAGGAGTCTGTTCAAACAGTGGTGACCCTTCAATGTCTGAGTGTGTAAGAGGAATCCACAATATGAATGCACAATATTTATTTAACTGTTCCCCTATTGATAAACTTAAGTGCCCCCTACAACACTTATTTTTCACTGTTATAAAGCATACTGGAATATTCTTGCCCACTTGTGCGGGTATTTCTGTGGAATAAAGTGTCAGAAAAAGAGATCCTGAACTGGATCAAAGGCTGTTACATTCTTTATGTTACATAGTACCCTTACTTCTCATATCCCAATTTCAGATCTATGAACATATTCCAAAAGTAGCCTTCTGAAAGAAGTCAACACTTCACCAATAATTCTACCAGGCTCTTGGTCTGATATTTTAGATTTCTTACTTTATGGGATATGAGTCAAATAAAACAAGAAAATACTTTTTTTTTAGTTTTTTTGCTGTTGTTGTACAGTTAATATGACCTGGTCAGTGAACACTCTTTATTAAATACCACCTTCTACTAATACATGGAAGAAAAGAAGATATTAAAAAAGAAAGAAAGAAAGAAAGAAAACCTGATTTCTGATCATTTGCCAAAGTCTTTTAAAATTGTATCAGTTGAGAAAGTGAGTGCTCCAGCCCTACCAGCTTTTTCCCAGTTCCTGAAACACTGCACAGCCTCCTTATACAGGCTTTGAACATCCTTTTCCATCCATTTCCACTCTCAGCGCCCTTCTGACGTGGGCATAAGCATCATTTCCTTAAAGAAGCCTCCCAAAGTCTCCAGGCTAGGTCAGGATTTTTGCCATGTGCTCTCACAGAGCCATGCTCTTTTCTTTCAGAGAACTTAATATGTTATTATATACTCATTAGAGTCATTGTAAAATTAGCAACCGTCTTCCTCACTAGCCTGTAAATTCCAAAAGATGTGTCTGTTTTTATTATCATTTTATCCAGAGCATCTAGCTAAGTGCCAGGCTTATAGTTGAAGCTCAATAAATACAGAGGAAGAGAGAATATGAAAGAATAAGAATGAATGGATATGAATATATCACTTCTGAAAGACTTGGGTAAACAAATACTTCTTACTACAGATCTACAGTAGGGTATTTGAGTATTCAGGCTTATGAAAAAATGTAAAATAGTGTTAAAGGAAATTTTGAAAGTGAAAAATTATATCAACTACCCTAAGAGAGCAGCTATATTTTCCTATAGTTTTTTTCTAATCTTTGTCCAAGTGCATATTTTTATAAAATATAATTATTCATGATATTAACAAACTAGAATTAGAGAAAAAAATTTATATGACAGTTTCTTCTTCCTATAGAAACAGTTACCATTTATAAGAAAACATATAAATGAATATAACTTTTAAGGCTATTCAATAGGAAACTAAATTGTAGGTGCATGATTTGAACATAGATGCATACTCCCACTTTGGCACTTGGCAACGGCATTACTCACCTGTTTTTATAAGTGAGACGAACGGTTCTCGTACCTTCCCATTTCCCGGGCTGCTGTTCTTTGGAAGCCTGTTCCCATTTAGAGATAATGTCACAAATCTAGAAGGGAAGTGGAAAATGGAGATTCATAATATTTTTCACATTGGGTATTTTTTGAAGACAAGCATGTCTATAGACTGAAATTTTTCAATTAATGTGATCAAACCAAATGGACTGGTGCTTTCTGTTTTAAGCTTCTGCAGCTCTGAGTTTAGAATTTAATTATAAATCACTCTTTGGTCCTCTTATCCTTTTGGACACACATTAACTTTGGACTATGGCCATGAATTTTTTACTCAAAAAGGAATCTTAATGAAGGACTGCATGAGACTGGAAACAAGAAGATTCCAGGAATTTTTTCATGATTTAGTCACTGAAGAAGCAACTTCCCACCTTCTGAGTTTATAAAGATGGGAATAACTGATGTTATACCAAAGAAATCTGAAATATAATGTTAAGATTTTTGATTGGGAAAGAACAAAAATTCTTCAGGAACCAAATAAATGTTTGTTTGTTTTTTTTAGACTGGTCATTTGAGAATTATAAATAACAGTTTTCAGAATTATGGGGTAAGCAGTTATTCACCAAAGCCCCTGATATTTACTCAGTTCAAGCCAACCAAAAATACTAGCTTATCTTATTGACTAATTATTAACAGTGCTCAAGGAATGTCTGTCTCAAAAATTTACATTTGGAATTGTTGATCTAAACAGGATATACTTGGAGCTGAGAAGAAAAAGACATTCATTTATCTAGATGTCTCAAAATGCAGCTGAAGAAATAAGGCAGGGGTGGGGTGGAGTGAGGTGGAAATCCTATATTCTGACCAGTACTCCTTAAGGAACTAAGTATGAGCTTTAACATAGTCTGCGGAACCCCATGGACACCCAACAGATCGTTCTGCAAGTGGAGCTGGGCTTCTGGGAGTTAGATGAAAGTACTGATATTTCACATGTTCTAAACTCATGGGTGTGTCCCTTGCTTTGCCCCAATTCTTTAATCTCCAAATCATAGAAATACCTTTACTCCGTAACAAGGTACTTATTCCCAAGAGCAATCAAGGGCCACATCAAGTAAGAGGGTCCAGACCTGGTTCTAGCTGTTTGATTTGCCATAAGTCATTTTTCACTCTGGGCTTCAGTTTCCTCATTTGCAAAATAAGTGGGTTATTTCTCTAAGGTTCCTTATGGTTCTATATTCTATATTTTTAATTGTTGCCATTGCTAGATGGAAACTTTATTACAGTTATTTTACTATGACCTAGAAAACATTTTTAAAGAATCTTCCAATTCTCTGTCTTTGCTCATGATTTTCCTTATATCTGGAATCTCTTCTTTATTTCCACAGGTCCATATTCTACCAATCCCTCAAAGACCAGTTGAGCTCTTCCCTAATTTCCAATCTGAACTTAATCTCTCCCTTTGTAGAATGTTCACCTCGCTCTTTATATATTTATCACTTTCAGATTGAAGGTTATCAGTGTATAAGGCTACTCTTTCCTAAGCAAATTAGAAGTTCACTGTGTGCAGGGACAATTTCTCGACCTTCTTTATATTACCCACAGGGTCTGGACCAGCTCCTGGGACACAATAAACAGTTCCATGAATATTGCTGAGTGAATGAATAAAATGGAAAGCCATTTTATTAGACCTTCCACACCTCCACTCTTTTTACCCTAATATTTAGGGTATTATTACTATTATTAATCCTCTTCTTCTCTTTAACATGGAGTATGTGTGTGTGCAGATTGTATTAAGAATTCTACGGCTTCAACAAAGTCCTGCAATATTATTTTTATTATGAAAATTAGATTGCTTAAATTTTTGGAAAATTCTTGAGCTAAACTTTTTGCAAATAGCAGAGTAGCTTCTTTGCTGTTTTCTGGGTCTGCCTCCTTAAAAGGAGTTGGTTTTACCTTGATGTTTCCTTGAAGACAATGCTCTAAATCCCTGCCAGAAGGATCATCTGTGAACAATGCAAATCCAGACTGTGCTGGCCTCCTCATCCCTGTATCCTGGTTCAAAGTATTCAAAAATTCTTCCACTGTGGTGGATGCATCAAATCCAACTACCTAAACAGAAATAACAAAGTCGTTCTCTTAATAAAAAGGTACAAACATTTCAAACTTAGATTTCAGGGGGGAAACAGGGCATTCTTGATGCATGATTAATGATAGCATATTTATCTAGGTGTTTTAACTTTTTTTCCAAAGCTCCGCTGGAGAAATTTAATGTCATCTTAGTCATTAGCTTGATGTAAGAATTCAGAAATCTTGGCTTCAGCCAACAGACATGAATTCAAAATAGAAAGATCATTTGACAGCTGCAAACATCTTGCAGAGATATTATGCCTGCCCATTAGAAGCAAACCAAGAACTACAGTACAATATGTAATCTTTAAGCAAAGGAAAAAAAATAAGCACATTTAATTTTTGTTTCTTTAATATGCAGTTAAGTATCTGAATTCCATGATAAAAGGCTTAGAGCTACAAAGACTAATTGTTAGCTTTGGAACATGTTTGCTTGAGTTAATAAGCAAGCAGTTAGATCTGAGTTGGGAGGGCTTGGACAGTTTTCCCAGATAATTCCTGAGATCTGGAGATTTTAAAGAGACTAAACCTGTACACATCCCACACGTTAGTAATTATTTTCTCACCTAGCCGGTACCCAGGTGGGGAAAGGCCTCAATCTTTTTGTTTTTCTCCATCAGAATTATAATGGTAGTGAAACTCCTCCCTTATTTGGTTCAATTATGGATTTTTTTAGTGTGAATCCTTTTTAGCAAAACTATTTCACAACTCAGCTGTCCTGACAGAAGGTCTAATACATTTGCATATTTATCACTGCCAGGAGCTGACAGAAATAGGGAAACAGTCTCACTTCCCAGTTCCACAGAGTGCACTTAGAATTCTAGACTAAGCATGTTTTCACTGGGTAGAAAGTCTAATCTACCTGATATATCCCATTCATGAAGTGTACGGGGATACTGAAGGGCAAAGAATGATGATATGGGTTTCGAAGAAGGGTGGAAAGAATTTCCATTCTTGAGGGTCTTGCTTCTCGATCTCCATTCTGTTGCGTTCTTTCTACACATCGTTGGCAGTAAATGGCATATTTTCCAAATTCTGTCCTATAATACAAAACTTAAGATAAAGCCTAAGAACAAATTTAATTAAGACAACCTTTTACATATATGAAACCATTAAGAAAGCTTTCCTTGGTATACAAATATTACAATGTATTATGCTAATGTTGACAGTAATTTTTCTTTTCTTTTTTTTTTTTTTTTTTTTTTTCTGTACGCGGGCCTCTCACTGTTGTGGCCTCTCCCGTTGTGGAGCACAGGCTCCGGACGCACAGGCTCAGCGGCCATGGCTCATGGGCCCAGCCGCTCCGCGGCATGTGGGATCTTCCCCGACCGCGGCACGAACCCGCGTCCCCTGCATCGGCAGGCGGACTCTCAACCACTGCGCCACCAGGGAAGCCCAATTTTTCTTTTTGAGTGATATTAACTGCTGTTACTTTTCTCAAATTCTAGTGTCTTTACTTTTGCTACTGACTAAACCAGACTTCCCCACAAAACAATCTTTATTGTTATTGTATTATTACAGTCACAAAATATATTTAAAATTACCAGACATTTTATGGTCAATATATAATGATTATATTAACAAATATAAAGAAAATAACTGTATAAAGACTAGTACAGGATAACTTAAGAAGTGCACGATGAGGAGAGTTCTCTTTTGAAGAACATAGAAGTTAATGCCATTCCTGCTAAGCAAGGTAAGAAAATATCTTCAAACAAAAATAAAAATATATTTTCCTTTTTTGCAAAACATGCACTTCTTTAAAAATGTTAAATGTTAAACAAAACCAGTGGAGTAAATAAATCCAGTAAAAGCTGGATAGAGATCTTATTTGCCCTCATTTGTTATATATAATTTTTATTCTGTTTATAAAAGCAGGTTGATAATATCTCTAAATATATTTTTATTCCAGTGCCTTCTAGGTAGACTTTAAAATGTCACCTTTGTCTGGAGGGGTAGGGGGTCCTCAGTGACTGCTATTGGAATCACATGACCTTGATGACAGAGTCTCCAAAATATATTATGAGCTGGAGTATATTTTCCTACTGCTTTCAAGTTGTTTTTTGATTCATCATTTGTTTGTTTGTTTGAATCCCAGAGTCTGTTTAAACAACCTAATATGAACCTCTTGGACAAAATGATCCTGATAACCCTTGGCTGGGTGCCCTGGGTCTCACTGTAAGAAAGCCCCTCTGACAGCTGAATTTTATGAGTCTTTTTCAAAGGAGTAAAAATTCTGAAGTAATTCAAATACATACAATTATAAAAGGTGGGAAGACCATCAGAGAAGTCTTCTACATAAAAGAATTCAATGTGAAGAAAATAGTAATAGGAAAAATAAGGAAACAAAATAGTTGCTTTTATTGAATGAACACCCACTAATGATAACACATTCATACTTGAAATGTACATAGACTTTTCACTTAAAATATTCTTTGTCAGTTTTTCAAGCTTTTACTGTAATCTTCCATAAGAGATTTAACATAACAAAGGAAATATTTTCCCAGCTCCGCATAAATGATAACCAAAGGCTTCCTGTACCAACATTTGTTTCACACACTCTTCCACAAATGTACCTGGCAGGTTACTGAATACCTTTGACTTATTGTAGACACTCAGAGGCCACATAAATGGTTTAGCTGGCTAGAATTCTGCGTACCTGGAATCTGCATTCCTCTTTAGGTGGAGTCTGAGGAGCCACAGGAAAGGATGATGGGGAAGGAAGAGCCCAACACAGAGCGCTAAGAGCTGCCAGCCCTGGGCAAAGAGAAGCATCACAGGTCAGACACCATGTGGTCGTCAGAGATCCAAGTCAGGGCAAGTATGACTGACAGAGGCTGTGAGAGCAAGGGGATGATGACAGTCTTACTTGACCCCACATGTTTTTGCTTTTTCCATATATGCATTATCTGCTTAGAGCGTTTATAATACATAAAAACATAAAAGCTTCCTATTGGGTCAGAACCATAATCCATCTAGTTGTATATATTGTTGTCTACAACTGAGGTACCAGAAGACATGATATGGTAGTCCTTTCTGATATCACACCCAAAGATCAGGGAAATTGTTGCTTTTTGTTCATTTATGTATTAACTCATTCATTGAAATATAAGTAATGGCACTGAGAAAGGGCAGATTGAAAAATAGTAAAAAAAATTATTTATACAAAAAGCAAAACCTATCTACCCATATATAGATACATACCTAAATAAGGGGCAAGTACAAAAATATTAACAGAGGTATGTCTAGGTAATAGAATTGTATGTGATTTTTATTCTTCTCTTGCTCTGGACTATATTCTATTTTCTATCTTAATTTTTTTAATTAAGCAAGTATAACTTCAATAATTTTTTAAATGTCATATAAAAAAGGAGAAGGGGGAAAGGCCCTGCCCTTGAAGAACCTACAGTCCAGGAGAAGACATTATATATTGAAACAGTAATTTATAATATAATATCGCTAATACATTGTAATAATATTTTTTAAGTATAACCAATGGAGGGAATGACTTACTGTTGCGGAAGTCAGGAAGGAATATATGGGAGAGATGTTGCTTGGGCTGGACGGTGAAGTCACAGGTAGGAAGAAAGCAGAGGGATCCAGGTAACAGGAATAATGCCAGGTGCAAGGTGAAGGATAATGCAAAGGCAGGGTATGTTTGAAGAATGGGGAGAGTTTATTCATTCACTGTACACTGGAGGCAGGAAGTATAAAATGAAGTGGAGAAAGAGGAGGCCACTGGAGCCAGACTATGAAGGGCCCTTGATTCACATAAAGATTAAGCTTCAGAACCCCTCTATGCACAGGTCCCCTCCAAGTCCCTGGGACAGGCCCGATGAGCTGTCCTAGTCATATGAATGGTCATACGTTCTTTTAAAATGTGTAAAAGTAATGTATTTTGTACTCTTTTTCTTGGAGAGTATTCGCTGCATGAGCTTCAAGTCCCACAAAACCTGGATCCACCCCTGAGAGTCTTACAGGCTAGGGTAAGAAATTTCTATTTTATCCTGTAGTTGACAGGGAGTCAGTAAGCAAAGATTAAAAGAGGTATTCACTGAAGAGTAAACACAAGTGACCAAAAACCCCCTGAAAATAAATTCAACTGCACTAATAATTAAGGAAATGCATCCAAAATCAATAGTGAAATACTACTTTTTACCTGGAAAGGAATTAAAAGAAGAATTACACTGAACATTGTTGAAGATATAGGAAAATTCTAGAAGTGGACTCAATGAAATTCACTGGACTTGCACACAAAATTTAGGTTCAAAGATGTCTAATGTAGTGGTATTTATTATAGGAAAAATAACTGGAAAAACCTAAATGTATAGTAATTGATATTAATGCAACTAGTATTAATGTTTTGTAGACTATTGAAGGCTATAGGGGAAATGATTATGTTCTATAGTTTTTAAAAAGTAGTATGTACATTGTAGCTCTAGTAATGTGAAAAACTGTGAGTGCATAAAGATATACACATATACATTTATATATAAATATAGAAACTGAAAAGATATACATAAAAATATTAATAGCTGTTTTTCCATTTCATACTTTTTGTAATTTTCCAAATGTCTGTATTGAATATGTATTTTTCTTACAATCAGGAACACAACATCATTTAAAATTGCATGTATATGTATCAACAGATACCTGCAGTGGTCCTGGTTGATTCTGTGGCTGTCTCCGTCTTGTCTGTTTAATGAGCTGACAGCAAATTTCATTCTGTAGCTCAGGATGTGTCAAACAGATTTGCAAAGCACTCTGGGCTAGAGATATGTGGTAATCAATTGCAGGAGAGTCAACTGCTGCATTTATAAAAAGTTGGCAGGTCTGAATTAAATGAAAAAAATAGATATACTCAGGGTGAGAAATGATCAGATTTATTCTGCATGAAATATTGATCCTCTTCTTAGCAATAGCTTTTGTTTAAAAGGATGGAAAAGGATATATTGTGATAACACTAATCAAAAGAAATCCAGAGTGGCTGCATTAATATCAGACAGAGTAGATTTCAGGGCAAGGGATTCTGCCAGAGATAAAGAGGGTCATTTTATAATGATAAAGGGGTCAGTTCATCTAGAGGACATAACAATCCTAAATGTTTTAATAACATAGCTTCAAAATACATGGTGCAACAACCTATAGGACTATAAGGAGAAACAGACAAAGTTCACAATTAAAGTTAGAGATTTCAATATCCCCTGTCAATATTTGAGAGAACAAGTAGGCAGAAAAATCAGTATGGATTTAGAAAATCTGAATAACACTATCAACCAACTTGAACTCATTTGTAGAATACTCCACCTCAGAGCAGAATATGCATTCATTTTAAGGGCATATGGAACAGTAATAGTCCCTGGTCTACCAGACTATAAACTTCATAAAGACAAGGACTCTTTCTTATTTATCTTTGTATTCTCTACACAGCACAGAATTTCTAAACTTATTTGACTACAATCCCTTCCCATCTTTATTTTTTTCTAGTAATACCAATTGGCATCTTTAAAAACTAGTTTACTGAGGAAAATATTTTGGGAAATAGTAGAATAAATAACTTAAAATGAATGCAAATAAATACTTTTTTCCCCCAAAGAGATTAAATTTTGGAGTAGGTTACTAGTAAAAGGTTATAGCATAATCTTTCCTAGACATTTTCCAAAGTAGGATATTAATACTTATCATTCTTCATTTTAACAGTTCATTGTAATAAAACTGTGAAAATTTGTTTTGTTCCTGACTAGAGGAGTAGGTACACTTGCCTGAGAAAGTTTAGGATGGATTGCCTAAAGGCAGGGGAAGCAACTTCAGTACTCATAAAGTGTTCTATCTATGAATTCTTAAAAATACTTGCATGCTAATTGAACCCCAAATTATTGTAATAATGTATTAAATAAATTTGTAGTTATAGTGTAATATATATTTGTTTCAATGAATTAAATATATTGGGCTTATTAATGACATTGATATTTGGGAGTAAAATGAAGTTCTGAGAGTGAAATCAGTTTCTTTTGAGCAGGCTATTTTAAAATGTCAGTCTTGTTTTCTTACAACAAATGTCAGAAAACAAAAGAAGTACTGCTTGTGACAGCATATAGTTGGATCGTGTTTTTTTATACAATCTGACAATCTCAACCTTGTAATTGGAGTGTTTAGACCATTTAAATTTAATGTAATTATTAGTATGATCAGGAATAAATCTTCTATCTTGCTATTTGTTTTATATTTGTCTCATATGTTCTTTTTGGTTTTCCTCTTTTTCGGCCTTTTAAAAAATTACTAGAGTATATTTTATGATTCTGTTTTATGTCCTTTATTGGCTTATCAGCTAAACCTCTTTGACTTTTGTTAAGTGGTTGCTTTAGGGTTTTAGCATATATTTTAATCTTATCACAGTCTACCTTTAAGGAATATTATACCACTTCTTGTAGTATAGGAACCTTACAACAGTATACTTACATTTCCCCTCTCTCAGTCTTTGTGCTATTATTGTCATATATTTTATTTCTACATATAATTTTAAACCCCACAATACAATGTTATTATCTTTCCTTTAAACAGTCAATTATCTTTTAGAGAGATTGAAATAATAAGGAAAAATTCTTATATATTTATCCACATATTTGCCATTTCTAGTGCTCTTCATTCCTCTGCATAAATCCAGATTTCCATCTGGCATCATTTTCTGACTGCCTAAAGGACATCACTAAACATTTCTTGTAGTATTGGTCTTCTGGGGAGTAATTCTTTCAGGTTTTATATATCTGAAAAAGCCTTTATGTCACCTTTGTTTTTGAAAAATATTTTCACTGGATATTGAATTCTAGGTTGATAGATTTTTTTTCCTTGCAGTACTTTAAAGATGTTACTCTACTATCTTATGACTTGTATAGTTTTCAATAAGAAGTCTGCTGTCATTCTTATCTATGTTCTCTATGTGTTAGGTTATTCCTCCCAAACCACCACCCTCTTTATAACTTGTCTAAAGCAACTGATTATGATGTATATTAGAGTACTTTTTGTCACATTTCTTCTGTTTGAGATTCACTGAACTTCTTAAATTTGAGAGTTTTATAGTTTTCATTAAATTTGGGAAAAGAAAATTTAAGCCATTATTTCCTTGAATATTTTTCTGTTGCCTTTCTTCCTTTTGTGGAACTCCAATTCCATATATATTAGGCTGATTGAAAATATACCATTGCTCACTGTACTGTATTCAATTTTTTTCAGTTTTTTTTAAACTCTGTGTTTCATTTTGGATAATTTTTCTTGCTATGTCTTTAAGTTCACTAGTCTTGCCTACTGCATTACCTTACCTGTTGTTAATCTCATCCAGGGTATTTTTTTCATTTTAGCCACTACATTTTTCATCTCTGAAAGTTCAATTTGGATCTTTTAAATATCTTCCATTACTCTTCTTAAAATGCTTATGCTGTCCTCTACTTTCTTGAATATATGAAGTATGGCTGCTAGTCTCCAAGATGGCCCCCAATGATCTCCATCTCTTGATATTCAGACAATATCTGAGGCAATCCCCTTCCATATTGTACTAGAGTTAGTCTGTGTGACCAGTAGAATATGGCAGAAATGATGATATGCCATTTCTGAGGTTAGGTTATTAAAAATCAATGTGACTTCTATCTTGAGTACTCTACTTGATGCTTAGTGCATTAGGAGGTCTTTCCATTCTGGATGATAGGAATACAAACTATTTTCAGCTATGTGTAAGCTCCAGGAATTTTTTTTTTTTTTTTGTCTATTCTTTTCTGGTAATTCTTTCCCTAGCCTCAGGTAGTTTCCTCACACACATATGATTATCAGTTCTCAGCTAAAAACTCAAAAGGAACCCTCTATGAATCTGTGGAGCACTTTCCCACTCTCTTTTGCTCACTCCTCTCAGTTTTGTGAATTCTAACCATCTTGGCCTCCTCAAATTCTAAACTCTGTCTTGGTAACTCAGGAAGACTGCCAAGCACCATCTGGGTGTCCCTCCATGCACTGTGGTCATGAAACTCTCTCCAAGATATTAAGCTGCAACGATTGTAAAGCTTACTTCATTTGTTTTCCTGAGGATCACTGTCCTGCACAGCCTGTTATTCAAGTCTGAAAACCATTGGTAGGGTAAATCCAGTTCCTGTTGCTCCATCACAGCCAAAAAGCAGAAGTTCTTCCTTTTATCTTCTAACTGGTTGTTGTTTGTACGTGTAAAAAGTTTTGATTTCTGCTTATTAATTTTGTACCTCACTATCTGATTGAATTATCTTTTTTTTTTTTGAATTATCTTTTTTGTTTGTAGTAGTTTTTTAAGTTTTTTTCCCCAGGTATACAATTACATAATCTGTAAATATTTGCATTTCCAATTTGTTCCCTTCTAATTTGTTTTCACTGCCTAATTGCAACTGGTTAGTACCACTAATAGAATGCTAAATAATAATAATATTAATAATAATGGGGATACACTCTATACAGATTATGCTTTAATAAGAAGTTTTTAAAATATTAATGGGAGTGAGTATGATTGTCTTGTTCTTCACTTTAATGAAAATGTTTAAAGCATTTCCCCATAAAGCATGACATTTGTTTTTACTAAGCAGGAATATTTTATCATGTTAAGGAAATATCTATCAGTATTTTATGAATGCCTTTTCACCATCTATAGAGATGACTGTCAACTTAATAATAAATAATATTAATAGACATCCTAATATTTAGCCATCCTTGATTTCCTGGAACAAATCCCTCTTAGTCATGATTAGTATTCTTTTAGTATGATGTTGGATTCTGTTTACTAATACTTTATTAGTTTTTGTATGAAATGCTCTGTTTTCTACAATATTTTCTGGGGTTTGGTAACAAAGGAATACTCACTTCACAAAAAAAATCTGGTGACATGATGACTGAGAATTGCTTCAAAATAATCCAATCTTGGGGAGCAGTGGGGTTGGGGAGAATAAAACAAAATTGGTCATATGTTGACAACTGTGGAGCTGGATGATGAGTATCTTATACTTCATAATATTCTCTCTACTCTTATATATGTTTGAGATTTACCCCCAAAAAAGTAAAAGAAAAAAATTTTGCAAAATTTCCTTCTTTCCTATGCTTTGGGACAGTTTAAACAGCATTGAAATTAACCACACTTACAAAGTTTAGTAAATTTCCCTGTTTAAATTTTCATTCACCTGTGTAACTGGTTTTCACCATTTATATTTTGTTATAAAGTTGATCACTTCATCCAGATATTCAAATATATTTATATAAAGTCTTTCTTGCTTTGGATATTTGTGTATTCTACAGGTGGATTTTTAAAAACGTTAAAATTATGGTAATTTTAAAACATGAACAAAAGTAGAGAGAACAGTATAATGTACCCATCATCTGGTGTCAACAATTGTCAACAAGCATTTTGCCACACTTGTTTCGTTCAACCCCTGCATCCACTTTTTTTCTGTAGTATTCTAATGTATATCATGTTATTTTACCAATACTTCAGTAGGGCTCTCCAACTGATAAAGATTTTTTTCCCATAACCATCATGTCACCATTATCCTCTTCCCAAATTAACAACAATTCCTTAGTATTATCTAGTAAATATATAATTTTTTGAGATGGGTGAAATGTAGGCAAGAAAAAGCCAAAAGAGAGACAAAAATTGAGACTTTAAGAGACTATGGGAAAATGAAGTACCAAGGTCCCAGTGCAGAGTCAAGACATGAATCCATAGAAGGTACATTATATTCTGAGACTGGAGTAATGGAGGAAAAAATAGATGAAAGAATGTCTGTTGAGAAGGGAGATTTGAGGTGATCAATTCTGATGCCCTCTAATTTTCCCAATGAACTAGAAGGTAACTTTGTTGTGAGGAGCATTACTAAGTAGGGAATTTGAGGGGATGTGACCAAAGACAAGCAAAAGGAGAGACAGTTGGCCCTAAGGAATGAAGACCACAGATTTACATTGGCTCCAGTCCATACGGCTGTTTGATGCTCTCTAGCAGTATGTATGCGATTAATAGGGAAGCAGGCAAGACAGCAGCATTGATCTCGGTTGGGGTTCAGCTGAAGATTGCATGGAACTACAGGTCCCAAGGAACTATGAGTATTAATGAAAGTCATCCAGACTAGATAAAGAAGGAAGAAAAGCCAAGAGGCAGTTATTGTGCTCTCTCTTGATCTCAAAGAAAATAAATGGCTCAAAAAAATGTCTTAGTGAGGATGAGAAATGGAAGAAAGAAAATTAGAGAGCTCATGGGCTAAGAGATTATGGTTAATGAAAGACACATTAGAATTTAAGCTTTTAGAAGTGGTGTACTTATGAGGAATGTTGAGGTCAGGGTGTGGACATGGAGAATTGGAAGGTGAAGCAGGGTAGAGAGGAAGCTTACTGACATTGAGAAGGTCAGGAATCTTAAGGCCGTGGCATTGGTGAGTGAAGTGATAGCAAAGTAATTCAGGTAATGGCAAGATTTGAGGCAGAGAGAAAGATGTGAGTTGGGAGCCAAAATCCTTAATGAAATTTGAGGAGTTACCAGAAGGTGACTGATGACAGAGATGATGGGGGTGGAGGATTAAGAGTGATATAGTTGAATGGTAAGCTTCAAGTCACCACGGATTTCTAATAGAGGTTGAGTAATAAGAATGTGAGAGTAGCACTGGAGAAGAAGAAGGATATTGATCCCTCTCCCAACACTGAGGTACAAGTGATGTCAGGAGTCTCTCCATTTGAGAGGTTGAAGAGGAAATGATTCTTCTGATATTAAGTGTTTCACATGGCCCAAACCATAGATAGTTTACTGCAGTAAATCTCAAATCCTCACTCAGAAAGCATATTAAATTCACCTAATTCTATTTCAGTAGATTTTCTTAATCATCATCACATTTTGAATTTTCTTGAAAAGAGTGAAACTTTATAATCTGAAGTTTTATTTTTTCCTATTAAATTTTTTAACAATATATAACTCCATATAAAATCTTACCTTAAATAATTTAATTGCTTCTGTCTGTAGAGCTTCCGAAGGTAGTGTTGTCAAAGGAGAAATGAGTCCTTCTTTGCTGTGACACAAAGTAGGGTGTCTCCATATCTGAGAGGCTAAACACAGAATGAAATATGAACAGGAAATAGAAAGAATCACTTATTTTGGCCTCACATTAAATCAGTCCTTTAGAAATTACCTCATTCTGGCTTGGCTCACAATTTAAGTCATAAAAGTCATGAAAAACCTCTGATAACATTATTTTATTTCAGTTTCCAGGCCATTGGGATTCTCCTATTTCTGTTTTGGATAAATTAAAGCTAGAAGAGTTTGGTAGAAATATTCTAGGCCAAAACAAGTCTACCAGGGCGTTGTCATGTTGCTTAAATGTGCTAAAGATTGGTGACCTAGGTGGGGAGATGACTGTACATGAGAGGGAGCTGGGGGAAGATACAGAGAGGAGAAGCCAGAGCAGCAGGAGACAGAAAGATAAAGAGGAACTTGAAGTCATTCCTAAAATCAACATTTATTAAATTCCTATGCTAGACACTGCAAATAAAATGTGATCTCTATTATTAAGTAAAGCAGAGCTTAGAATCTAGGCTCTCAATGGGGAAACCTTAGCCATAAAAAAAACTTCAGTGCAAAGCAACAAATGCTATAAAAGTTTTAAATGGTAAAGTGCATTGGGATATAATTTTAATATTTATTAGGCACCTTTTATGACCCAGATGCTGAGTTGGGATGGGTTGGCTGGGGGAGCTCCTAAGGTAGGTAGGATTTCATCAAGTTGGTGGGGAATGTGAAGGAAGAAGGGTGTTCCAGGCAGAGGGAGTAATGTGAGCAAAGGCAGAGAGGTGTGACAGGATATGGACATGTCAAGGAATGACTGTGTCCTTAGAGCCGAAGAACCACAATGAGAATCCTGGCCCATGACAAGCAAAGCCTGTGAGAAGATGGGTACATCTCAGGGAAACAGGAACCCGCAAAGTGAAAACTCTATTAGGCTAAGGGAGTTAGGGGCCCATTTCATAAACCATAAAGCCTTGTACGTTATAAACTTACAAGGTTCCCCTTCTATATTTAGCAATTTGCAAACGAGTTGTTCAAATTCAGATCCAACATTTACATTGTTACTTCCAGCTGCAACAGTCAGGTGATAAAGCCAAGTGTCCTTAAAAATCAAAACATATTAATAGAAATGTTAACCAAGAGACAGTTTTTGATGACTTAAGGAAAAACACAACTTGCATAAACAGTAGAAAACTTTGACAATGGAAAAAAAACACTCTTAATTTTTAAATAATAACTAAAAGCCACTTAAAGAGTTCTGAAGCCAGCTTATTTGAATTGTGCTCATAGTACCTTTTCCCCATTGTTCACATTTAGAAAAGCATAAGAAAATTAAGAAAGTAACGTGACATTAAGAGACTAGAATAAATACAACCAATTAATATTCTTTTATGAAATACAACAAATTCTATCAAATTTAAAATCTGACTCCTAGTACATACATATAGAACATATAAAATACCTAGGAAATCCAGAAAATTTAAAGAAGGAAATAATACCCAGAAGGAACATACCTCAACACAATAAAGGCCTTATAAGAAAAGCCCACAGCTAATATCATACTCAATGGTGAAAAAGTGAAAGCTTGTCCTGTAAGATCTGGAACAAGGCAAGGATGCCCACTCTTGCCACTTCTATTCACCATACCACTGGAAGTCCTAGCCAGAGCAACAGAGTAAGAAAAAGAAATAAAAGGCATCCAAATCGGAAAGGTAGAAGTAAAATTATCTCTGTTTGCAGATGACATTATCTTATTTGTTGAAAACCCTAAAGGTTCCATAAAAACACTGTTAGAACTAATACATTTAATAAAGTTGCAGGATACAAAATCAACATACAAAAATCAGTTGTGGGGACTTCCCTGGTGGTGCAGTGGTTAAGAATCTGCCTGCTAATGCAGGGGACATGGGTTCGAGCCCTGGTCCAGGAAGATCCCATATGCCACGGAGCAACTAAGCCTGTGCGCCACAACTATTGAGCCTGTGCTCGAAAGTCTGTGAGCCACAACTACTGAGCCCACATGCCACAACTACTAAAGCCCATGCACCTAGAGCCTGTGCTCCGCAACAACAGAAGCCACCGCAAGGAGAAGCCTGCATACTGCAAGGAAGAGTAGCCCCCACTCACCACAACTAGAGAAAGCCCACGCACAGCAATGAAGACCCAACACAGCCAAAAAATAAGTAAAATAAACGAACTAATTAATTTTAAAAAATCGGTTGTGTTTGTACACACTAACAATGAATTATCCGAAAAGGAAATTAAGAAAACAATCCCAAAACAATAGCAAAAAAAAAAAAAAAAGAATAAAGTACTTAGGAATAAACTTAACCAAGGAGGTGAAAGATTTGTACACCAAAAACAATAAAGCACTAATGAAAGAAACTAAAGCAGACACAAATAAGTGGAAAGACATCCAGTCATAGATTGGAAGAATTAATATTATTAAAATGTCCATACTACCCAAAGCAACCCATAGAGATTCAAAGTAATCCCTATCAAAATCCCAATTTTTTTTTTAACAGGAATAGAAAAAACAATCCTAAAATTCACATGGAACAACAACAGACCCCAAATAACCAAAGTAATTTTGAGCTAGAAGAACAAAGCTGGAGGGATCATACTTCCTAATTCAAAATATATTACAAAGCTACAGTAATCAAAATAGTATGGTACTGGCATAAAAACAGACATTAGGTCCATCAATGGGCCTAATGATTGCTTCATTAGGCCAATGGGACAGAATAGAGAGTCCAGAAATAAAACCATGCATATATGGTCAACTGATTTTTGACAAGGTTGCTAAGAATACAGTGGGCAAAGGATTGTCTCTTCAATTAATGGTGTTGAGAGAACTGGATATCCATAGGCAAAACAATGAAGTTGGAGGGCTTCTCTGGTGGTGCAGTGGTTTAGAATCCGCCTGCCAATGCAGGGAACACAGGTTTGAGTCCTGGTCCTGGAAGATCCCACATGTTGCAGAGCAACTAAGCTTGCATGCCACAACTACTGAGCCTGCACTCTAGAGTCTGTGAGCCACAACTACTGAGCCCGCGTGCTGCAATTACTGAAGCCCATGCACCCTAGAGCCTGTGCTCTGCAACAAGAGAAGCCACCGCAATGAGAAGGCCATGCACTGCAACAAAGAGTAGCCCCTGCTTGCCACAACTAGAAAAAGCCCATGCACAGCAACGAAGACCCAACACAGCCAAAAATAAGTAAATAAAATATATATTAAAAAAAATGAAATTGGACCCTGATATCACACAGTACACAAAGTCAGTTCAAAATGGAATAAAGACTTAAACATCAGACCTGAAACCATAAAACTCCTAGAAGAAAACATTGAGAAAAAGCTTCTGGACACTGGCCTTGGCAATGATTTCTTGGGTATGACACCAAAAGCACAGGCAACAGAAGCAAAAATAGACGTGTGGAATTACATCAAACTAAAAAGCTTCTGCACAGCAAAGGAAACCATCAACAAAATGAAAAGATAACCTACTGAGTGGGAGAAAATATTTCAAATCATATTTCTGATAAGGGGTTAATATTTAAAATACATATAAAACTCATACAACTCAATAGCAAAAAGACAAACAATCCAATTAAAAAATGGGCAAAGGATCTGAAAAACATTTTTCCCAAGAAGACATACAGATGGCTAACAGGTACACAAAAAGGAGCTCACATCACTAATCGTCAGGGAAATGCAACTGAAAACCACAATGAGTTATCACCTTACACCTTTTAGAATGGCAACTATCAAAAACAGAACAAAACCCCAATAAGACAAGAAATAACAAGGTGAGGATGTAGAGAAAAGGGAGCCCTGTACACTGTTGGTGGGAATGTAAATTGGTGCAGCACTATGGAAAACAGTATGGAGTTTCCTCAAAAAATTAAAAATAGAACTACTATATGATCCAGCAATTCTACTTCTGGGTATTTATCTGAAGGAAGTTTTATAATATAAATTTATATAAAATAGTAACTCAAAAAGATATATGCACCCCCATGTTCATCACACCACTATTTACAATAGCAAAGACATGGAAGCAACCTAAATGTCCATCGATGGATGAATGGGTAAAGAAAATATGGTATATACATACAATATTATTCAGCCTTAAAAAGGAGGAAATCCTGCCATTTGTGACAACATAGATGAATCTGGAGGACATTTCTGTGTCTGGTTTCTTAGCAATCAGGTTTGTTGCCTGCTAACAAACCAGACACAGAAAGACAAATACCTTATAATACCACTTATATGATGGATCTAAAATAGTCAAACTCATAGAAGCAGAGAGGGAATGGTGGTTGCCAGAGGCTAGGGGGAAGGGGAAACAGGGTGGTATTAGTCAAAGGGT
This sequence comes from Delphinus delphis, assembly GCF_949987515.2. Taxonomy (NCBI): domain Eukaryota; kingdom Metazoa; phylum Chordata; class Mammalia; order Artiodactyla; family Delphinidae; genus Delphinus; species Delphinus delphis. Next base: position 55,043,931 of record NC_082694.2, read on the forward strand.
ACAAAGTTTTGGTTATACAAGATGAATAAGTCCTGGGAAAAAAAAAAAATGAATAAGTCCTAGAGATCTATCATACAGCATGGTGCCTATAGTTAACAATGTTGTATTACATACTTTAAAATTTACTAAGAGGGAAGATCTTATGTTATGTAGTTCTTATCACACACACACAAAAATAATAATTAAAAAAGAGGTTGAGAGGAAACTTTTGGATGTGATGGATAGGTTTATGCCATAGACTGCAGTGATGTTTTCATGCGCACATAATTATTTCCAAAGCATCAAGTTGTATACATTGATTATGTATATAAGGAAGAAAGAAAGAAAAGAATCCATTTTTCTGCTCCCCAAATATACTGGACTTTTTTCTTTCTATTAAAATATATATGTACATCATATTTTCACATAGTTGAGATTATATTAAGGACGTGCTTATACTATGTTAGTAAAATTCAGAAATTATAATTATCTATTTTTAATATAAAAAAGATATAAGGCTGCAGGATATTTTATCATATGGACATTATTTAATCAATTTCCTATTGTTGAACACTTAGATGGTTATTAATTTCATGCCGATAAAAAAATACCATGAAATCTAACATCTGTTAAGTAAAAAAGGGTGTCTGTTATATTTTTTGTGTTTGAAATATATCAGAAATAAAATTATTTTAAAAATACTGTGTCCAACAAATCTATACGTAAATCTTTGATTGTACTTAACGGTCATTTGAAAATTATTACCAATACTTAATCATATTAGTCTAAATCATTCTAAATCAACCAATTAGACCTTACATACCTTTTCATGCTTGGATCCAATCAGGAGGTAAGTCGGACCTTGGTCTTTGGGGTGGATCACAATAGTGTAATGTGTGGATAAAAGACTTCGCCCACTGGCTTCATAATCTTCATCTGAATCACAGGATCTGTCAACCTCTTCAACTTTAGCCTCCCAGAGTCTGATCTGACCTAAAGGAAACTAAAGTAAATATTAGTAATTGTAAGGAAGGAACTTTCTAAATATTTTCCTGCTAAAATTTTTCATAGTGTTTTTCATTCTTACCTTTATAAAGCATACCTTTTTTTAAATGAATGCCTAAAGCTAATTGGATTATCCACATTGTTACAAAAGGAGTAGCCACAACCAACATGCCAACTGTGATACTGAAGAACAATTTGAATACTAGACATTTAACTTTTGTGGAAAAAGCAAGAAGCCACTTCCATACAGTGGTTTGGATTATTCATTTGGACCAAAATGACACATTACCTAGTCAAGCAATTCAGTCAAAATATTCATTTGACTTTTTTCCCCACAGAATTAATTTAAGTTATTGGATCAAAAGGACAAGGGTAGACATAGTCTCAATACTATTCATAGAAAAAGTAACAAAGTGAAACAGCTGGTGTGAAGAAGTGTGATTAACTATCACTCTAAACCCCAATAAATGAGGAGTGTTTTGAGGCTATATACACATATATGATTTATTACACATGTAACATATCACAAAAAATGCCATGATTTCTTTCATCTTAATTTAAGTGTAAGAAAAACATCCTAAAAATGATTTATATTAAATTTTACCTACTCTTTTACTGATGAAAACCATTATTTGCTGTGTAGAATATTTAGCATATTTGTTTTAAAACTTTTCTTTAATTAAGTCCATTTATTCCAGCAACACACACAGTCTGCTTCAGATGTACAACTTCTAAAATATTCGGTCAGGTTTGGAATTGCAGCCTGAGAAAGTTCCTTGTAACTCCAAGGACATTTACCATCTTACATTTCCATGCTCGGGCTCAGTGCTTGGACTCTCTTTTCCCATCTACACTCACTCCCCTGGGTGATGTCATCCAAGCTCATAGCTTTTGCATCAGCATGTATTAGCTACTTCCAAATTTATAACTCCTGACTCACACTAGCTCTACTTAGATGTCTAATAGCATTTCAACGTCACTTGGTAAGTCCTCCCCCACCACCTGCTCTCCTGAGTCTCTCCCATCCCAGTTGTTCGCAACTTGATCCTTCCAGCTGTTCAGGCCAAAAAGATTGGCATTGTCACTGCCCCTTTTCTTGCTCTCCTATTCCATACCCTTTTAGTCAACAAATCCTATCAGCAAATCTTTCAAAATATACCCAGAATCTGGTCTCTTCTCACACCTCCACACTAAACCACAATCAGCTCTCACCTGAATTACTGTAAGAGTCTCCTAACCAGTCTCCTCCTAATTCCCTTCAGACAGTAGCTGGAGGGTTCCTGTTAGACACAGGTCAGATCATGTCACTGCTCGGCTCAAAATCCTCAAATGGCTTCTCATCTTACTTGGAGCAAAAGCTAAAGTCCTTACTATGATAAGGCCCCCTGCGATTTGGTCCCCATTACTTCCCTGAACTCATCTCCTATTATCCTCTCCCTAACGGAGTCCAGTCCAGTCACACTGATCTTCTCACTATTCCTCAAACACACCTGGCATGCTCCTGCCAAGGCCTCTGCACTTGCTGTTCCTTTGGCTTGGAATACTCTTGCCTCTTTTACTTCCTTCAAAACCTAATTAAAATGTTGGCTTCTCAGTGAGGTCTTACCTAGATATCTTATCTGCCTAATAGCTGATTAATAGTAAAAAATTAATTCATTTGATTAAATGTGTTGTCTTTTACGAGAAACACTGCTTTTTCCCATTAAATTAATTACAGTTATTTTCTGAGTAGTTACTATGTGCAAAGCACCATTCTGGAGACTGAGTGAATAAAATTTACTTCTGAAGGAAAAATGTGAAATTAACTTATCTATACTTTCAGAAAAAGGCAGTAAAACAAAAGCAAAATAATAGGGCAGAAAATTCACATTAATAAATAAAAAGCAAGCTTTAAAAAATAGGATAAAGAAAACTAATTCTACTATGATAATACATGACAATACTATCCTAATTGTGTGCTTTAGGCATACCTAATCATATGACAATCAAGGTTCCATCCACCCCAATATTTAAAGATGATTATTCCTTTTACCAGAGGATTTACCATGGTTCTATAAACAGTGAATAGACCGGTGCTTTTAAATATTTTGACTGAATTTTTTAAAAGACACTGATTGAGATAAAGACAAATTGTTTCTGAAACATCTATAGCACAAAATGAAGTAAGCCTAATACCGATTCACAAGCATTCTCAACACTTCTCCAGTAATTATAATGGATTTCTGTTCAGCTATCTACATTCCTCTGACTTGTTCCTTCTGTGATCAATGTTATCCATTTTTAATAGAAAACAAAATTATTATTAGTAGTAATAGTAGGAACATTTAAATTCTACTCTCAGCAAATTTTAAATTATTTTTCTATTTATAAAACACGAATATAGAAACTTGGTAAAAACAGAAAGTTACTAAAAAAAAGGAAGAAAAAAATCATCCATAATTCTACTCCCACTCAACATTTTGGCATAGTTCTTTCTGACTTTTCTGCTATGTGTATCTTTACATAGATGTGCTGGACTGAGAATTATAAACTCAGAATCCCAAACTTGCTGTGGAAGGTAAGCGTGAAAGAAGAGTCATGATTCTCCTGAGACAGCTGCAGTCAGATGTCTGGGCTGATGTATCACAGAGGCTTCTCAGTAAACTGCTGAGTACCAGCTGCCTCTGTGCTTTGTGTTCAGACCATTGGTGCTGGCTTCTCAGATCTTCAGTGGCAGCTGCTTCCCCGACCTCTACTCCCCCGACTTTTCTAAAGTTATGTATGTCCCTAATTCTGCATTAAAATTGTTAAAAACTGGAATACACAGAGTGGCTTCTGTTTTCCTGACTGATAATTGAGTTAGGGTTATACTGAATATGCAGTTTTGTACTGTGCTTATTCTTGTATTATTTTTATGAGCATATTCCCACATTACTTCAGAGATATCACTCTCAATGGCTGCACTGTGTTAAGTACCAACCCGTGAGCGATACTGACGATAATGGCATGCATTTTAAATATGGCTAGTCAGAACTGAGAGTGCAGACTATGAAAATAGAGCAGAGAAATACTAACTGACCTACATGGTCAGTGGACCAAGACGTTTAGTCTCATTAACACAGTAATCAGTCACAGGTTGCTGTTCTGTGGAGCTGGCATCATTGTTTTATGCAAATACTCTTGGTCCATGTTAGTTCAATTTTTATAGTTTCAGTAATCCAAAGATGACATGGGGTATGCACAATGATAATTAGGTATACATTTCATGTTTGGAAGATACCCATCTTTTTACTTTGAAAATGCAATAACTCAAGTTTTGGCGGGGAGGAGATTAGTTAAAAATGAACGAATGGGATATAGATATGCAGATGGATGGATAGATAAGTGGTATCTAGGGATTCGAGGGCCTGGGACAGGACTGGATTCTTTTCCCTTCCCAGCTCTTTTTTCCTAGCTTGCTGTTCCCTTCAATCAACCTTATCTAGTCTGTCAGACCTGAAAAATATGAGAAATTGATGGTTGAAAGTGGGATAGAGGAAGACTTTTCTAGGTCTTAGAAGAAGAATTAATTAAAAGTTACTAAGGCTTATAATTAAGAATGAAAACCCCTGTAGGGGGCTTCCCTGGTGGCGCAGTGGTTGAGAGTCCGCCTGCCGATGCAGGGGACACGGGTTCGTGTCCCGGTCCGGGAAGATCCCACATGCCGCGGAGCGGCTGGGCCCGTGAGCCATGGCCACTGAGCTGGTGCTCCGCAACGGGAGAGGCCACAACAGTGAGAGGCCCGTGTACCGCAAAAAAAAAAAAAAAAAAAAGACCCTGTAGGTCTATGATTACCTTAGTAATAAATTTTATGCAAAATTTCAACCTTATCAAAAATTCTGAAGTTTGAGCTAGCAACAGAACAGTGAAAGGGAAAACTTGAAGCCATAACAAACAAAAAATTCCTCTAATTAGCATATTAAAAATACATACATACCTTATCTTCTTGACTACGAAAATAATATAATGTTTTTCCTATAAGTGTACACCAGACTCTCTTGGAGTAGCCATGTTTTACCTGAAATCATATTTCAAAGAATTACAAATGTAGCTCAGAACTCTGACACCTTAAAGTATAGTTTATACACTTTATTTGAAGTTGTTCGGCTGTCCAGTTTGCTTGAGATATAAGTGATATTCCAACTAGACTATCCAAATGCTATTTAAAACTTACCCATTATAGTAATAGCATGGTATGTTTTGCTTTGGTGTTCACCATTCAACATTTAACGAATGTTTACTATATGTCAAGTACTATGCCTAGGACTAAGGATTCAAAGATGCAGTTTCACAAGTAAGTATATTTCATAGTTTTTATATTACATAGATTTCCAATAACTCTGTGGGGCTCTCTGGGTTAACACTCTGATGTTAGAAACAAGATTGAAACCTAAGAATTCTAGTGATTTCCAAAATGTAAGAGATTCAATCATTCAAAACATTTGATGCCTTTTCCAGAGTAATAATACACTGAACACATTTGATACCTTCTCCAGAAGGATACACACAAAATTGTAAAATAATAATACTAAAAGCTATTATTACATATTGAGTACTTCCTACATGTCAGGAGCTATGTCAAGTGATTGGGATGGAACCTGAATCTGATTCCTGACTCTGAATAGTCAGAGGCTAGTCTAGATACTGGGGGGACGGATATGAATGAGACAGTCTCCTTCCTCAAGGAGCTCACTGCCTCGTGAGGAAGACAGACAACTAACCCAGCAGCGTGCTACATATCTTCATCAAGAACACAAGGAGTTTAAAAGCCTAGTTTTTGGGGGGGGTTTTTTTGGAGGAAGACATTCTACCAAAATTTGTACTGAATACCACAGGTTTTTCATCGTTTGGTAGCTTTATGAAGATCCTCACTGTGAGTTCCTCTCTGCCCCAGTTCTGCCCAGGTACAGGCATTGAAGATCTTTGCCAGACAGTCCCAGCTACACCCTCAAGCCTAGAAAAACACCAAGAACCCCATTCCCATCAGTGGGTAAGATTGATAATAGGCTCTGTTGCCCCAGACCTAGAATGTGGTGAGCCTGGTTGAGTTTGCCCTATAATCCCACTACCCTGGCAGCCCTGCCAACTTCTGCCTTGAGGCTTGACCCTCTCCTGCAATAGTTAGAGTGGGCTTCAATTTGGAGTGGCCCACCACCTGGAAACCAAGACACTGGCCGGTAAAACGAAAGCCCAACATTCCATTGTCATGCTTGCCCATGGTGATAAATACGAAGGAGAAAACCACAGCAGGAAAGGAGAAGGAAGTGCCTGGAGAAGGAGGGACGTGTTTTACAATTTAAAATAAGGCGGTCAGGAAGGCATCACCAACACTGATTCAAGCCTTGGAGGAGGCAGATGAGCTATGCAGTCACCTGAGAAAAGAACACTCCGGGCAAGGAAGCAGCAAGCTTCCTTGGTCCTGAGACGGTGTGTGCCCATGTGTCTGAGACTAAGCGAGGAAGGGGAGAGGTCACTGGGGAAGGGGCAGCATATAGGGGTGGAGAGCACACATATTTTGCAGGGCCCTTGTAATGACATAACATTTAAACGGACTGCTCTGACAGTTGTACAATGAGAAGAATATAAATTATTGCCACAACGGATTTTACAGTCAGCAAGTCACGACAGTAGAAAAGGCCTGGATTCTGAGGTCACATGGACCAAGGCTTAAATTCCAGTTCTACCACATACTGGATGGATGATGTCCTCAGGCAACTGACTTGACCTCCCAAGTTCTGTCGTTAACATGGGATTACTGTACACCTCATTCATTGGGCTGTTGTGATGACCAAAGGAGAAAATGTAAATAAAGGATACTAGTAGTTACTCAATAAATGCTTCCTTCCTCACTATGCATAAGGAGAAGTAAAACACATGTTTCGTTTAAACCCACAAATGCAGCCAGCCTTTGGGCTTTCAAAACTATGGTTTAAGCAAACAAATAACTCCACCATCTAACAGTTTGATGGATTTAAATGTTGCTTGAGGAAAAACAAAACAAAATGTCGCATTTGGCAAGACATGTTTCGGTTTAATTAAATTTAGAAACATATATTTACAGATGAATATCCTGGAAGTTTTAAATAGCTTGTGTTATGCAGCTTTTTTTTTCTCCTTTTAAACAAACTCCAGAAAGGAGTCTTAGCAAAACTGAAGAATAATGCATCTGGCTATAGAGAGTATACTTTTGAAATGATTTATCTTTAAAGAGAACAATGTGTGCCTTTGAGGAACTACAAATTAATGAAGACTTCTGCCAACTTACAGTAAAAGCTGTGTTTTAAAACATAGTCTATCTTTTTATGTACATCTGATTATGTTAAGATTTCTTCCAATTCTGACTTATTCTGAAAAAATCATAATGAAACAAATTACACTAGAAGAATCCTCACAGAGATTTAAAGACAATCTCAAACCTCAAGGCTTTGGTGAACTAAGTAGTTGAAAGAATAAATTTTTTTACTTTGCATCCATGACAAAGTTACTTATATCAGTTCTCTCTGAAACTTTGATGACAAATAGTATATCATATTCTGATTGGCCTTTGTCATCACACAAAACATAAGCTCCCATGGTCTTCTCCCCTCTCCTATATTTGCACGCCTGTAGCCTTCTCCACCACAAATCCTGCCACCTGTCTTGCTGACTTCAGCATCTAGGTAAAACTCTTGTGATAATAATAGCTAGCACTTTTGGCATGTTTATGATGTGCCGGGCACTGTTCTAAAGCACTTGACATGCTTAAATAATTTATTTAATCTTCCCAGCACCTGTGAGGTTGGCACTATTATTATTCCCACTTTACAGAAAAGGACACTAAGGCACAGAGCCTCTAAGTAATCTATTCAAGGTCACACAAGTGGCAACTGTCAGAGGCAGGACATGCACCCATGCAGTCTGGCCCCTGAACTCTTGCCCTAGCCTTTTTGCTGTACTGCCTCCCTACAATCTTAACTCACAGTTCCTTGCTCTCTTCATTTCTAAAAACCTTTGCTATCCTTCCATTTTTGCCATTCATCCGCTTGGCCACACCCTGGTCCTTTTTCCTTCATTGGGAACTGCTCCACTTCTGAAATTTACATTCTACTCTCTGATCCCAACCTCCCCCCAGCTCCCACCCTCCTACTCACACCACTCCTATTCTTTGACCTCATTCAAAACTTTTAAGTCCTCCAACCCTTCCATTTTATTCCAGTTTATCAGTTCCCTCCTGGCTTCTCTTCCTTCTCCACCAACCTTGAATTTGATATTTGATCACAAAACAACTCTTGCTCTAAAACCTGTGATTATGTTGCATTCCCATGCTTCTAACAAATCCACACAATAAAATTTTACCTCCATTTGTTTTTAAGTAATCCAGTGGAGCGTGTAGGAAGAGAAAGAAGGTTACGGGAGGTTTTAAGAAATGACATTAGCCATAGTTAATAATTGTTGAAACTCGGTAATGAATATATGAAGGTCCTTTCTATTATTCCTTCTACTTTCACATGTGTTTGAAAGTGCCCATAATAAAAGAATGATTTAAAAATCATCATCTTGATATGCATAAAGCAAGTAAAATGTTCATTGTGGAATTTAGGTGGTGGGAATATGAGTGTTCACTGTAAAATACTCTTCCAACTTTTCTGCGTATTTGAAAATTCACATAATAAAATGTTAGAAAAAAATGACTATCCTCACATCACTACAATGTAAAGTCTCTGCTCTTATTTCTGAGCATCTTAGAGAAGAATAACCAATATGAACTCAAATCACTGAAGTCAGGTGGGCCCTCGGTAAATCAATCCTTCTATCTGTCCTTGGGTATATCTCACTTCCCTTATTCTCAATCCTTTCCTTCACTCTCATGGAACTGTCCACTGGAGTAATCTTCATCAAAGAAAACCGAGGACATCAGACATGATTTCACTCACTGCCCCACAAACTTGTATTTTCATCCTTCCTCACCTTTCTGCAAGTCCAGCCCCTCCACAGTGCCCTCCCGCCATGCCCGATCACCCATTTCTTCTGGACTTTGTTCTTAACCTCCCACTTCTCTCTCCCAGCTTCCTCCCTTCAATTTGGAAACTCAAGGTATGCCTTTCCCATCTGAAAAAGTGCCTCTCCTGACACCATGTTCCCTCCCAACTTGATTCTTTCTCATGTGCCGGAAAGTATGGACAGTCCTCCACACTCAGTACTGCACTTACCCATCACCCGGTTACTGTTCAACATACCACAAGGCACTTTCTGCCCTAGCACTTGACCGCATCTGACACTACAGATAACTCCTTCCCTGTCAACCACTCCACCCCTGGCCTCCAGGACGTACTCTCCAGGGTCTCTTCATACATCACCTTTATGTGCCCTCAAATTTTGGGAACCCGAGTGTCCCATCAACAGTCCCCTGCTCTTCCCACCCTACACAGTTTCCTGGGTGATTTCTCTCACTGTCGTGGATTCAACTATCATATCCATGATGATAATTCCCCATATCGTTCTCTCCAACCTAGCCCTCTCCTCTTTTTTTTTTTTTTTTTTTTGCTGTACACGGGCCTCTCACCGCTGTGGCCTCTCCCGCTGCGGAGCAACAGGCTCCGGACGCGCAGGCTCAGTGGCCATGGCTCACGGGCACAGCTGCTCCGTGGCACGTGGGATCCTCCCAGACCGGGGCACGAACCCGCATCCCCTGCATCGGCAGGCGGACTCTCAACCACTGCGCCACCAGGGAAGCCCTAGCCCTCTCCTCTGATGGAGACTGGTGTTGCCACTGCCTGCTGGACTTCTTAACTCAGGTGTCTTCACAAGCTCTAAACGTTGACAGTTCCCCAAATAACCTTTTAGTCATCCTAAACTGCTCCTGTTTTCTGAGCTCTCTATTATCTGGCATGGTCTTTCACCCAGCCATCCTTAACTCTCCCACTTCCTAGTTGCTGAATTCAGTCTAACGGAAGATTTTACCTCCTAGCATTATTCAGATTCACCCTCTGGTCTCTTTCCCCATGACCAGTTCAGAGTCCCATCCTCTTGAGGAAAACCACTTCCACTTACTGTTCTTAGAACCTCCAGTTTGCTTCCCACAAATTCATCTTCCTCTCAGCAGAGTAATCGGTTAACAGCATGAATATAGCCATGTTCCTGTTACAAACCCTGAAGGGTTCCACAACACCTTCAGGATGAAGAACAAAGTCCTTAACAAGACAAAAAAGCCCTCCATGATCAGGACCCTCCAACTTTTTCTCCAAGGGACTTGCTCTTCACATAGGTGGCACTGCTTTGAGATACTGTGTCTTTTGTTCGTGCTGTTTTCTAGCCCAGGATACCTTTCCTTGTCCGTTTCCAAAATTAATTCATACTCCTCCTTGGAGACTTGGCACAGGCAAATCTTCTCTGAGAAGTTGTTCCTGATCCCACAGTCTAAATTAGGTTTCTCTGTGACCTTATGATGCATGTCAACAATAGTATTTTATATATATCATTATAAATATGTGGACGTCCTTTTCTTTCCCAATAGATATGAGGCTCTCTGAGGGATGGGGCAGTGGCCTATTCATCTTAATACCCTGCAGCTCATTGCCTGACATGTGGTAACTGCTCAATACATATTTTAAAAATAAATGAATTTTTATATAGGAAATGTTCTTCCAAAGCATTAAAAGTTGCAAGAGTGACTGTCCAGAATCAAATTAGTCAAGTTCTTAATATCTACCTACATATTTCTGTACTTAATAATAACAGTGTGACAACTTGGAAAAGCCTCCTCCCCTCCAAAGTATTCAAATGCTGCTCTGCCATATCTGGGATTGTAGCCTGAACGTGAGCTCAGAACAAGTCACTCAGAATGAGTTTTTCTCTTATAAGGCTTTGCAGGTGAAAATATGGGGGTGGACAAGCCTTCACAAATGGTAGGAAGGAAACCTAATAAGCATCCTGTCTATAAATTCTAATGGTTTAGTCATCTGATAATCACATCAACTTATACTCATTTAAAATGCAATTGTGAAATGGGAAGCAGGGAACAGCACAAATGTAACAGGAGTGGAAACTGACAAGCCATGCCAACAATTAAAAATAAGCAAAAAAACAAAAAACACTAATTGTGAAAGAAGTAACAAACCCTTAGCCATGAGATCATATTAAAGCTTAAGGGTTTCATAAACATAGCCCTTGAAACAGGAGGACACCTAGTTACTATGAATTAGAATAAGAATGTGATTTAAAGTGGCACTGTGTTCGTTGGAAAACATATATCAGCACAATACCAAGGAGTTCTCAAGCCCATCAGTAACTGAAAAAACATTTTCATGGTAACGTAATGTTTTGGAAAAAAACATAGTGCATCTCTTTGTTGAATGTATTGGTAATTTTTTTCTCCAATTTTTTTCTCCAGTCTTTGTAAATATTACTGAAGAGCACCCACCTACATTCCCACATTAATAATAAGTATAAATTACATGGTGGCATAGCTCATCTACAGCTAAATTTTTCACCTCTTACATAAATAAAGCACATGAGTGATGAGTGATGACGTAGAGGTTATTTTTGTGGGTAATATTTTGCATATAAATATCTTATTGTTTTGTTCTAAAAGTGACCAATTGAACTCTTAAAAATTTATAAATAATATTTATCTTAGCGTAAATCAATACTTCCTCATTCTAAAAATGTTAGGAAGCAGAACTAAGCAAAAATGAAGTAAAAACCACCCAGAGATATCTAATATACCTTAGTATATTTCTTAGTCAGACATTTTTCTACAAACATGTTTACCAAAAATGGCATAACAACCATTTTTATGTATTTATGGTAATATGCTATTTTATCACCTAACAATACATCCATAACCTATTTCTAAAACATTAAGCATTCTTTTACAACATTTAAAATGACTGCATAGTAAAGCATTACCTGGTTACATAAATATTTATTTAAAACTATGCTCTACTCTACATCTAAGTTGATCCCAGTTTTTCTTTATTATAAACCATGATGTGCAAGTAACCTTTCTGCAGTAATGGAAATGTTCTGTATCTTGAGAGAGTGACAGTAAATATCTGTCAAAACTCATCAAATTCTGCACTTAAGATCTGCATTTCAATGTATGTTAATTATATCTCATTTGTTTTAAATAGGAAAGGAAAAACCATGCTGTGATGGACATCCTCATACTTAAATCTTATGCAAATTAAGATAATTTCCTAAGCATAAATTTCTTGGACTGAGATTGCTGGATCAAAGGGTACGTATATATGTTCATAAAACATTTAATATTCATTCATTCATTTGTTCACTCAAAAATATTTATTGAGTAAACACTTTAGTCAAGATATTGCCAAATTGCCTTCTAAAGTAATAAACTCACTAGCAAATTTCTTAACTTGTGTCGATACTGCATTTCATACTTTTAAAAGAGGTCCTCCCTTGATCAGATTTTTTAAAAATATCCATTATTTCTTGCTTTTTAAGAAAATTATTATTGATAGTAGAACGTTTCCCCATATGTTTATTGATCATTTGTATTTCTTCTCTCTACTATCTCTACTTTTCTCTCATTGTGTCCTTTGTTCCTTCCCCTCACTGGTATTTATCCTTTACTTACTGATTAGAAAAAGCTTGTTTTTCATGTTCAAATACCTTTCCAAAGCTTCTCATCGGTCTTTTAAAAATTCTGCTTAGAGAAATTCTGATGGTAAGAACATTTACTTTTTTTTTTTTTTGGTTGTGCCACACAACTTGTGGGATCTTAGTTCCCCGACCAGGGATTGAACCTGGGCCCTCGGCAGAGGTTCCGAAAAGCAGAGTCCTAACCACTGGAATGCCAGGGAACTCCCAAGAACATTTACATTTTTTATGTAGAGTAGTCAAATTTACCATTTTTCATCTTCATGGTTTTTGTCTTTGGTATCATACCTAAAACACTCTTCCCCATCCCAAGATAACATAAATACTCAATATTTATATTCTCTGATGCCCACTTTTTTATGATCGGGGGCTAATTCCATCGCTGCCTGGGATACCGCTATGTATAAGAGTTCCCACCTTGGTGAGCAATCCCTTCACCGTTGGTTTGCCCTCAGGTTGGAGGAAAAGGGGGTTGGCAGCTTGTACCCGAAGAACGTTCTGTAACACTTTAATCCATTCCTCCAATATATTGGGAGAATCTGCAGTCAGATAGTATGTGTGTTTTTCAGTGGTCAACTAGAATGGGATAAGAAAGAGATAGGAAACTCTGAAGATTTTAGGATATTAGCACTTCCTTGTCCATTCTTCAAACATCACTACCTAACATGGAAACAAACATGCTGAACCTTGAATCCTAGGCTCTAAATAAATGATTCCATAAATCACGTAGCATATTTTAACCACTTTGTGAGAATGACAATTAACTTTTTCTGAAATAATTTTTTTCACTTCTGTTTACTTTAAAACTCTTCATAGTATTAAGCTTTGGGGTCATGATTTTTTATCTTGTTTACTCATTACATTTTCCTTTTCTCCCTTAAATGTGCTACAGGTTCCTGGTTGTTGAAATGAGGAGCAGAATGATTTCAGACTGTAATAAAATAACACACTTTAAGCAAATAAAGGGAAGTTATTTGTTATGGAAATGAAGAAATGAATTATAAATAAAATAAGAAAACCTATACAGCAGAAGAGGAATTCTTAAACATGTAATCAGATATTATGAATTCACAATTTCTCAAGTTCAAATTAGCCATATTTTAAAAATTCCAAATATTTCAGAAGCCTACAAATGATTCTTATCTGCCATGCTCCAAGACAAAGTTTTCCCTGATTCTCCTTTCTGCATTTTTGGGCAGTCCTCAGGTATTATCTACTGGAAACACTGATAATGTACCTTTCTAATAAAATATTGTATTCTACCCTCCAAAGGAGCAAGATAAGAAAATAATGATTATTGAAGGCATTTCAGAAATAAAGCATCTGAATTTTAAATCACACATACCAAACTGTCTCGATAGCTTGTTTTTTGTTTGTTTGTTTTTGTTGTTTTTGTTTTTTCGTGGTACGCGGGCCTCTCATTGTTGTGGCCTCTCCCGTTGCGGAGCCCAGGCTCTGGACGCGCAGGCTCAGCAGCCATGGCTCACGGGCGCAGCCGCTCCGCGGCATGTGGGATCTTCCCAGACCGGGGCACGAACCCGTGTCCCCTGCATCGGCAGGCGGACTCTCAACCACTGCGCCACCAGGGAAGCCCGATAGCTTGTTTTTTTTGTTTGCTTGTTTTAACTTAACAAAGGTTTCTAGCAAGACTGGCATTATGTGTGGGTGAAATGGTCAGCAGCTACCTCTGCCATGTGACTCAGTGGGAGCCAGGACAGCCCCTCTGCTCACCAATATCCTTCCCACTTTGGTGTTACAGCCTCTGAAGTTCATACAACTGCCATTTTCCGGTTCTCTATTTAATTGCAAACATTTCTGAATTTAATAGTACATTAAATTATGAATATCTTGTTGGGAATTCATTTATCAAATAACCCTCCCCTAAAATAGCTTGACAGTTTGAGAACAGAAAATGGCTGGGAGGGTTAGTGTGGGGAAAGAACCGTGTAAAGGATCAAGGGCAAAGAAAGTGTAGAGGAGAGTTACTAACATATACTCAGGTTATATTATAGTTTTAACTAAGAAGTCCTAGGGTTTCACACATTTTTGGGGCATCAAACTGACCCCCAAAGGGAATAAACAAACAATTGAACACCCAATTTCCACTCTATTAGCTTACATAATTGAGAACTGAGTTTTGCATGACACAAAAAAAGAAAAAAAAGTACCTGAACTGTTTGTTTGTTATCTCCTCTTAAAATGCTGCAGGATGCACTAAGTTCAATATGGCCCTGGGGTTTTCTGATTACATCACTCTGTATGAAAGGAAGAAAACCAATGCAAAGTGATTACCTATAATAGTCATAATAAGAAATGCTTTGTCTAATTAATTGCATTACATGGAAGAAAATCAATCAGGAGTCTGATTTATAGTTTGAGGAATTCAGTTCTAAATAACAAGCAATTTCCACTCACCGGAGATTTGTAGTAAAGTAATTCACCACCTTTAAGAACAAACCATCTCCGCTTCCAAGTCTTGACTTTACCACTCATTTTTAATAAGTAGCCAGATTTTTCCAGTGGTTCCTAATTAAAGAGATTTTAAAAAAATATTTAAGTTTCCCTTTGGAGGCTCAAACTAACAGATACATTAATGTTAAAAAAAAAACTGATTCAGTGTTTACATTTTTCCCATTATCACTGGAAGACGAGCAAGTTTTCGGGAGCTTCTGCTCTGGCTGTGAGCACTCTACATCTGTGGAGTAAGCATCTGGGGGAATAGCATAATCACTTTCAGAAGCTACAGAAGAGAGAGACACACCTAGATGAAAAAAGAAATAAATCAAGTCAGTATTTAATAATTGGGTGGTCCAAATGCTGACTGTCAGGTTTCTTAAGAAATACATCTAATCCCAAATCATGAACCTTCCTAGACTAGATGTAGTCCATGAAGTACCTTTAAAGCAGAAAACAGAACTTAAGCATAAGGACTATCATGCAAATCTCCAAGGAAGTTAAAGGAACATAAATAATATTTCGGTATGATTATAAGCACAGCTATTTTTACATATATAAAATGTATGCAGTAGCCTAACAATATCTTTTATTAAGGATTAAAAATATGTGTATTTACATATTGGCATGTAGGCAAACAAATGTTGAACCTTAATTTATCAAGATTTGTACAATCACACTTTACTGCACTTAATTTTTGTAATCATTTTTTAACATCTTTATTGGAGTATAATTGCTTTACATGTAATCATTTTGAAAGTAACATCACATTAAAAAAGACACACAAGTCCAATACTACTAGTTTACAGATTTTGAAAATCTTTCATAAAAGAGACGCAATAAGACTTAAAGATATAAAATGACTATTTCATTTGCCAGCAGCTCTAATGTAAAATTCAAGGGAGCATTTTTCACAATAATTCACTTGTCATTTTAGAAAACAACTTGCAAGTTGCAAGCCACATTTGGAGAGTCACTACAATTGGAGATTTTGAAAATATTAAATAAAATCAAGGACTTAAGTCATTATTCATTACAGTATGTGGCAATTTTTAAGTGTTTATTAACATTTAAGGGAAACATTAGGACAATGTCACTATATTATTCCTCTTATTTATTTGACTAAGACAAGTAATGGCTGTGATAATAGTAATATCTTTATTTTTCAAAGAGTAACAGAAATTTAGATCTACAAAGGACCTCAGAGATCATCCTGGTTCATGCCCTCATTCTCTAAGGAGACTAAGGTCCACAGATTAAAGGATTTGTCCAAAGTCAAACAGCTAGGCAGAGGCAATGTTGGAGTGCAAATCTCAGGCTCCTAGCCCCAGGGTGCTAGGGACAGAGCAGAGAACAAAACGAAGAAATTTCTGCCCTCATGGAACACAGATTCTAGTCGGGGGAGACAGACAAAAAACAGGGAGTAAATGCCATGGAAAAATAAAATGTAGAGTGGACTAAAGGGAATAAAAAGAGCTAGCAGTTAGAGAAGGGCAAAGGACTACATTTGAATGGTGTGCTCTGGGTAGATCTCCTTGAGAAGGCAGTGTCTCAACTGGAGGAGGCAAAGGAACATCTGGGGCAAGAATACCAGGTAGAGCAAACGATCAGTGCAAGGTCCTGAACTAAAGGAATGAATGGCATGTGCCGGGAACAGCTAAAGGGTCTGGATGGCCAGAGCTGAGTAAGAGAGAAGAAAGGAGGAACTGAGGTCCAAGACATCAAAGAATCACATAACATGTTATAGTCTTTATAAGAGGTCCTTGCAGTGTTTTGAGCAAAAGTGTGATATAACCTGATTCTGGCTGTCAAGGGGGCAAGGTCATATAGCAAAGGGACTGATGGAAGCCCAAAATATTAAACCTATGAGAGCTGAACAGCTCCTGTTGAAGCTGAGGGGTTTGGGAGTACCTAGGGGTTCCATGGAACACAGTTTGAAAACCAACATACTGTGCTGCATTAAAGGCTTTTGTAAAATACAGATGCCATTTAATGTGACTGGCTCTCTCTGTAACCTGTATGCCAAAAATTTTTTCAAAATCTACAAAAATCATAGACATGCCCAAAGTAAGTTTTTGTTGGTTTCCATCTTAATATCAGATTAACCACCACATTTTTAGGTATATTCTTCTGCCATTTAGCAGTGCAACAAATTTAGCTGAAATAAGTCCATCCTATAAATTATCCAAAATCACACAGTAACTGTAAAAGAAGAACCTAATTTAAGCCAAGTATCTCACTTTATTCCTATAACGAAGTGATCTCTCTTTTACAGATAAGGTAAAAAACAAAAAACAAAACAAAACAAAAAAAACCACTGTCTTGTCTGGAATCACAAAGAGAATTTAAAAGAGAATTAGGACTAAAATATAAGCATCTTAGTCCTAGGTGAATACTCTTTTCACTATGAGTTGAAGGCAGCTCAGATTTTTTTTTTTAAGTCCTATTATAGAGATAAAATTCCCATTAAACATTCTGAATTTTTGGGAGTTGTCTTGTATGCCTGAGACTCTCCCTTACCTCGTTTCATTGCTCTGGGACTGCCTGGCCCACTCCGACTGCGAGAGTCTGACTCTGAAGTCCGGGAGCTGGATCTGGAACTATCTTCTTCCTCTGACCCAGAGGAGTCATCCAGGAATGGGTTGCTGCTTATCTGGGTCGCCTTCTGAAGAAAAGCAAAACAGCCTCCCTGTGTCCATCCTTAAAGTCACCACTCTCTTTAGGTATAGAATGTTTTACCAGAAGTTATGGAATAAGTTTTTTTAAGGAATACAAGAAAATATTTTGCCATTATCAAAGTCACGTTGTTAAATCCCAAATTCCAATTAGCAAGGCATTTGTCAATTATAAAAGATTCCTAAGAACATAAGCCTGTTAATACCTGATGCTACTTTTTTTTCTGATATTTATTTTAATTAGGTACTTCACACAAAGGAGGGGAACCCTGGCAGTGATACAAAGATCTTTCTATATTAGGAGTTTTCATTACATCATTAATACTATTTCCTTTAAACAATTAACAGCTATGGAGGGGGTGGAGACTCACATGTAGCATAACAAAAACGGAGCATATCAGACCTCTAATACTCCAATAAAAATAAATATCTTCTCTAGATCTTTCCATTTCTTCTCTTTTAATAATATGCTAGTGTGAACTTCTAAAACTCCCTTTAAAGGGACAGTCCGTGTAAAATGTCAAGAATGGAATCTGGAGCTTGACTAAACAGTTTCCTTGATTCATCATGAAGAGCCCCACATCTTTAACAGTAACAATAATGAGTTACCCCTTTTAAAGTTGTGTACACTGGGGTTGTCATATTCTTGTATATCAGTGATGTATAAAGTCCTGATGTGGTATAGGAAAGCACTGCAACAGAATCTGAAACAGAAAACAAAATGATTAAGAAAACAAACCTTCTAACTAGTGCTTATGTCTATTTCTTATGAATGTGAATTAGCAAAACTTCCAATTAAAGAGAAACTGGATGAACATACAATATTCACTACACAGTCTACCTGAAGAATTATGGCATTTATGGCAGTTTTAATTATACACTCTCTTACATGGTTCATTATGTCCTCAGGTGTGCTAGTTCCCCAACTAGACTGTAAGCTCTTTGAGAGCAAGGATCTTAGCTTTATTTCTTTGGCATCTCCATCCAGCTCACAATGGGCAGAAATGAGTACAAACACCTGCTGACTGATTCAGTGAGCAGTACCCTATGAAGATATTCTCTGACTATTCAGAGACCTATTACTGACACGTCTTAAAACATCGTCACTTTTAAACCTTTATCAGGTGAACCTCAGATTGAAAGGTTAGAATATATTTCCTGAGTGGCAAGAACAGAGGATAGCTGAAAAGGAATAGAACAACAATAGTCACCTCTAAGATACAGATCAGAGGTAGGATAGGGAGGGGGCCAGTAGAACGAACCACAGAAAAATTTTTCTTTTTGTTCCAGACAGTTCTCTGTTGTTTGGTTTTATTTTTCATAATGAACATGCATTGTTTCTATAATAATATTTTGAAAAAAGAAAGAAAGGAGGAATGTGTTTTAAACTCTGGAAAAAGAAGACATAGAGATCAATAGTTTTACAATTTTAAACAGCTGAAACTCCACAGTTTCTTAGCTTTAGCCTCTTTCGGGTAAAAACATGAGGTATTTGCTACATAAGAGTTGAACATCTATGTGCCCCTATACTGAGTAACATGAATTTCAATTTTAAAATATAAATCAGCAACCTCAGAAAGCATTTTCTGGAAGTTGGCAAAGTTGTATTTTTTCCAATGACTTTAGACAGTTAGGAAGTTCTTGGCTAATGAAATGGCAATACAAAATCACTTATTTTTTAAAACATTTTTTATTGTAGTAAAAAACACATAAGATAAAATTACCACCTTAACCATTTTTAAGTGCATAGTTCAGTTAGTGTTAAGTATATTTACATTGTTGTGAATCAGATCTCCAAAGCTTTTTTATCTTGAAAATCTGAAACCCTATAGCCATTAAGCAACTGCTCCCCTTCCCCTACTCCCCCTAACCCCTAGTAACCACAACTCTACTTTCTGTTTCTATCAGTTTGACTATGTCAGATATCTCATATAAGTGGACTCATACAGTATTTGTCCTTTGTGACTGCTTATTTCACTTAGCATAAAGTCCTCAAGGTTCACCTGCATTGCAGCATGCAAAATCACTTACTTTTATTAACATTCTCCATATTGAAGGCCTCAGACATTCGAATGCCTGATTTGGCTACAGCATAAATTCTGCTTTCCTAATGTAAAAGAGAGATTTAAGCTGGATATTTAAAGCAAAGAAACAATTACTTTCAATACACATGTTTTTCATTTGTGCTTCATTTAATTGTCACCAGAGTACAGAATTATTATAAAACTGTCACCAGTGCCAACTAAAATATGCCACTGTGAACAGCACTGCAGAATTTTCTTCCATCCATTAGTCACTCCATTATTTATCTTTGTTCCCAAATTTTTGCTTGGTATTTTAAATTCTTTTGAACAGACAGGAAAAAAGTAAGAGAAAGCTTATTCACGATCACTGACTATTCATAAATACCACCATTAATATTCCACCATTTCACAACATGGTCAAAAAAAAAAAAAAGGAAAACTCTGAAGAGCTGTAACATGAAGCCACAAACCATTTATTATCATTGACTAGACACAAATATTATCTTTAATATTCTACCATTCTAGAATATGGTTAAAGAAAAAGAGAAAGCCAAAACTTGAAGTCAGAAAGCACACACAAAGTAACATTTAGTGCTATCACCTTCATATCTCAATGTACATTTCAATGAAGTAGAAGAAATACCTGAGGTCAAATAATAAGTGAATTTGAGAACTGCAATGGAATTTATAGGATCTTGTTCCAAAAGCAGGTTGTTATTTTGCTTTCTCTTCTCTGAGAGAGATTTCTGAAATGGGTACTGGAAGGCTATTGGCCCTGCCCCCTCTGAGAAAAGGGACTCTAGGTTGTCCCTAATGCATAGATCACCATGTCCTGAACTCTGTCACACACCTAACCTGGACAGTTATCTGGATCGGGGCACAGGGGGCAACTAAGGCAGTCCTCTTTGGGACTGCGCTAGACAGGGGCCTGTGTGAGGCAATGGGCAGGAGATCTCTAACCATCTGAGACACTTAAGATTGAAGAGTGGCTGAATGAATCACTCTCACAGCTTCTTTGAGAGTGTGATGGTGAGATACACAGAGAGAGACAAACAACAGAGTGGACAGAACAAAAAGACATATAAAAATAAGGCAGTAAGTGAGGCACTTACAAGCCATGAGAGAGCGAAGGAGAGTAGTTAGCAGTCATGAAAGAAGCAGACAGTCACTGTAGACAGGAGAGGACAAGCTGAGCCATGGGACCAGGGACACTGGGTATCACCTGTTTTTCTAAGGAGTTGAGCATCAGAGGTGCTCCTGAATCATTACATGCTGTCCTGCTAGAGTGACTACTGTATTTTGGAATGATATTCCAGTTCAATAAGAATGGGCTATGCCTTAAAGTAAACTCTTAAAAATCCTTAAACTCTCATAAATTGAGGTGACTAGAATGTATCTCTTTAACTTGAAACTTGAAAATACCCAACAAGCAGAAATAAAACCTCAAACTTGGCCAGTTTGCTAGAAGGCTTTTGCAAAGCAGTACTACTTTTTCAGGACTGGATAGTTTCAGAAGGCAAGAAGAGAAAAAGGCAAAAAAGTAGTAAAAATGGTTTGCCAAATAAAATGAAAGTGAATGTCTAACCTAAATCTCTGCCAATCTCAACATAATGAAAGAAGCAAAATTTCAACTCCTAACTGCCTAAAGGGTAACATAGTTGGAATTCCAGAGATTCACATGCCAATAATGTCCATTTTTTATGCTATCCAGAGTTTAGTAATAAACTGCAGGCGGTTTCACGTGGACTTTGCAATGAAATGTTCTTTTAAAAGTAAATAAGAGCAGATACATCTCAAGGTCTGAATTTATACTAGGAAAACATAGTTGCCTTCATTTGCTTAAAGTTGCATTGGTCACTAAATAAAAAATAATAACAGAACATGACTCCAAAAACCAAAAAATCCCACAACCCAGATGATTTTCTGGAGGCCAAAGGTTAAATTATGTCAATATGTGAAGGAAAACTTCAATCTACAAAACAGATAATTTCACTTTGTTTCAAATATAGGAAGAATTTTTTTTTAATCTAGAGATTCCTAAGAAGAATCACACAATTAATGGGTTAATTATTATATTAATGGTCAGTGTTTCAATGGAAGAAATTTCAATCTATTCTAGATATACAGGAAGATGCTTTTGGTTAAAGCAATAGATTTATAAGTTCATGAAGAGTAAAATTAAATTTCTCTTAAAGCCAATCAAGTAAATACTTAAGTTCAGAACTTGATGACCAGTAAGTGCCCTCATCCAGAATTTACCCACAAGTATTATACAGTTAGAGAGAGCCCTTCTTCCCCACCCCAATGTTTCCTTCCATGTGGAGGGAGCTCCAAAAATTGAACATTCCTGATCTCTAGCCAGTGATTCCTAGAAGGAGAAACCGGACATGCAAAGCCCGGCACCTTCCCCTCTCCTTTCTATTGAGAAGTAGCTGTGTGCAGGAAATAACCATTTGTTCTTTCTCTAGACTGTAAGCTTTAGAGGAGCTGGGCCTCACTGGATGAGCCTGTGGTGGCTGGTCAAGCGCTACCTGGGCCTGGGTGAATAAATCTAGCTTTTTCCCAGGTGCAGTACTTGCTCCTTTGCCCACCAATTCTCTAAAATCCATTTTATCAGTAATAAAGGTAACATTTTGATCTTGCTTTGTCTTACCCTTCTCTTATTTCTCGACTGGTTCAGGGGAAAGAGAAGGGGAAATTGGATTCTAAAAACTGGGAATTGTCAGAACAAAGCCGGACTGGAAAAGAAAGAAGAAGAAGTGGAGTAAAACCTGAAAATGAGCGTTGAGCAAAAACGAGTGTGTGTGCGTTGCACACAACACATAATTTACCCAAGAGGGAAACCGGTGCAGGGGAGGAGTTGGAGGTTTCCCACAGGCCGCCTTCTTTGCTGAGTTGCAGGTTTCCTGGTCGTCTGAACATGGGGACTCCAGGGAGCCGTAGGAAAATAATCCATCATCACAGCTAGTGTCCATAGTCTCTAAAATTTCTGTACTGTCGCCATCAACTAGATCAAGGTCTGTTTCCTGAGGTCTCAGTGGCCGGATCATGCTTATAGCATTTCTGTTTGTACCAAACATCCTGTCGGAACTTAACTGTGGCTGGCTTAGGTGTCTTTTGGCTAGAGCTACACTTAAGCTGAAAACATTAGGAACCCTTAATTTGGGAAGTGGCAGGCTTGAGGGGGGCACTAGTTCTGTGCCTTTTCCAGTGAGTGAGTTAGGATGCTTTGGACTCAAAGCTGGGGTCAGAATAGGGCTTGGGGTGTTGGCTTCACTCGATGAAGATGAATAATCCAGTCTCTGAGACTGAAATTTTTTATTCAGTTCGTCTGAGGAACTATCGTGCTCCTTTTTACTTGATTCAGAATTTCCCTTTCCGAGAGGACTCCACTGTGCCTCCTGTTGCCAAGAATACAGCTTCTTGTGTTCTGGTCTCTTTATGCCAAAAGTCTCTTCTTCAAATATAGAACTGCTGTCATCAGAGGCTGTCAGATACGTCTCACTGCCCATTCTGCTACACTGGACCCCCTCCTCTGATGTGTGGCTGGAAAGGGTGGACGTATACCTGGACTTGGATCTTCCTTTGCCCCCGTCGTCCTCATCGGAACTCCAGTCACTCCCAGGAGCCCCAGAATTCTGGGATATGCCACCATCCATCACAAAGCTTGTCCTTGTTTTCTGATTCTGCTCTGAGACACACGGCACTTGATGCAATGTTCTCTGACCTCGGTT
Source organism: Delphinus delphis (assembly GCF_949987515.2). NCBI lineage: Eukaryota > Metazoa > Chordata > Mammalia > Artiodactyla > Delphinidae > Delphinus > Delphinus delphis. The sequence goes on from NC_082694.2 coordinate 55,067,421, forward strand.
GTTTTCTTGAATTTGGTTATCGACAGACTTTTCTGGTATTTCCATTTCTAGAAAAGCATACATTATATTGGCATGCTGCCTTTAATCATACAATCTTTTTGTATGTTTAGCTTTATATAACTACATTGTACAAACTGGAATTTCCACGAGTCAAATTAATTTACATTATCCTTTTTTAGTCATATGCCTTTTTTAAACCCAAGTTTGAAAACCACAAGCTTTCTATAAAACACTGAGCCCTTACACTTCAATAGAATAATATCAAAATGAAACTGCTTTTTACAAAGAAACATGAAGGAAAAATAAAACTGACAATAGTCTAGGGCGAGATAATACGAGAAGCAAAATGAAAAATAAGGCAACACTGACTATCAAAGAAAGCAGCCACTAAAAAAATGAACATCATCATTTATATTTTAGAGGCAAAGACAATGACACCCTCTTTCTACTAAACTTCAAAATTATCATAAATAAATTAAAACATAATAAATATAAAGCTATAGTTTAAAAAAAAAACTTTGTTCCCAAGCTTCACTACATGAAATATGCAAAACCGTAAGGAAAACATACACAAAGAAAAGCTTTATTCACTCTACTTTTGGTTTAATCATAAATATAAAATGTCTTTACAATAAAAAATAACAGTCTTTAAAAATATCTTTAGATATGGCTTATTATTGTTTATAACATAATTAATAGAACGAACCATTATAAACAGTGAACTAAAAATTTAGATTGAAGAATACAAAAGAAACTTTGAAAACATGAAAATATAGATAGGAGCTTCATAATTAAGGATACAGAGGCTGAACAAATAAACTCCACCATTTGGTATCAGGCAGTTTGTTAAATTTGCAAATGAGCAAGAACCGCAGTACAGGCAACCTCAGCTGAACCGAGCTGTACTCAACTATTAGAAAGTGGGAAAAAAACTAAAATGACGTCTCAAAAAAGAAAAAAAAAATCCATGTAATGGCATGAAAACAAGTACCAAAGGAGCCTTCTGAATGGAAAAACATTATATAGTTTTCAGAGTTTCAAAACCAAGCATAGAGACAGTTCTTAGGGCTATAATTTTTCTCCTTTGGAGGAAGGAAGCAGGAACTGAAAATAGAGAAGATACAAGTTCAAGTCTTTCAAAAATATTTGGGAAAAGTCATACTAGTGGTGGCAAAGCAGCAACCGCAAAATTAAGCAAAATTTAGAGGGGCTTTAAGACTAAAAGAAGGGTAGAAATTTGCACACAGGTCCAAAGTTTAAACATCTGGCAAATATTTTCCTCTTTGAGGCAATAAAGGGAAAATCAAAGCAGTTACTAAATTGTCACCTGGTGTTCTTTTTCTTTATAAGTTTGCTGTGTCACATTTAATTTCATATTGAATATTAGATAATCTTTTTATATTTTAAATAAATAATGAATAGAAAGTTCATACTTCTAAAACTCAGTTAAAACAAGTCGGTATGACTGTACATTTTAAAATTTTAACTATTACTGCTACCTATTGCAGGAAAAAGTATCAAGAAGGGAAAACCAGTTTTTCCTATAAATCATTGGCAGAGAGTCTCAAAAAACACACAAGATAACTAGATACACAGAGTTAAATGCTGTTTTGCTCTTTAGAAATAGTCTCATAAAACATCAAGTTGTCAGGAAAAAAATAAGGAAAATTAAGCTATCTTTGCATTAATCTTAGCAAATGATTTTTCCTTTTTTAAAAAAATGTCAAAGTAAATTCCTCTAGTCCATAAATACCTTCTATGTCTTTTCCTTCAGTGAACTCAGGTTCTTTAGATGATATCTTGCTCGTTTCCTCAGATTTTACAACTTGAGGAGGACTCCTTGCTCGGGATAAAAAGCACCCAAAAGTCAGACTGCTCAGACGCTGGCCTTCTGTGAGCTTCAGTGTGGAGACAGTGGACAACTTCTTTCCTTGAACTTCTGCAAGATCATTAATCAAAATGAAGATCTGAATTTTTTATAACAATTTGTTAAACAGAGAACCAAAGCATATAAAAACGTGGACAAATCACTCCTTGAACCAGAAAAAAGCCTGAAGTTCATCTTTATTTATGTATAGGAACAATGACCCCTCAATGTCTAGCATCACACGTCAGTGTTTAAAATCTGTTTATATATTCTGAATGCACAAACTATTTTTTAACTGCAAAGAGAAACATTTCTAATCCCTTTAAAAGTAGTTAGTTCTCAAACAAACAAACCAAAATCCAGATATAAACAACTAGGAAGTTATAGCTTCTTGCAATGTCAACTACTGGTAAATACCAATCAAGTACTGGTAAAATTTGATTGTTTGGTATTGCTACCAATAGTGAGAAAAAAGGGACTGAGGTCTTGGTTGCCAAGACAACCCAGGAAAATTTAGATGATCACTGGGGCAAATATCACATGATCACTGGAATAACTTTTACTTATCTTAGTTTTTATTTATTTATTTATTTTTTGTGATACGCGGGCCTCTCACTGTTGTGGCCTCTCCTGTTAGCGGCCATGGCTCACGGGCCTAGCCGCTCCGCGGCATGTGGGATCTTCCCGGACCGGGGCACGAACCTGTGTCCCCTGCATCGGCAAGCGGACTCTCAACCACTGTGCCACCAGGGAAGCCCTTATCTTAGTTTTTAGTGTGCTTCTCATAAGAAAGCAGATGAAGGCACTTGGTCTATGGTGACCACAGCATGGAGAGCCTTAATCACTTCCTTAAGGAACAAAAAGGGGAGGGGGCAGTCTCTAGATTGAGAATTTAGACAGCTAGGTGAGTGATTAATCGAGCACCTAATCGAGCACCTAATCATGGGTTTAATTCATCTTCTAGGAATTGTAACATTGCTGCTTGTAAGATCAAAAGCATGGAGATCCCAGTGATAGTAAGAAAAGTTTCCAAAGAAATTAAATTCTCAACTCTAGGAGAGCACCAAAGGGTTAAATTAAATAGCAACTGATAATTGAGTATAGAAAAATACCTTTATATAGTGTATTCCTTCAGATGTATCTTTTAATATTTTCATGTTGCCATCGCTCACAGAACTAATTCATGATATTTTAGTAATCACATATATACATATACATTTTTAAAGTACTATATTATATCTACATATGTTGTATCTCTTCTTCTCCAGTAAAGCCGAGGTTCCAAGGATCAATAATCCTTAGTCTCCAAGACTAAAAGGCTGCCAGTGAAGACTAGAATTGTAAGTTAAGAATATCAGGGAAACAGTATTTGGTGAAGGGGCTTAATACATCCTGTCTATTTCAAAGAGGGTGAACACCACAAGGACCTAAAACTTTAATTATAAACATGGAATTCCAGATCAACTATAGGAACACCTATTTTTTTCATCATATAGGTAGAGGAAATGTGTGATGTGTGATATAAGAAATAGATTTTGGTCTTCATCCATGGCTCCTGGCACACAGCTCCTAAAACCCTTGGAATGTCCTAAGAGCGATAAAAGTGTCTTTTGTTTTCATAACAAGCCCTTTTAAACACATCTGAGTATGTATTAATGAGGTGATTTCTGGAAAGCCCCTAGATGGCCTCAGGATGGGGCCTGGTTGCCAGGGGAACCAACCAAATCATAAGAGAGTTGGAAATTTCAGCCTTACCCTCCACCTCCTACCTCTGACTTCAGGTGAGGAAGAAAGGGGCTGGAGGTTGAATTAATCACCAAGGGCCAATTATTTCATCAATCATGCATGCTTACATAGTGAAACCTCCAGAAAAAATCAAAAGGATGGGGTTCAGGACGCTCCAAGTTGGTGAACATGTGGAGATGCTGGGAAGGCGGTATACTTAGTGAGAGCCTGGAAGCTCTGTGCCCCTTCTCCCGTATCTTGCCCCATACATCTCTTCCATCTGGCTGTTCCTGAGTTACATCCTTTGTAATAAACCAGTAATCTAGGAAGTGAACTGTCTGACTGAGTTCTGTGAGCCTCTCTAGCAAATTATTGAACCCAAGGAAGGGATCTTGGGAACCTTGGATTTACAGTCTGTTGGATAGAAGCAGGGATGCCACCCTGTACTTGTGACTCTGTCCAAAGTGTGTGTTTGTGTGTGTGTTCAGTGCCTGCTCGGAGGTGCTGGTGGGTAGTTTTGTGGGGGTGAGGGATCTGGTGCTATCCAAGTAGATGAGTCAGAATTGAGTTAAATTTATAGGACACCCAGTCGGTGTCTGTTGAGAATTGGAGAATTGCTTGGTGTGGGAAAAACGTCCACACATCTCATGTCAGAAATATTAAGAGAGAGAAAACAGGATTTTTTGCCTTAACAAAAGGACAGCAATAGGTACTAACATGCAGTAGACAAAGTGCTTTCACATATCCTATAATCAGCAACCCCCCATGAAACCAGTAAGACACTATTACAGTCACCATTTTACTGATGTAAAAAAAAAAAAAAATTGGAGATATAAACACAGCTATTAAATTGTAGGGCATTAAAGTTGACTTCAAAGTCCAGGTTCTTTCTACCATGCCAGTATTTTTCCAATGCATTCTAGGAAACCCCACGGCTTTATGGAAATGTTGCAGAGGATGCAAGAAATGAAAGAAGAGTCATGGGTGAGACCAAGTCTGCAGAACTCTGGACCCATCACCCAGTACAGGTTTTTTACCTATTTTATCCCTTGAGATTCTATAGGAAAAAAAAATTGTTTAAAAAGGGTTCTGCTGCTAAATAAAAGTTTAAAAAGCACTATTAGGCCATGGGTCTAATAAGCACAGGCTATCCATACACCCTGCTGACTTAACCTCCTCTTCAGCTAAATGTGCACTTGAGTGGCTATCATACGAATAGCATATTAAGTGAATCTCTATCATTAACTCTACCACCCATCCTTTGGCTTTAAAGTTAAAAAGAAAGGAAATAGCCCTAAGCATTAGAAAATGCAAAGAGTTTATTCACATTATAAAATTCTGCTCAAAATATTCAGGTTGTAAGAATTTCAATCACCATTGAGCACAATGCCACAAAATGAAAATAGAAAATAACAAGACTGATTTTTTAAGAAGTAAACATACCTGAAATTAAACATCCAAATTACCCCCTTTGGTTTATTCACTACTGTCTAGCTGTGCTAATATGGACATGTGGCTATTTAAATTTAAATGAATTCAAATTAGATAAAATTCAGTTCCTTAGTTGTACAAGTCATATTTCAAGCGCTCAATAGTAAAATTCTAGCAAATAAATCCAACTAGGCTATCTTAGCCAAAGTGCACATACCTTGTAATTTTGACTGTATTGTTCTTATCTCTTCGGTTTGGTTTTGGTTGATCAAACGAAGATTCTGATTCTCCAATTCCAGCTAAAAGAACATAATGGTTTTCTTTTATACAGGGATAACATTTCTAAAATGTACTAGTAAATTAAACATTTAGAAAATGTTAATATCTCATTAAACACAAGCAAAATACAAAAGAAATAAGTAAATATCAGATGAATTTATCAGCACAGATTGTCAGCCTAGATAATTATGGCTTTAATATTTGTTTCCAGAGCTAAAAGTTTTAAATGTTCTTCACCCCTATGCCTTTTCCACTGTAAAGTTATTTTAAACCAAATTATTTTGGCATTTAATCTGCCATATAAACTAAATAATGTGTACTTCTCAGATACTGAATATATTAATTTTATGAGCTATGCACATATATTCTCTAATTATTTAAAGTTAACTAATTAGAACTAGTCAACTAATTAGAATGAGGCTACTTAACACTGATTACCATGGGTCTATCAATATTTTTAATTTTAAAATTACATTAGTCATTAAAGTGAAAGCTACCTATCTCATGTTTGCCAAAAGCCAGCAGCACCACCAACTGATCAGAATTTTGTTTCATTCAGATATTCTGATGACTTATCTATTCAAAAGAAGTAAAAGGTAAAGAAAAGACAAATATGGCAATAAATACCTCATTCAACTTAACTGTTACCCATTCTTTGATCTTAGCTGCTTTCTCTTCTATTATTTTAGCTTCTTGAATCCTTATTTGTTTCTGAAATAACATTAGCAGTTTGTTTAGTTCAAACAGAAGCTCACTGGTCTGGAAACGTTACAGTCATAGATATAAAAGGCAAGTCCATTTAAAACCTGTTTCCAAGTTAAGACGTCTGCCTTTAAATTACCAAACATAGGAAAAAATAAGAATGGCTGTCCAGCAGAACAATAATAAAAGCATACATAAATATTTCTAGCTTTAACATCTGCTATTCCCTTTCTCTGAAAGATCATATACCAAAATCAATCCACTGAATTTATCAACAAAATAAACCATTTCTGGAAATAGTCTAGGTTTAGAACAGTGGAATAGAGTTCAACCAGGTTGGGGAGAGGAGAATCAGAATCTCCTCTGGAGAATGGCTTATTTTCCCCTCAAGTGCTAGTTTTAGAAGGTCCAGAAAAAATAGAGATTGAGAAACTCTAGCTCACATCCACCAAACTTTAAATCTGGTTATGGTCACAAAACTACTGAGAGTGTGACTATCATATAAATCCTAGGGGTTGGAGGCTGAAAGCCACTGACCTAAAGGAACACTGATGCCAGAGAAATGAAAAAAATGATTAAACATTGAACAGTTCTATAGTGGTCATGTTTAAATGACACTAAATGACCTTTTAAGTAAATAACCCTAGTGCAATTTTTTTCCTAAAAACTAAAAAAAAATAAACTAAATACTATACTTGATCTCAATGAAGTGGTTTAAAAACAGTATACACATTTCTAAGCAGAAGGATTAGAGTCAAATCAAACACATGTTTAAAATTTAACCTTCCATAAACATTTCCAACACCCTAACAATCTAAAGCAAAAATTTATTGGAAACATTTTACAGACATAAATACCTGCTGATAACCAAGTGTTTCCAACTTAAGGAGTATTGTCACATCCAAAAAGTGGTAGATACTGCCTTGGAATCACCCCGGATTTAAAGTGAATGTATTTAACTTGCACCTTTCACCAGTAATGTGATGTAGTCCTAGGGGGTCACCAAGTAAGATTTCTGATCAAAATTTAGAAATTTTGACTCTCTTTTTAATCTTTGCGATTATGTATAAATGAATGCACATATTTAGGACTCTTTGATGATCAAATTCTTCCTAACCTGCTCCTCAAGTTGCAGTTCCAAGTTTTGAATGATGTCATCTTTTTCCTGTATTAGGGTTTCCAGATCTTGACACTTTTTATACAACCTCGTCTCTGATTCACTGGTTTGAATATTAGCTGCTTTTAATTTTTCTTCCATAACTTGTACCTAAATTCAGAGGATAAAATATTAAAACTATGCACGTACTTAATTTATCATAGTATTAAATTCAGAATTTTACTTTAACATTAAATTCCTAAAAGGTATCGTCATAAAAGGAAAACATTGAACAGCAAGTTTTAATGTATTTAACAATTATAAAGTCTGAAGACTATTTTGCTAAGTGATGCTACCCCTGAGGTGCATGAGGGTACATGAAAGATTCTCATAATATTGCTATCATGTAAAGAAATGCACATGTTAACTAGATCAATGATAATATGCAAAGTATTTCATGTGAGCATAGAATTAGAAAGCTTCCAGCTCTCATTTTTTCATACTTTATAAAAAAGTAAGAATATCAAGTACAGACATTGAGTGGTAAGATAAGACTCAGACTGGATGACCTAGTATAATAACACATCTTGGGAAAAAAAACTGAACTTAGCTGAAAAAGGTACACATATACAACAGAAAGCAAAAGTAAAACAAAAGAACCTTAAAGGGACTTCCCTGGTGGTGCAGTGGTTAAGAATCTGCCTTCCAATGCAGGGGATGCTGGTTCAATCCCTGGTCGGGGAACTAAGATCCCACATGCCGTGGGGCAACTGAGGCTGCGCACTGCAACTACTGAGCCCGCATGCTCTGGAGCCCATGGGCCACAAATAGAGAGGCCACGCACTGCAACTACTGAGCCCACGTGCTCTGGAGCCCACACGCCACAACTAGAGAGAAGCCCGCTCTCCACAATGAAGAACCCAAGCGCTGCAGGGAAGATCCCGCGTGCCACAACTAAGACCCGCAGCCAAATAAATAAATAAATATTAAAAACAAACCAAAAAAGAACCTTAAAACCCCAATGATGAAATCATAGAGAGTAAAAAAGTATGACAGTCAAGATATAGGTAGCAGAGTACATTCCATGAGGGTTTATTGATTCAATACTTTAACAAATATTCAATGAACACCTGCCAAGTGCCAGGTCTATACCAGGTCCTGGGAAGACATCAGTGAATAAAGCAGACCCCCAAATCTCTACCTGCATAGAAATTACATTCTAGTGGGTAAGAGAGAGCACAAATATTGTAATGACTAAAAATCACACAGTTTGTTACAGATGGCAATAAGGGTAATGGGAAAAATAAAGCAAGATAAAATAGATCGCTGTACGGCTAGGGGTTGTGGTGCCTCAATTTTAATATCTAAGATATACTGGCTCTGCTTGGATCTTCTGCAAAACACATTTGGGCATATGAAATGTTTGAAGAGATATGTGTGATGTTAATGTTAGTAAGAAAGAAAATAAAGTACTGGGCACTGTATACAATATTAAAACTTTTATTCTATATACTCCAAATAGGTAAGAATGTAATCTTAGTAATGTTTTAGATTATAGGGGGCAAAGAAGAAAAATATGTAAAGGCATTTGAGAAATTAAAGATGATAGTTAAGATGAAAAGTCTTATAAAACATCTCTGAAAAATCAAAATGAACTTACTTAAAGCTCAAAAATACTTGATTAATGAGGGTTCCTAGAAGGAGGGTGTTAAGGTTAGTTTGGTTTTGTTTTTTTAACTATGAATACAAAGTTTCATCTGTGAGTTCACTGTATAAATGTAAATTCAACTCAAATGCCAAAACTGTCCTATTTAAATACCACCCACATGGCTGGAAGCTATAAATATAAAAGCAGATCCAAAAAAATAGGAGAAAAAATATATTCTACTATCCAAATGATAATTTTAAGTTATTTTAAGATTTAGATTTTTAAACATAATATAGCAGGCTTTCTGCAGGAACTTCAGACCAAGAGGTCAAGGACAAAGGCCTATATCAGAGATGCTGTCATGAAAAAAGCCAGAGCAGGACAGAGAGCTGGACAGTAAATACCAAAGGTCAGTCTTAAAATGGTACAGCCAGTTCCATGCAGGGTATTCTGTAGCTGTGGAAGCAGGGAAAGAAGAGCAGAGACCAAGTGCAAAATGGTAGTCCTCCATCAAGGAGGGAGTAATAGATCATAATACTCCAGAAAGACAAAATTAATAAAAATAAATATTACCGGACCGACATCTACAGTCTCCTTTTATTAAATTGGAGCAAGCCACCCTATGGACATTGGGCTACCATATAAAATTGTCCTATTATTGCTTAGAAAAGGCCTATGGTCCTGGAAAACTATTTTTCCAGGACCTTCTTCCTCCCTGAAAAACACATTCAACTTGAAAGTTCATTACGAATGAATGCTAGAGTCAGAGCTCCTTGGCTGCACCTTTGCCTTGTGCAACTGTTTCATTTGACTATTACTTCTAGATAAACAACTTTCCTGGGCAAGAAAAACATTGACAAAGGTGGCAACATCTCTGCAGGAGAGAGATCACAAAGCAGTTACAGGCAACCTTCTTCCAGCTGGCCCTGTTAGGACCAAGTTCCACAGGATTCACCAGCCTTCCTTGGCAATTAGTATGAATAAGAAATCTGCAGAAAAGTTAAGAGGCCTACAGAAAAACTAAGCAGCCTTTAAAAATATCTTACCACAAGTACACAGAACATAGGTCAGATCTTTTACCATTTATTTAACTTGAATTATACAATTTAACGACTCAGAGACTGGCCAGTAACACACACCTATGAATTCAAATTAGTTGTTGAATAAACTCTTGCAGTTACCAATATGTGGATATCCACTAGTGAGGAATGTTTTGTACTTTCAGGCTACCTTTCTCCTTTACTTCCAGCAGAGCCTCTGGTTGCATCTACCTATCCCCTCAGCACACTCCTCAGCTATTTCCCGAAAGTCTTGTTGATTCTGAGCTTTTGTGCAATGAAGGGTTAATTCAGTAGACTTGGGGTGCTCGAACCCTGTACATTCCAAAGAAAGAACTAGCCTTTGACTGTCTGCTGGGAAATAACCTCTGAGCCCCTGGAATATTCTGCCTGATAAGACTGTCTTTATATAGCTGATATACTGGGCCACACCAGATAGTTTATGCTAACAGTGTGACTTATACTGAATACCTTTTTTGTTTACTTACCTGGGTCATGGGCCACACTGTATCAAGTTTGACCTCTGGAGGGGCTGGAAGTTGAGTAGCTAAGGTGGGTTATGCATGCATTTCGTGCTTATAAGACTGACCCCTCCCCACCCTGCCCACCAATAAAAATCCTGGACACCTAGGCTCGGATGAACAACCTTGGTTGGCAATACTTCATATGTGTTGTCCCACATCACTGATGGGAGAACCAAGTGCATTCCTGTGCAATTCCACTGTGAGAGGACAAGTGGAAGCTCGTACCTGGTGTCTCCTGGACTCTGCCCTATGTGCATTTTTCCTTTGCTGATGTTAATCTGTATGCTTTCACTGTAATAAACCATAACCATGAGTATAACAGCTTTTCAGGATTTCATGAGTCTTTCTGGTGAATCATCAAACCTGAGGGTAGTCTTGGGGACCCTGACACAACTTCCAATGCTATTTTCCATTTTCTTGTCTATCCTGGAGAAAGCAGAAACTGCCAATATTTTCCGCATTGTAACTACCCATATCAATATTTCCTTCTTCTCATTTCTAACTTCATCCCTCCCTCCCCCACTACAGGTAATCAAGATGTGACTATATTTTTGAGTGGGGGGTGTAAGTTTCTATTCCTGTATAAGTATCGCAGTGACATGACAAAGATACTTAATCATTCCAAAATACAATGATGAAACTGTTAAGAGTATTTTGAATCCCAGACCATTTTCCAGTTAATTAAAATTTATTGCAAGTTAATTAATCATTCTAATCATATTTTAAACATAGTTATTTCAGCATAGTGCTCCAAAATTTATGCAGTAAGGCCAGGCCCATTCTCACCGAAGGTGAAAGGGAACATCACTGGATAAAGTAGGTTTCCATGTAATGAAGCAAATCATTACACGGTCTTGGACGTTAGGATGACTGAGTAGTTATCATTTACTAAGAACCAAAAATAACTTGGATACTAAGAACCAACTTTATAAAAGGCAGATGAGCCCACATATTAGAATGGTCAGAAGGAAATTTAAATCCAACTCCTACCAAGCCTGAATCAAATACACACAAGCGACTGAGTCCAGAAAGACAGAATTGAAAAGACAAACTCCTACAGGGGAAATTATCTAGCCCTCTTTGGTTAGCATAAATTAGTGTATTAGATTGTATTATATACCTAACTAATCAGATACTTGAGAAGGAATCCTGTTTATCAGTGTCTCCCAAATGTGCTATTTGCTGCTTTTCTGCCTCACAAGAGTTCTCATAAGTAGTATTGGGTTGATCTGCACATACTGCTTTCAAAATTTGTGAACAATAACAATAAAGATGTACTACAGCATCAAGTAAAAAGACTGCCAAGATTTCTCTGGAAGAATGTTTAATTCTTTTTTCTATCAGCAACTTATTTAGTGATTATGCAAGTGATGCCCACACATTAATAAACAAGGAGAAAAATGTACAAAGCTAAAGTGTAGAGCTGAGCTGTTTCAGCTGACTATTGCTTTTAGTGGTGAAACATTCTTTCTAGGTTAGTATAAATACAGTTTAAGTCTTAGGATATGGCTCAATGACAAAGGATAAATTATGAATTTAAGCAACATGAACAGCAGATAGGCCATAGTCCCATAGAAAGTGTTAAAGACAGTGAAGGATTCAGTTACTCTAAGTTAATAATATTTACTTAGTCTTGCAAAGGCAAAAAAAAAAAGTAATATAGTCAGTACATTAGAATTCATCTGCTGTTTATATTTCCTGTTAACTTTTAGATTCATTATGAAATATTTAAGAAAAAATTCTTCTGAAACATAACAAAAATAGGTACTGTATAAATTTAAAGTGTATGACAAAAAGAAATATCTACAGATTATAAAGAAACTCTGGGAGATCTTCAATTCTCACTCTTTTGGGGGGGTGTTGATTTAAGGCAGTATATCTAAAATAACCAATCATTGTATAATTTTGCTTAAAAATGTGGCACATAGAATTAAATAACTTTACATTTGATATCCTCAAAGGACAACTTCAAATAAGATATTCTTCCTGTTAACTTATTGAGATCAGTGGTTGGGCCCTGATGGCTACAAACTGCCACGGTTTGCTTCCCTTGAGTTGAGAATGGGGATTCCTTTTTTCTTTCAAGATCCAGTGAACCAAAGGGGTAAAAAAAATGAAAATCACAAATTAAAAAATTCTTCATTTAGTTTAATTTTCATAGCTAAATAAATTTGCTGCATATATAAATTTAGACTTTTAACTTAAGGCAAAACAAAACCATCTTCAATTTCCTTCTTTTTTTTTTTCCTATAATACGAGCAGTTAAAGGAGAAAAAGGGAAGGGAAGGGAAGGGAAAAGAAAGCTAGGAAAGAATAGACAGAGAAACGTATAGAGACAGCCATGGGTACAGAAATAAAGAGAGATGTCACCAGGAAAGGCCAAAGTCAGAAAGGGAAAGAAAGGGAAGGAGACAGGAAAGAGAGGTCAACAAAATGACAAACGTATGCTGCAAAAGGCTGAAGGCTGAATAGGGACGCACATATATGGCCCACCACAGAAAAAGACATTTGGTATAGAGTGACAGAGAGTGATATAAACACAAGAGTCTTTCTTTTAGAATGTAAGTGACCTTTAATGACTTTACTGTTAATTATTGGCTTTTTATAGATATATGTAGAGTAATTACTATTTGGTCCCATCAACTAAAGAATATAAAATACAAAAAAACCAAGCAGGGCTTCCCTGGTGGCGCAGTGGTTGAGAGTCCTCCTGCTGATGCAGGGGACACTGGTTCGTGCCCCGGTCCGGGAAGATCCCACATGCCGTGGAGCAGCTGGGCCCGTGAGCCATGGCCGCTGAGCCTGCGTGTCCGGAGCCTGTGCTCCGCAACGGGAGAGGCCACAACAGTGAGAGGCCCGCGTACCGCCAAAAAAACCAAAAAACAAAAAAACAAGCAAATCATACATCCTTACCATTACTACTAGTACTTGTATCAAAATCTACATTTGAGGTTTTAAAAAATTATTGGTAATTTTTTGGTGGGGTGATGGTACTGTAGCTATGATTTTTAAGTCTTTGTTTGTAGATGAGTTGCTGAAATACTGTTGGGTGGAATGATATAATATCTGGGACTTGTTTCAAAATAACCTAGTGTGAGGGTAGGGAAGAAGTGGGTGGAGGTATATACTAGCTGTGCATCAACTAACTGCTGAAGGTGATGACAGGGCTTCATTATACTATGTTCTCTGCTCCTGTAGTGGTTGAAATTTTGCATAATAAAGTTTTAAGATTTTATCTTCAAGTATAATTAATTTAAGAAAATTAAGGATTAGGTTAAATTGGGTTAACTTAGTCAAGCCACTAAAACAATCTACGGAGTAAAATTAAATCTTTTAGGTGAAAACAAGATTTGGTAATACTCAAACTGAAGGAAGAAACATGACAAACTTAGAGCAAGTATAAGAAATTGAAGATACACTCCTTGGAAGAAATAATTTTGTATTTAAGACTTCTGAAATTCTTGACTTGACTGAATCTGACAGAGATCTTTTCATAAAATGTGAAATTATCAATTTAGGCTCCTTAGACAAACTTTAAGGCTGGTGGGCTCATCCAAACCGCTCATTTTACTGTTGTCAAGGCCCAGAAAGGGTTAAGTGATTTATCAAAAGATTATTTTTTTAAAGTAAAAGTATTACCAAAATCAAAAACTAGAAAGTATGAATATACAGAATAAAAAAACCAATCATCCATAATTCCACAAACACAAATTTTTGTTGTTGTTGTTGTTAAATTAAAAAAAACAAAAATAAAAATAAAAATGTTAAATATAACATCATGTTAAATATAAAAATCTGTAAATATTATTCCTAATATAACTAAGCATTTTTCCATATTTGCATATATTCTTTGTAATAGTTTTTTGTTTTTTTGCTGTACGCGGGCCTCTCACTGTTGTGGCCTCTCCCATTGTGGAGCACAGGCTCTGGAGGCGCAGGCTCAGTGGCCATGGCTCACGGGCCCAGCCACTCCGCAGCATGTGGGATCTTCTCAGACCAGGGCATGAACCTGTGTCCCCTGCATCGGCAGGCGGACTCTCAACCACTGCGCCATCAGGGAAGCCCGTAATAGTTATTTTTAATTGTTGTTTAATATTTCATGGAATAGATACAGTTCTCTAATTCATTCTCCTACAAAATGGCATTCATATTATCTCCAACTCTTTATTACTATAAATAAAGCTGCCATGAACATATTTATACATAAACTGTCATTATGGTTAGACATAACCATAAAAGTCATATTTGATTTTTTTCATAAGATAAAACTTCCAAATAGAAGCATTTATGTCCTTTTGAAAATTTATTAAGGGGCAAAACAAAGTTAGATTCTCCATTTTCTCTACGGAACCAGCTTATGAACAGGAAAAATGATAAAATGAGGAGGACAGCTGAAGACTATTTTCAGGATTGTTTTGGGCAAAACAATGTTTATACTGGTAGAGGCAGAAAACAATTTTTTAACTAAAACTATACCCTACCTGTTGAAAAGCTTTTTCTGCTTGACGTTCAGCATCAATAACTTGTCTCTCCAGCTGCTGCATCTGAAAAGTGAGAAAAGATATAAAAAATAGAAAAATTCATATTTCCCTTTTGGAATTCTTTAAGAACATTTAAAGTACTTCAGTGAATATGATTTCATACAATTTAGCACATTAAAAGCTCTTTCAGGGCATATTTAAAAATGGATCAAACAAAATACCAAAGGTTTGATATTTTTAATACAATGTAATATATACTACATGAGTATTCATCAATAGAATTTTCTTCATTGGACTATACGTTAGAAATCACTGGTTAACACATATTGAGAACAATAAATTAAATCTAAGAGAATAGTAAAACCTCAAATGTCATATTTGATTTGTTGATCAAAAATAGACATTTCTCCAAAGAAGATATACAGATTGCCAACAAACACATGAAAGAATGCTCAACATCATTAATCATTAGAGAAGCGCACATCAGAACTACAATGAGGTATCACCTCACACCTGTCAGAACGGCCATCATCAAAAAATCTACAAACAATAAATGCTGGAGAGGGTGTGGAAAAAATGGAACCCTCTTGCACTCTTGCTGGGAATATAAATTGATACAGCCACTATGGAGAACAGTACGGAAGTTCCTTAAAAAACTAAAAATAGGGCTTCCCTGGTGGCACAGTGGTTGAAAGTCCGCCTGCCGATGCAGGGAACACGGGTTCGTGCCCCGGTCTGGGAAGATCCCACATGCCATGGAGCGGCTGGGCCCGTGAGCCATGGCCGCTGAGCCTGCGCATCCGGAGCCTGTGCTCCGCAACGGGAGAGGCCACAACAGTGAGAGGCCCGCGTACCGCAAAGAAAAAAACTAACTAAAAACACAACTACCATACGACCCAACAATCCCACTACTGGGCATATACCCTGAGAAAACCATAATTCAAAACGAGTCATGTACCACAATGTTCATTGCAGCTCTATTTACAATAGCCAGGACATGGAAGCAACCTAAGTGCCCATCGACAGACAAATGGATAAAGATGTGGCACATATATACAATGGAATATTACTCAGCCATAAAAAGAAACGAAATTGAGTTATCTGTAGTGAAGTGGATAGACCTAGAGTCTGTCATAACAGAGTAAAGTAAGTCAGAAAGAGAAAAACAAATACCGTACGTTAACACATATATATGGAATCTAAAAAAAGGTCATGAAGAACCTAGGCGCAGGATGGGAATAAAGATGCAGACCTACTAGAGAATGGACTTGAGGACATGGGGAGGGGGAAGGGTAAGCTGGGACAAAGTGAGAGAGTGGCATGGACATATATACACTACCAAATGTAAAACCGATAGCTAGTGGGAAGCAGCCGCATAGCACAGGGAGATCAGCTCGGTGCTTTGTGACCACCTAGAGGGGTGGGATAGGGAGGGTGGGAGGGAGGGAGATGCAAGAGGGAAGAGATATGGGGATATATGTATATGTATAGGTGATTCACTTTGTTATAAAGCAGAAACTAACACACCATTGTAAAGCAATTATACTCCAATAAAGATGCTAAAAAAAAAATTCCCAATGAGCATGGGAGGGATAAATTAGGAATTTGGGAGTAACATATAAACATTCCTATATATAAAATAAACAACAAGGACCTACTGTATAGCACAGGGAACTACACTCGATATTTTGTAATAACCTATATGGGAAAAGAATCTGAAAAAGAATATATATATGGAATCACTTTGCTGTACACCTGAAACTAACACAACATTGTAAATCAACTATACTTCAATAAAAAATAAATAATAAAAAATTTTAAAACGAAGAAAAGGGCTTCCCTGGTGGCACAGTGGTTGAGAGTCCGCCTGCCAATGCAGGGGACATGGGTTCGTGCCATGGTCTGGGAAGATCCCACATGGTGCGGAGCTGCTGGGCCTGAGAGCCATGGCCGCTGAGCCTGCGTGTCCGGAGCCTGTGCTCCACAGCGGGAGAGGTCACAACAGTGAGAGCCCCGCGTACCGCAAAAAAAAAAAAAAGATACATTGACACAGGCTTAATATAGAAAAAAAAAGTCCCAATGATATCAGAAAGTGTTGTATTCTCATAAGCTCCATAGGTGGTATGTTTATGTCACAACTGAGGAGTTTTAATTCTTACAGATCATGATGGAAAGAGTATAGAAGATACTCTGATTAAACACACACGTCCACAAAAGCATACAGCACAGAGAATGGAAAAATATCTGGGTATTTTTTTAAAGTTCTGTGGAGAAGAGAAAGTTTGGAGATTTTAGAGAGTGGGGAATTAAAAAAAGTTTGGAGAGTTAAATAGTAAAATGAATATTATAAGTAAAATAAACGAAAGTATTAAATAGGACCCAGTGCAGTTAACATCATACACAACCAGGATGTAAAACTAAACTTTTTGCTGAGTATTGAAGTCTGGTCAACACTAGAGCCGTCTGTCTGTGGCTCAGACTCTATCAATTTTATTGTTGGCTGATATTCCCAGACGCCCTGAACTTCCAGAACATCTCAAACTCACAGCACCCTGGGTACTACCCCCATAGCCGACACTCCAGACCTGTCCCCTTCTTGAAAACCACAGAGAAGCGGCCTCCTGCAGCTACAACGGCCCAGCAGGGAGCTGCCCTCTCTGGACTGCCTGGGTGACAGGGACCCCAACTGAGGTGTGCTCTGTTCTCAATGCCTGAAAGATGGTTTCTGTTATGAGTGTACTGTATCATTTTTTAAGGGTACACTGGTTGGGAGAATTTGCTGTGTTTTGATAACTATGTTTGGGCCAGTTACCATTCGACACAGATAAAACTCAAGACCATGAGCATCATCACCTTCACCCACCTAACACAAAAGATTTCTTAAACATTTCAGAAGTGGAACGCATGGAGCTCAGTAAAAGTATCTGTATTTACTCTACCATCCTTGTAGAACCCAATGATGAGTATTATTGGGCTGTACTGAAAGAGACTTAGGCCAAACACTGTGACAAAACAGAGCGCTACAGTACTAAAAATGATGGTTTGTTTAAGATAAAAAATGACATGTGGACACAGATAAGGAAAAGGTACAAATATGTCTTTGGGAAGCACGGCAACAATGACAACTGGTTCTTTCCTCCACATCCCACTACATTTACTGTCATTGAAAATAAAGTATCTTCTGTTTACTAGGGATGCATCACAACCTTTCTATCTGAGCCACACTATAACATCTGGTGACCTTGAATATGTGACTATGGGAGAAGAAATTGTTTTAAGTATAGAGCTATGAAAAGACTTAACAGACTTCTGAATAAGTCTGAAAAGTGTGCAGGTCAAAGTGTGATTTGGAAGTTATCTGAAGATAAGCAACTGGCAGTCTGCCTGAAATATGCAGGAGTTCTTGCAGAAAATGCAGAGGATTCCGAAGGAAGAACTCTATTTATAAATACAAAACTACTGCATGTCTTATTCAAGAGACAATGTCTAGTAACCCTCAGCAAGTAGCAGAAGCCTGCTGTTCAGATATGGCTATTACTTTTAATGGACTGACTCCCAAGAAGATGATAGTAATGATGGATGGTGTGTGCCAGCTCAGGGCATTTGGACATTACTTCAATGACACACTGATTTTCTTGCCTTCAAATGGTTCAGAAAATGACAGAGGGCTGGGAAATAATAGGACTGTGTTGTCCAGGAGTGCTTGAAATGTGGCTAGTCCAAATTGACATGTAGCATAAGTATAAAATACACACTCCATTCAATAATATTATTTGAAAACCTAGTATAAAAAGTATAAAAATCTCAGTAATTGTTCATACTGACTCAACAATGAAATGATAATATTTTGGATATGTTGCATTAAATAAAATACAACATTAAAATTAATGTCAACTGTTTCTTTTACAGTTTATTCATGTTATTAGAAATTTTTAGCATTCTTTTATTTATTTATTTATTTTGGCTGTGCCATGTGGCTTGTGGGATCTTAGTTCCTTGACCAGGGATTGAACCCGGACCCGGCAGTGAAAGTGCCAAGTCCTAAACATTGGACCGCCAGGGAATTCCCTATGGAAGATTTTTTTTTAATCTTTCTTTTATTTAATGGAGATTTCTTTTTAGCTTTATTTTATTTATTTAGGAAATTTGTTAATTACATGTGTCTTACTTTATATTTCTATTGGATAATAAAAATGTAAAACATTCCATTATCACCATATATGTCAATTTAACTTCCTGTCCACATGGCAGCATTTTTTAAAAGGAAGTTTACTGTAGGGATCTAGATTCTGGAAGAGGTTTCAAATATTTGGATATGTAAATAGATACTTCCCAAGTGCATTCTCTGGACATCATGTCACCTTTAATTTTTGTGAAGCTATTTCAAATGTTTAATAAGCAAGTATTGCTGTCTAAAAGCATTTTATTGAGTCATTGTTACAGACTGCAGCATTATGTCAAGCAGTTGGACAAGCATGGTGTCTCCTGTCTAGGATATTCCTTATCCAAAAAACTAACTGGCATGTACATGCCAACACCACATTCTTTCACTACTGACAATATGCTAATAATCATCACCTCTGCAAAGCAACTACATTGTGTTTTCAGGGGAACTTTTGCACCTGTGCAGCCTTAGCCTCAATTTTGAATATTTTTGAGATTGCCAGGAAAAACAGGCAAATTCACAAACAGATTGCTGCTCTGTAAAATTTTGCTAGTAAAAAAAAAAAGACTGACATACCTATTAGAATGGCCAAAATCCAGAACATTGACAACACCAAATGCTAGCAAGAATGTGGAGCAACAGGAACTCTCATTCATTGCTCATGGGAATGCAAAATGATATAGCCACTTTGGAAGACATTTTTATGGTTTCTTATAAAATTAAACATACTCTTACCATACTATCCAGCAAGTGTGCTCCTTGGTATTTACCCAAAGGAGTTGAAAACTTATGTTCACATAAAAACTTGCACACAGGGACATCCCTGGTGGTGCAGTGGTTAAGAATCCGCCTGCCAATGCAGGGGGCACGGGTTCGACCCCTGGTCCAGTAATATCCCACATGCCACGGAGCAACTAAGCCCATGTGCCACAACTACGGACCCTGTGCTCTAGAGCCCACGAGCCACAACTAATGAGCCCACGTGCCACATCTACTGAAGCCCATGCACCTAGAGCCCATGCTCCACAACAAGAGAAGCCACTGCAATGAGAAGCCCGCGCACCCCAATGAAGAGTAGCCCCCACTTGCCTCAACTAGAGAAAGCCCAGGTGCAATGGAGACCCAATACAGCCAAAAATAAATAATTAATTAATTTAAAAAATATCTTTAAAAAAAAACTTGCACACAGATATTTATAGCAGTTTTATTCATAACTGCCAAAACTTGGAAGCCACCAAGATGGGCTTCCTTCAGTAGATGACTGGATAAACTTGTATATCCAGACAATGAAATATTATTTAGGGCTAAAAGCAAATAAGATATTAAGCTATGAAAAGGCATGGAGGAAACTTAAGTACATATTATTAAGTGAAAGAAACTAATCTGAAAAGGCTACATAAAGTATGATTCCAACTATATAACATTCTGGAAAACTATGGAGACAATAAAGAGATCAGTGGTTGCCAGGGATTGGGGTGGGGGAGGGATGAATAAAAAGAGCACAGAAGCTTTTTAGGGCTGTGGAAATGCTCTGTATGATACCATAATGATGGATACATGTCATTATACATTGTCCAAGCCCATGCAATGTACAACAGCAAGAGTGAAACTATGAACTTGGGGAGACAATGATGTGTCTATGTAGGGTCAACAATTTGTAGCATGTACCATTCTGGTGGGGGATGTTAATAATAGGGAAGGCTATACATGTGTGGGGGCAGGGATTATATAAGAAATTTGTATCTTCCGCCCAATTTTTCTGTGAACCCTAAGCTGCTCTAAAAAGACAAAGTTTTAATAATAATAATTTTTAGAAAGATTTAATAGTTTGTCAAGAGGACCACTGTGATCTGAATGTTTGTGTCCCCCCAAAATTCACATGTTGGAATCGGAGTGCCCAATGTAATGGTGATTAAATCCTGAGGGTGGACCACTCATGAATGGGCTTTTATAACAGAGATCGCACAGAGCTCCTAGCCCCTTCTGCCAGGTGAAAATACAGGAAGTCTGCAACTCAGAAGAGGGACCTAACCTGATCTTGCTGGAACCCTGGTATCAGACTTCCAGCCTCCAGAACTGGGCGAAATAGATTTCTATTGTTTGCAAACTACAGAGTCTGTTGTATTTTGTTATAGCAACCCGAACAGACTAAGACAGAAAATTGGTACTGAGAGTGCAGTGCCTCTGTAACAAATATCTAAAAATGCGGAAGCAACTTTGGAACTGGGTAACAGATAGAGACTGGGAGAATTCTAAGGTGCATAGTAGAAAATATCTACATTGCCGTGATCGAACCATTAAAAGCTATTCTGGTGAGAGCTCAGAAAGAGAACAGGAAAGCTATAGAGAAAGCCTCAATCTTCTTGGAGAGTGTACCTAAGGATTGTGAACAGAATGTTGGTAGAAATGATGGATGGTAAAGGCTCTTCTGTTAAAGTCTCAGACGGACATGAGGAACA
Organism: Delphinus delphis; assembly: GCF_949987515.2. Taxonomy (NCBI): domain Eukaryota; kingdom Metazoa; phylum Chordata; class Mammalia; order Artiodactyla; family Delphinidae; genus Delphinus; species Delphinus delphis. Next base: position 55,088,856 of record NC_082694.2, read on the forward strand.
TGTTATTGGAAACTGGAGGAAAAGTGATCCTTGTTATAAAGTGGTAAAGAGCTTTGCTGAACTGTGTTCATGTCCTAGTGTTTTGTGGAAAGGAGAACTTATGAGTGATGAAATTGGATATATAGCTGAGGAAATTTCTAAGCCAAGTGTTTAAGGAGTGGCCTGTTTCTTTTTGAATGCTTATAGTAAAATGTGAAAAGAGAGAATGACTTAGAGGTGGAATTGTTAACCAAAGAGGATGCAGAAATGGAAAATTTTTGGCCTATCCATATTGAAAGAAATGAGAAAGCTTGTTCCAGAGAGAACAGGGTGTGGCCAAGCCACCTTGTGATTAAGAGATTAGTATGGGTTTGAACCACAGACTGAATCAGCCACCCCAGCAGGAAAACAGTCCGTTTGAACTGAAGAAGAAGGAATGAGGAAGGCTGTTGGACTTAGATTTTACAGGACAGGACTATATGGCTGTGAACATGGGCTATTCTTCAAGACAAGGAAAGAAGGACCATAAATGTAATTCAGAGATCATCAGGGCTCCACAGCTAACCAACATCGTTCTCAATGGTGAAAAGCTGAAAGCATTCCCTCTAAGATCAGGAACAAGGCAAGGATGTCCATTGTCACCACTTTTATTCAACATAGCTTTGGAAGTCCTAGTCATGACAATCAGAAAAGAAAAACAAATAAAAGGAATCCAGATTGGAAAAGAAGAAGTAAAACTTTCACTGTTTGCAGATGACACGATACTGCACATAAAAAATCCTAAAGATGCTACCAGAAAACTACTAGAGTTCATCAATGAATTCGGTAAAGTTGCAGGATATAAAATTAATACACAGAAATCTCTTGCATTTGTAAACACTAACAATGAATGATCAGAAAGAGAAATCAAGGAAAATCACATCAAAAAGAATAAAATACGTAGGAATAAACCTACCTAAGGAGACAAAAGACCTCTACTCTGAAAACTATAAGATGCTGATGAAAGAAATCAGAGATGACACAAACAGATGGAAGGATATACCATGTTCTTGGATTAGAAGAATCAATATTGTCAAAATAACCATACTACCCAAAGCAATCTACAGATTCAATGTAATCCCTATCAAATTACCAATGGCATTTTTCACAGAACTAGGACAAAAATTCTAAACTTTATATAGAAACACAAAAAACCCTGAATAGCCAAAGCAACCCTGAGAAAGAAAAACAGAGCTGAAGGAATCACACTCCCTGACTTCAGACTACACTACAAGGCTACAGTAATCAAAACAGTATGTTACTGGCACAAAAACAGACACATAGATCAATGATACAGGACAGAAAGCCCAGAAATGAACTCACACACCTATGGTCAATTAATCTCTGACAAAGGAAGCAAGAGTGTACAATGGAGAAAAAAACAGTCTCTTCAATAAGTGGTGCTGGGAAAACTGGACAGCTACATGTAAAAAATGAAATTAGGACACTCTCTAACACCATACACAAAAGTAAACTCAATGAGCCACAATTACTGACCCTGCACTCTAGAGCCCGCGAGCCTGCGTTCTAGAGCCTGCGAGCCACAACTACTGAGCCCGCATGCTACAACTACTGAAGCCCACATGCCTAGAGCCCATGCTCTACAACAAGAGAAGCCACTGCAATGAGAAGCCCACACACCGCAACAAAGAGTAGCCCTCTCTCTCCGCAACTAGAGAAAGCCCGAGTGCAGCAATGAAGACCCAACGCAGCCAAAAATAAATTAATTAATTAATTATTTAAAAAGAAAAAGTAAACTCGAAATGGATCAAAGACCTAAATGTAAGGCCAGACACTATAAAACTCTTAGAGGAAAACACAGGCAGAATACTCTTTGACATTAATCACAGCAATATCTTTTTTGATCCACCTCCTACAGTAATGAAAATTATAACAAAAATAGGGGCTTCTCTGGTGGCTCAGTGGTTAAGAACCCACCTGCCAATGCAGGGGACACAGTTTGTTTTTTTTTTGCCGTATGCAGGCCTCTCACTGTTGTGGTCTCTCCTGTTGCGGAGCACAGGCTCTGGATGCGCAGGCTCAGCGGCCATGGCTCATGGGCCTAGCCACTCCGTGGCATGTGGGATCTTCCTGGATCGGGGCACGAACCCGTGTCCCCTGCATCGGCAGGTGGACTCTCAATCACTGTGCCACCAGGGAAGCCCGGGGGACACAGTTTTGAGCCCTGGTCCAGGAAGATCCCACATGCCGCTGAGCAACTAAGCCTGTGTGCCACAACTACTGAGCCTGTGCTCTAGAGCCCGTGAGTCACAACTACTGAGCCTGTGCTCTAGAGCCCGCGAGCCATGACTACTGAGCCTGCGCGCCACAACTACTGAATCCTGCACACCTAGAGCCCGTGCTCCGCAACAAGAGAAGCCACCGCAGTGAGAAGCCCGCACACCGCAACGAAGAGTAGCCCCCCTCGCTGCAACTAGAGAAAGCTCGCATGCAGCAACGAAGACCCAACACAGTCAAAAATAAATAAAATAAATTTAAAGAATAAAATAAACAAATGGGACCTAAGTAAACTTAAAAGCTTCTGCACAGCAAAGGAAACCATAAACAAAATGAAAAGACAACCCACAGAATGGGAAAAAAAATTTGCAAAGGGAGCAACTGACAAGGAATTAATCTCCAAAATATACAAATAGCTTGTGCAGCTCTATGTCAAAAAAACGAACAACACAATCAAAAAATGGGCAGAAGATCTAAATAGACATTTCTCCAAAGAAGACATACAGATGGCCAAAAAGCACATTAAAAGATGCTCAACATCACTCATCATCAGAGAAATGCGAATCAAAACTACAATGAGGTATCACCTCACACAGGTCAGAACAGCCACCATCATAAAGTCTACAAACAATAAATGCTGGAGAGGGTGTGGAGAAAAGGGAACCCTCTTGCACTGTTGGTAGGGATGTAAATTGATATAACCACTATGGAGAACAGTATGGAGGTTCCATAAAAAACTAAAAATAGAACTACCACATGATCCAGCAATCCCACTATTGGGCATACATCTGGAGAAAACCATAATCCAAAAGGATACACGCACCCCGATGTTCATTGTAGCACTGTTTACAATAGCCAAGAAAGACATGGAAGCAACCTAAGTGTCCATCAACAGAGGAATGGGTAAAGAAGATGTGGTACATACAATGGAATATTACCCAGCCATAAAAAGAATGAAATAATGCCATTTGCAGCAACATGGATGGACCTAGAGATTATCATACTAAGTGAAGCAAGTCAGAGAAAGACAAATATCATATGATATCGCTTATATGTAGAATCTAAAAAAAGGTACAAATGAACTAATTTACAAAGTATAAAGAGTCACAGAGGTAGAAAACAAACTTATGGTTACCAGGGAGCAAAGGGGAGAGGGATAAACTGGGAGATTGGGATTGACATATACACACTACTATATATAAAATAGATAACTAATAAGGACCTATTGTATAGCACAGAGAACTCTACTCAATACTCTGTAATGACCTATATGGGAAAAGAATCTTAAAAAGAGTGGATATGTATATGTATAACTGATTCACTTTGCTGTACAGCAGAAACTAACACAGCATTAGAAATCAACTATACTCCAATAAAAATTTTTAAAAAAAAAGGAGAGAGAGATCATTAGGGCTGCCTCCTCAGTTTCAAAACGTGGTAGATGGATGGGGTTATTGCCTGGGTTTCAACAGGCCAGATGACTGACCTCTGCCTAAATCAAAGTGGTACTGCCCAAAGCTATGGGGGCTCTATCCTGCCCAGCAGAGCCATGGGGGCACGGCTACCTTCACCTAGATTTAGAAAGATGAAGCAACCTGGAGCCATGGGCCCACAACCCAAGCAGAGGGTCACTTGAGGGCAAGGTCGCTGAAGGGAGCCACTACCAGGGCAGTGCCAGTGAAGCCATCAGGCCACCCTTGGGGCCCCAGACTGGTAGAACCACCAGCATGCAATTGCAACCCATGAGAGCTGCTGTGTGGCTACACCCAATAAAACCATGGGAGGCGAGCATATCCCAGTGTGTCCAGAGGGTGAGACCACCCCCACACCATGCCTTAGGTGGGTCTGGAAGGTAAGACCTTTGTCCCACAGAGCAGAACATCTAATTAAAGAAGATTGTTCTCAAGCTTTAAGATTTAATGTTGCTTGTCTTCTGGGGTTTTGGATTTGCTTGGAATCTGTTACCCCTTCTTTCTCCCTTTTGGAATGAAATGTCTGTTCTATACCTGTACCATCATTGTATTTTGGAAGCACATAATTTGTTTGATTTCACAGGATCACAGCTGGGGGGAATTTTCTTAGAATGAATCATACCTTGAGTCTCATCCATATCTGATTAAGATGGTATTTAGAATTAGGAGTTTGAGATTAACAGATGCACACTACTATATATAAAACAGATAAAAAAACAAGGACCCACTGGATAGCACAGGGAACTATATTCAATATCTTGTAATAACCTATAGTGGAAAAGAATCTGAAAAAGAATATATATATGTGTGTGTGTGTGTGTGTGTGTGTGTGTGTGTGTGTGTGTGTGTTGTGTATGTGTGTGTATGTGTATATAGATATATATATATATATATATCTGAATCACTTTGCTGTAGCACCTGAAATTAACACAACATTGTAAATCAACTATACTTCAATTTTTAAAAAAATGGTATTTATATGAAATTTTATTCTTTAGACTTTTTTTGTTTGTGTTCCCCCCCAAAAATGGTATTTATATGAAATTTTATTCTTTAGGCTTTTTTTGTTTGTGTCCCCATTGTTTCACATGTTGGAATTCTAACACCCAAAATGATGGTGTTAGAAGGTGGGACCTTTGGAAGGTCACTGGGTCATGAGAGCGGGGCCCTCACAAATGAGGTTAGTGCCCTAGATCCCACAGAGCTCTCTGAGTCCTTCTACCGAGTGAGGATATAATGATAAGTCTGCAACCCAGGAAAGTACCCTCACCCAATGTTGCTGGTGCCCTGATCTCAGATTTCCAGCCTCCAGAACTGTGAGAAATAAATTTCTGTTGTTTATGAGCACACAGTTTGTGACACTTTGTTATAGCAGCCTGAATGGACTAAGACAAGGACTATACAAATATCTTGTCAGATTTCTCTTTCTGAAGTGTTTGCTTTTTAGCAATAACAGTGAGGGCAGAAGCCTTGTCTGTCTGCCTCACTGTTACATACCCTAATACAGCTCTTTATACATAATAGGTATTCAATGTATTATAAATTATTGAATGAAATGACATCTGTAAAGCACTATGCCTGTATGAAGGATAGCAGCATTATTTTTACACTGTCAAATAACTTTTTTTTCTGTTCCTATGGCATTTACTTTCTACCTTGTACTATTTTCAAAACTATACTGTAAGTTGCTTGAAGACATATTTCATGTGTGAGTACCCTTTATATCCTCTGTAACACCATATCTTTGCACATACCAGTCACTCAGTAAAATTCTAAAAGCTTGCCAGCAAGAAATAACCTTACAAAAAATGATTTTTTCCATTATAAAAAGCATTGCACACACACAGCATTTCATAGGACTTGGTATATAAGGTTACAAATAAACTGAATTTGCTGGACGTGAAAATTATATGGATATGTGAATACAGTGAGTTAATTAAAAGCATATGTCTAAAAAGTATTTTTGCTTTTTTAATTTAAAAGGGGTAGTCCTTGAAATATTAATATAGGGAAAAGTGGAAAGAGCACTGAACTTGGAGGCAGGAAGGCCTAAATCAGAATCCAGATTTCACTACTTCTAAGCTGTGTAATGATGGGTAAGACATTTACCTTCCTGAGTCTGCATTCCTTACCTGTAAAGTGAGATAACACTTATCTCATACTATTTATGTGACGATTAAACAGGAAAGTGTCCAGCATAGTATCTAATACTTAATGGGTGTTCAATGAATATTTATACAGAAAAATTTAAAGCTGTGTATTTCTACCACATGTATTACTTTTATGAATAACTTTAAGTTAGCAAGGTTTAGTTGAAAATGAACTAACTATAGATTTAAGACACTGGGTTCTAGTTCTAATTCTACTATTTACCAACAATTTGGCATTGGGCTCTAAAATTCTTCTTAATTCCCTATTAAAATAGGGATAATGTAACCTATTCTACCTACCTAACAGGAAGTTATGAGGATAAAAAACAAAAAAAATGTAAAAGTGATGTGAAAGAGCTGTTGGTGTTTCATTAATTAGAAATACATGGTAGCAGTTGTGGTGTTATAATTTGAATGATAAAAATAAAAGCCATGAATGTCCCAAAACAGCGGATTGTCTAAATATTTAAAGAGATACCATATATTCATTAAAAATATACACAGATGGATTAAATAATATATTGAGGCTTTGCTTCAACATAACGTAGGAGAGGAGAAGTAGGTCAGGGTATAGGTGAAACAGGATTGGTCCTGAGTTAATAACCATTAAAGCTGGGTGATGTGTACCTGGGGTCCATTATAATATTCTGCTCACTTTTGTATGTTTGAAAACTTCTTTAATAAAAAGTTTTTAAAAATATGTAAATGACATACTGAAAGACACATGTAAATGAAATGTAGTATGATTGAATAATATATGTAAATATATGCTAGTTAAGAGGTCATTAGTGACTTTCGTGAGTTCAGCTGTAATGTGAGGAAGCAAGGACACAAGTTGGAATGCAAGAGTCTGAGTGAATTAAAGTGACTGATTAGGGTTAGACAGCCACCCAAAATGGCCACCATCAATTCCTTTCCTCCCTGTAAGTACATGTCACTTCTCTCACTGAGAGATGAGGTCTCCTGTCCCTTTTCTTGACTCTGTGATGGCTTTGTGACCTGCCTTAACACACAGAATGCAGTGGAAGTGACATCGTGCCATTTTGGGTCTAGCCTTTAAAACATATTTATACTTATATTTTTTCTTTTTATGAAAACACATTTATATATATTACAAATTAAAAGTCTGCTACTGTTGCAAAGCCATGGCAGACTAAGGAGTTGCTGAGGGCTAAATTATTCTCCAAGGTGAAAGATTTCCTTCAGTTGTATTAATATTTCTACCCAAAATGTGATTCCATCACACCCTATCCCAACGTATCCCCACACCACTTCAGGCTTTCAAAGTAGGCAGTTTCATGATTATGTTGGAAAAACCACTAGTTCTCTTTAGGAAAGATGGGGCAATTGAAGTCTTTCTGGTTGCCTGACATTCTCCCATTTTATGGCTTATACTGGACTTACACATTTAACATCTTCTAGCATCTTCAATGCTAAATAATTACCTAAATTCCAAGAGCTTGACTGAAAGCTTAAATTGAAGGTGCTGTTTTTTAAGTTCTAGAAAATGCTCATTCTCTAAAGAGTGCTCTCTAAAGAAAAATCAGTGCTGGCCATCCTAACAGTTTCAGCAGTTCCTGTTTTGATGCTCAGCTCTCCATTGCTATTTGTTTCCATCCTTTCCTTCACCAACTCCCTACCACAATGCCACCTTATATAGAGGGTTTTTTTTTTGTAATTATCACCACCTCCCTAATGTTTCCTTGACACATTCTGTTTCAAGTTTTATTGTTACAATATAAAGTATTTTTGCTGGCCTTTTTTTTAAAAAAGAGTTAAGGACAATCACTTAAAAGAACAGAAATTCAGTCCATAGCTTCCAAAGCATCAGAGAGGAAAAAAAGCATGGGAACAGGGAGATAATGAAAACTTCATCAATATGATATATAGAAATAATACATTTATTGTGATTTCAGATACATTTAAAGAAGCCATACGTTAGGTGATAAAATCAGTCTTAATAAATTTAAGAGGGTTGAAATCCCATCAAGCATCTCTTCTGACCACAATAATATGAAAACAGAAATTGATTACATGAAAACTGAAAAAATTCACAAATATGTGGAGATTAAACAACATGCTACTGAAAACCAAATGGGCCAAAGAAAAAAAATTAAAAGAGAAATAAAAAAATACCTGGAGTAAATGAAAATGGACATGTAACATACCAAAATCCATGGGATGCCACAAAAGCAATTCTACGAGGGTTGTTCACAGCAATAAATGTCTACTTCAATAAACTAGAAAAGTCTCAAATAAACAACCTACACCTCAAGGAACTAGAAAAAGAGGAACAAACAAAGTCCAAAGTTAATAAAAGGAAAGAAAACACTGCTAATTATTAGAGAAATGCAAATCAAAACCATAATGAGTTATCACCAGTCAGAATGGCTATCATCAAAAACCCTACAAATAAATGCTGGAGAGGGTGTAGAGAAGAGGGAACCCTCCTACACTGTTCATGGGAATGTAAATTGGTACAACCACTATGGAAAACAGTATGGAGATTCCTTAAAAAACTAAAAATAGAGCTACCATATGATCCAGCAATCCCACTCCTGGACATATATCTGGAAAAGATGAAAACTCTAATCTGAAAAGATACATGCATCCCAATGTTCACTGAAGCACTATTTACAATAGCCAAGATATGGAAGCAACCTAAGTGTTCATCAACAGATGAATGGATAAAGAAGACGTGGGCTGTGTGTGTGTGTGTGTGTGTGTGTGTATGTGTGTATGTATACACACACATACACACACACACACACACATATATATATAGGAACATTACTCAGCTATAAAAAAAGAATGAAATATTGCCATTTGCAGCAATATGGATGGACCTAGAGATTATCATACTAAGTGAAGTCAGAGAAAGACAAATATTATGATAGCACTTATATGTGGAATCTAAAAACTAATACAAATGAATCTATTTACAAAACAGAAACAGACACACAGACAGAGAAAACAAACTTATGGTTACCAAAGGGGAAAGGGAATGGGGGGGAGATAAATCAGGACTATGGGATTAACAGATAGACACTACTATATATAAAATAGATAAGCAACAAGGATTTACTGTATGACACAGCGAACAATATTCAATATTTGTAATAACCTATAATGGAAAAGAATCTGAAAAAGAATATATATATATATATATTCTGTATATACATACACAGACACACACATATATATATAACAGAAGCACTTTGCTGCACACCTGAAACTAACACAATATTGTAAATCAACTATACTTCAAAACAAAACCAAAAAAACCCAAAGTATATAACCCAGAAGGTTTGATTCTTTTTGATATACTCTGAAAACACAAAATAAATTATTTTGTTTAGAAAGTGATTTCCATGGAAACATCCTATTAAGAAGATCTCCTTCCAAAAGACTGAATAAGTCCATCTATTTCACAATTTGATTTTTGTTCTTTTTATGTTGATCAAAGCCATAAATACACATTGTGTCAACCAGTTTCATAAGATTTTTTAATAAAATAATTGTACTCTTTTGGTCAATGCTCTTATTATTTCTTTAAGTGTTCTAAATAACATGCTTCTATTTCTGTTGACTTCTTCAGTTTAGTGATTTCCTACTTACTTCCTGCATGGAGAATGAAGATTTAGCTCTTTGATCTCCTTGCCATCAACACAGGTACACTCCCGTTCTTCCAATACGTTTATATCTTACCCTTGGTTAAATTGCTGTTCTTCATTAGTATTATTGTGACTATGTATGATAGTCAAAGAGGAACCATGTAGTACACTATGGTTACTTTTTCCTTTGCTACATAACTTTTTTCCCTAGTGTCTTGTTCTTTTATTTACTTAGCTTTCTATGAACTTAATAGTTCAACTCCAAATTCACACCACTGTCTAAATCATCTCTCAGGATGCTCATTCACATCTAATTTTCCACCAATTTCATCTTCCTGAAGCAGCTCCTAAAGCCTCTGACCTGTGTCAATACAGACTGGCTCCTCTTTCTGCCTGGGCACTGCTGTCTTCTTGGGAAGGCCCTTCAACTTCCTCCCACATTGAATCTCCTATTTACTATATCTTATGCCTTCCTCTTTTTTGGTTTACTTCTTCCTTTTAATGGAGCATATCCTTCTGGAGATTCCTCAGAAAGGTTACCAGACCCTGCATGTCTTAAAAATCTCTTTATTCTACCTTCAGATAAAATTCATAACTGGCCTCAGTACAGAATTCTGAGTTTGATGTCACTTTCCTTCAGAATTTTGAATGCATTTTTTCATTATCTCCTAACTTCTAGCGTTGCTTTTGAAAAGTCCAAGCCATTCTAATTCCTGATCCTTTGTATGTGACATGTTTTTTCTCTTGGAAGGCTTGCAGAATCTTTTCTTTGGTCTATATATTCTGAACTTTCATGATGATGTGCCTTGGGGTGGAACTATTTTTATCTGTTGCGCAAGGCACTTGGTAGACCCTCTCAATCTGGAATCTTGCATCCTTCAATCCTGGGAAACCTCCGTTCATCATTTCACTGATATTCTCCCCTCTAGGTTTCCTTTATCCAGAGCTTGGACATAGTGGACTGGTCCTCTAAATTTCTCTTTTCTCTCCTGTGTTCCATCTCTTCAACATCTTTCTCTACTTCCCAGGAACTTATCTTAAGTTTATATCCCAAACTCTTTATTAAATTGACTATTTCTTCTATCATGATTTTAATTTTTTGAGGGTTCTTTTTATTTCCTGAATATTCCTTGTTTCATGAATGCAATACCTTTTCTCTCTGGGAATATTAAATGATAGGATTTTATTTGTTTTGTTTCTTTTTTCCCTGCATAGGCGATATTGGTTTTTTCTGATTGGTTGTTCTCTATCTTCCATGTTAGAGGCCTTCATCAGATGTCTGGTCATTCATAAGATGCCCACTGATGTTTAAAGGTAAGGAACTAAAAAGCTGACTAGAAGCTTTTACACATATATGGGGCTTGCTGATCATGAACTTTAGTATTAGGTGATCTGGCTAGACTTTCTGTTGAAGAACCACTGATGTCAGCATTATTACCTCTTTCCACCTGGGCTGATAAGATTGCCCAAAGACTTTCAATCTCCTGCTGTAGAATTGGCTGTCAGCATTTTAGGAACCATGTAGGAGAAGAAGGCTGGGAGGGGGAGGACAAGTTCACCATTAAATATACATATTTCACTTAATTCTCTTGTTTTTGGTGAAGCAGAGTGACAGAAACCACAGCCTAGAATAAGGATTGGAGGGTCCTGAACTTCTCCCCTGGGAGCTGAATGCCCTGCACAACCCTGTAAAGACCTACAAGGGGAAGTGAGTGTGGGGCTGGGAATAGTGGGTATTAATGGAAAACACGTGGCCCTTAGAGTCAACTAACTCCCTGAAACCTTCTCACTTATCCCCGTGTGCCGAATGTGCAGCAGCTAAGCATTTACTTCCTGTTAAAAAACTGAAATGTTCTTCTCTTATAATGCTGAATAAATTACTTGGAGGGCTCTAGTCCAACAACTGTGGCATTTATGGGCTCATGGTGTAATAAGCAGTCTCCCACCCACTCATTCTAAAGCAAACATTGACAGTTGACCAGCACTGACTATTTATACACAATTGTTGGTCAGCTTTCCAGATATCTCATTCTTAAATATAAATGGACCACCAAAGATCATCAGACATTTGAGAAAAGCTTGCAACCTGAAAACAAACAAACAAACAAACATAAAAGTGGAAAATAATCTCAGAGGAAAGAAAAATAATTCAGGGAAGAGAACTTTTAAAAAATTAGAATGTGTTCAGGAACCAGGAATTTTCAAATACATTATTTCACAGTCACGTCATAAGACAGAAATCATTATTCCCATTATAAAGACTGGGAAATTGGTGTTTCGAATGAGTTTGCCTTGTGTAAGCTAATGCTCCCAGCCAGTGACATGGCTGGGATGTGAGTCTTCACGTTCAGATTCCCTACTGCTCTTTTAGTTGAACCACAGCAGCTTTGGTATTTATAAACTCCACACACAGCATATAGCTCTACAGAACCATATGAAGATCAGTCCCAAATACGTGAAACCACAAAATCTTTGGCTGGAAAGCATTTGTCTTTATTTTTGTCCCTTGTATGCTATTCTTTTGGCCTAGGAATCTTTTATTGGTAACTTAAAATCATTAACATTCATAATAGGAACAACTTTAAGTTGCATGTTCTCAAGAAACCTATTGCAGAAGGAAACACAGGAACACAGGTATGACCAAGAGAGGCTAAATTTAGAATTTGAGATTCTAACCAAATTCTACCTAAGTAGTCTCTCCCCAGATTTGGGGTTTATTATTTACTTACGTAACATTGGTTGTGGCAGGGATCACGAATACCCCATAACAGAAACTCAATAAATGTGTGTTGAACAAATAAAAGAAAGGAAAAAATAATGAATGAATGGATGAAGGTTTCAACTCTTTCCAAATAATTATTTAAAAGCAAAGATACATTTTGATAAAACAAAATCACTAAATTTTCACAATCTATGTTAAACATCATAAATACCAAACATTTCACACTGCATAAATGTAAATACACATTAAGTATATCCAATAAAGTTTAGAACACTTTAAAATCAGTTTAGGGACTTCCCTGGTGGCACAGTGGTTAAGAATCTGCCTGCCAATGCAGGGGCCACAGGTTCAATCCCTGGTCCAGGAAGATTCCACATGCCGCAGAGCAACTAAGCCCATGTGCCACAACTACTAAGCCTGCACTCTAGAGCCTGCGAGCCACAACTACTGAGCCCACGTGCCTAGAGCCTGTGCTCTGCAACAAGAGAAGTCACCTCAATGAGAAGCCCACACACCGCAACAAAAGAGTAGCCCCCGCTCACCACAACGAGAAAGTCCGTGCACAGCAACAAAAACCCAATGCGGCCAAAAATAAATTAATTTAAAAAAATCAGTTTAAACATAAGCATAGGATGAAAAGCAATACTTTGTTTTTCGAGTGATTGTTTTTATAATCATTCAAACTGGGCAATAACTTTGCAAAATACTAAAAGTGAAAAAAAAGCAATGCGGGAAATACCCATTAAGTTTTTACTTTCACAATGTAGACTGTAATGTAAAGCTTGGGTCAATTCCACAGCCAATCCATACTAAGTCAGTAAAAGAAACCTGAAATGATCCATATCAGGCTTTGGACAAAAATAAGTCTTTTATGAACAGGCCACTAATACAATAATAAAATGAAGAAGCAAATTCTAAGCCTGGTGCTTTGATTTACCAGAGTGAAAGTGCCCTCTGTAGCCAGTGTGAACACAGCAGCAAGTGGCAGAGGGAAATCTGCCACTGGTCCAGATTTTACACACACACACACACACACACACACACACACACACAGAAACACATACATACATAACACCACCATACATAACACTCAGTGATCTCATTGTTCCATGCATTGTATACAGATAAACTTATTTAATGAATTGGTTACTACAGGCAGAATACTTTAGAACCTGCAAACTCATTGATGTGGACAGAAATTCCTCATTAAGTATCTCTCTTCTTGACTTTTCCCCATAGAACCCATGAAAGACGTTATAACCATTTAAAAATTTTGTTATTAAAAATAATATCCTCAGTCAATAGCTCAAAAATGAAATTTAAATTAGCCTGAAAAATCTCATTATTACTATATGTATAATTTTCACTGGGCACTGTGAAATATTAGGTGGGGCAAAAGAGTAACAGGGCATGTGTGGTTTAAATAGGGCAATCACAGTGGTGACTGGACTGTTACATGAAAGCAAATACAATGCTATCCAGATACTCCTTATTCTTAGACGAGAATCCTAGACCACCTCAGGGGAATCATATTCACAAGAGGAAGGTCAAGTGGCAGGAACTGCCAGACAGAAATGCTGTATCAGGTAAAGGCAGCATTAGGTTATGTGGTCCATGCTGATGCCCAAAGGGAAAATTCATATTTTTCACTTTTTCCTTTTCACTGAAAATCTAACCTGTAGGAAATAACATTCACTTCAACTGAAAAAGAAACTTTCCCTTTCCCTCCCTGACTCCAAAAATGAACTAGTAATACGGTAAAGTAGGAAAATTACTTAAATCTCAGCTTCTCTAAAGCGTTTATGTTTGGCATACTAGAGATATTTCCAACACCATTCCTTAAATTCCTCTAAAGACCTCTCCCACTTACAGCAGGACCTGCCCAAGACTTCAATAAGGCCTTTTTCTTCACAAGCTTCAATATTTGAAGTTACTTGGAAATTGTAATGGAAAAAACAAATAGGTGAAAAAAATAGTTTTAAAAAAATCCCATGTATTCTCCTAATCCATCTCCAAAACTATACAATGTATATATGATTGAAATCCATCTTGAATTATAAAAACACTCTGAGATCCTCTCATACATTTTTCCTAAAAAAATTCAGAAAGATGTCTCCCATCAATCTACAATTACATTAGTTTAAGTCATCTCCTTGTACACTTAACCAGTGTGTCCAATCAGAAGGATACAGGAAAGTAATAATGAGTTACTTCTATGTGCCATGCACTCTTTTAGCTGCATCACAAAAAAAGCATGAAAGATCTAAGGTTTCATGCCAACTCTGCTATTTGCTAGCTGTGTAATATTGGGCCTACTACTCAAACGCTCTCAGTCTTAATGTCAGCATCTGTAGATTGTGGGTAATAATAGTTATGTCATAGAGTTACTGTAGGGTTGAAACTAGCTAATGGTTGTAGTCAAGGCTTAGGAACCATAGTTAAGCACCTAGTGTTAGATGCCTCAAATCAGTGCCAAGAAAACAGAACTAAGAACAAGAACTGTAGCAGAAAGGAAAAGTTGGACAGAATTTCTGGCAAAGAGCTGAGGAATCAAATTAATATTCCCTCAAGAATCTTCAGACTTAGGCCTGCAACCATCTGGAGGGAAGGTATGGAGAACTATTAGGAAGAAGCCTCAGGGCAGACTGGTTCTCACACAAAACTAAAGGTTACAGATGGGACCAGACTATCCTCTAGAACGCAACAGGTGACTCAAGTCGTGTTGGCACGCAGAAGCAATGCAAGAGGGTTTGCTTTGAAAAATACGTAATATTATGTAAACTGTTATTACTACATCCATAAATGCATCCTAACTTATGCAGACGTGTGCTGCCAAGCAGAGATGGAGTTACATGCTGTGTGGCTGAACAGAGAAGACAGAATAGGTGAGTAGGTAAGAATATCAGAGAAAGCAAAGAATGTGGTAACAAAACTGTATTAGAGATGCCATATAGGGTGACAGCTAAGCATTCAAGCTCTAAAAACAAAATGCCTATTTTCAAATCTTGGCTCCACCACTTACATTTCAGCATGAACTCAGGCAAGGTAAATAAATAACTTTTATGTGCCTTAGTTTCCTCCTGTGTAAATACGAATAATATTAATAGCTACCTCATAGGGCTGTTATAAGGATTAAAAAGTTAATATATGGGCTTCCCTGGTGGCGCAGTGGTTAAGAATCCGCCTGCCAATGCAGGGGACACGGGTTCGAGCCCTGGTCCGGGAAGATCCCACATGCCGCGGACCAACTAAGCCCGCATGCCACACCTACTGAGCCTGCACTCTAGAGCCCAAGCCACAAATACTGAGCCCACATGCCACAACTACTGAAGCCCACGTGCCTAGAGCCTGTGCTCCGCAATGAGAGAAGCCACCACAATGAGAAGCCCGCACACTGCAATGAAGAGGCAACTAGAGAAAACCTGCGGACAGCACCGAAGACCCAACACAGCCAAAAATAATTTAAAAAAAAAGTTGATATACATAAAGCACTTAGAACATTGCCTGGCACACGGTAAGCATCATTTTCCTAATCTGTAAAATGGGAACAATAAAACTTATTAATTCATAGATTGTTATAAGAGCTAAATAAATCATATCTGTAAAGTGCTTAGTACATAATAAATCAATATTTGGTATTTTTATTAAAACATGGGTGGGTACCAAAAATAATTTTTAATCCAGAGAAAAATATTTCATAGTGGAAAATAACAGAAAATATCATGAAAAGTGTTATTCCCATTTTGGTGTTGACTTTATTTACTGGGAAACCATGAGTAAATTTGGCATGCTTATCCTCTTTCCACTGTATGAAACACATCTGAATCATTCCATCTCTGAGATCTGTCAAAGGATTTAACACAGATACAAATTATGGAAGACAAAAAAGAAGAAGAAGAAGAAGGAGGAGAAGGAGAAGGAGAATAAGAAACCACAAATAAAACAGCAATTCTGAAATAATATTCCTCTGTGAATTCCTCTATAATTCCTCTGTGAATATTCATTCACTGACAAAAAAGAAAATTTAATAACATAAATTAATCACCAAAAAACTATTCACAATTTTACTTACAGAGAAAACGACACTTTTAAAATTTACAAAATGGGCACTCAAAGAAATTTGTTACGATAAGCCTTCTGAAGAACAAAACAAATGTTGGCATTAAATTAAGAATTTAAAGGTCAATTAATTGGAACCCAAATAGGCATAACTTCTTACAATGTCCATAATGAAACCAAGAGAGTAAGTAGTCAACGGAACCAAGAAAATTTTGAGGAGGCTGTGGTCAACAGCGGGCCAACTGTTGAGAGGCTAAGGCACCTGGGATACCTAGGAAGTGTCCAGTGAGGTTTAGAGGCAAGGTTATAATTGGTGATATTGACAAAATCATTGCATACGGGATTGGGATTGTGGAAAATACCAGATAAATCACAGTACAACCCAGGAAATGATTTTTTTCTCTTCTTTTTTTTTTTTAAAATCATGAAACAGCTTTATTGAGAGGTAGGCATCATGTAACCTAAGGATTTGTGCCTATCTATCTATATATATATTTTTAACATCTTTATTGGAGTATAATTGCTTTACAATGGTGTTTTAGTTTCTGCTTTATAACAGAGTGAATCCCCTATACGTATACATATATCCCCATATCTCCTCCCTCTTGTATCTCCCTCCCACCCTCCCTATCCCACCCCTCTAGGTGGTCACAAAGCACCGAGCTGATCTCCCTGTGCTATGCGGCTGCTTCCCACTAGCTATCTATTTTACATTTGGTAGTGTATATGTGTCCATGCCACTCTCTCACTTCATCCCAACTTACCCTTCCCCCTCCCCGTGTCCTCAAGCCCATTCTCTATGTCTGCATCTTTATTGCTGCCCTGCAACTAGGTTCATCAGTACCTTTTTTTTTTTTTTTAGGATTCCATATATATATGTTAGCATATGGTATTTGTTTTTCTCTTTCTGACTTACTTCACTCTGTATGACAGACTCTAGGTCCATCCACCTCACTACAAATAACAATTTTGTTTCTTTTTATGGCTGAGTAATATTCCATCGTATATATGTGCCACATCTTTTTTATCCATTCGTCTGTCGACGGACACTTAAGTTGCTTCCATGTCCTGGCTATTGTAAATAGAGCTGCAGTGAACAGTGTGGTACATGACTCTTTTTGAATTATTGTTCATTGCAGCACTATTTACAATAATGTTCATTGCAGCACTATTTACAATAGCCAGGACATGGAAGCAACTTAAGTGTCCGTCGACAGACGAATGGATAAAAAAGATGTGGCACATATATACGATGGAATATTACTCAGCCATAAAAAGAAACAAAATTGTTATTTGTAGTGAGGTGGATGGACCTAGAGTCTGTCATACAGAGTGAAGTAAGTCAGAAAGAGAAAAACAAATACCATATGCTAACATATATATATGGAATCTAAAAAAAAAAAAAGGTTCTGATGAACCTAGTGGCAGGGCAGCAATAAAGATGCAGACATAGAGGATGGGCTTGAGGACACGGGGTGGGAGGCGGAAGCTGGGGCCAAGTGAGAGTTGCATCAACATATATACACTACCAAATATAAAATAGATAGCTAGTGGGAAGCAGCAGCATAGCACAGGGAGATCAGCTCGGTGCTTTGTGACCACCTAGAGGGGTGGCATAGGGAGGAGGGGAGGGAGGCTCAAGAGGGAGGGGATATGGGTCATATGTATGTACATGGCTGATTCACTTTGGTGTACAACAGAAACTAACAGTATTGTGAAGCAATTATACTTCAATAAAGATCTAAAAAAATAAAATAAAACTGGCAAAAGAATATGTCAAATATAGCTTCAGATTCCTGACAAAACGTTAAATTATATTCATTATTTTTAAAATGCTTTCCCTAGCCTAAAGTACTGAGATTATTTAATATAAATGAAATGGGCCCCAAATAGCTGACGTTTACTAACAAAGGTGAGGGAGAAAAGCTTACCTTCTCTGCTAAGAGCTCTCGTATCTTGCTCGCTTGAACTCTAAATTTCATGAGCTGGGACTCCAGGGCTACACATCGTTCTTTCCAATCTACTGGTCCTTCTGTCTCAGAAAGCTCTGCCATATTTATTCTAGGAAGGAAAGAAAGCATTCAAATGGCATAATATCAGTTAGCATTCAGGATAATTCATTAAATCATTGAACACACATATTCTAGTCACCATCTAACGATATCTAGACGTAAGTTTTGAATTCTAAGATAAATTCCAGAACTGGTGATAGCTCATGGAAAGAACTTAGGGGAGACAAGAGGCCAGGGTTGGAGGCCCAACTGGGTTACATAAACTTTCTGTTTAACTTAATTAAACTTTCCGTGTCTCAGCTTATCCAATCTAGAAAAAAGGGGGAATGTGGCAATAACAAACCATTCGTCTCATGGGTAGGTTGTAAGGAACAAATTAAATACTGCTGTTCTTAACAATACCTTGGACAATATAACAGCACCACACAAACAGAGTACTGTCATTATTTTAGCTCTGCCCAACAGCTGAGGTAAGATTTTTTACATCTGTCGGTTCATAATTTTACCATGTTCTTAAACTTATAGAATTATTACAGTTTTGATTCAATTGGTAGCATCATAGAATAACCTAAAGAAACTTCATATCAGTGCTACAATTACGGCTTAGACTTATAATTATTACTTACCACCACCCTATATTTGTCCAGGTCCAGGCTGTCTTTCTTTTTTTTTTTTTTCATCTTTATTGGAGTACAATTGCTTTACAATGGTGTGTTAGTTTCTGCTTTATAACAAAGTGAATCAGTTATACATATACATATGTCCCCATATCTCTTCCCTAAGGCTGTCTTTCAAACCAAAAATCCTTTGGCATATTTAACTGGGCAAAGTATTATGACCCTAGACGAGTTTAGATAATTTTTATTTGGTGTAAGAAGAGAAAACATATAAACATGAAATTTAGAATCACCTACATTAAGTAAATCTGGATCAGTGTTTTCCAAGATGCTAACCTTCCTTTTGGAGGAGGTTAATCCTAAGGAGAAGCACGGTTAAGGGGAAGCCAAGAGGCAGGGGAACTGGTTTTGAAATTCTAAAGTGCAAAAAACTATTGCTTGACTTTGGAAGCACAATTATTTTTAGCTCTGGGATTCATAAAAGTAGTTTTAAATGTCTGTTAATGTTTCATCAGACCATTTTCATAAATGGCTTGATAATGTATTTCTGAATTGCCCTTGCTATGAACTGACAAAATCTGCATTAGAAATGGCTCTTCAGGAGAAGCCAAGTCCTAATCATAGCATATATGTGACAGCAAACTCTCAGAACCCCAGGATAGAACTGCAGTAGAAGCGTATTATTCTGTTCTTCTGTTTTACAAAAACATGTCTCCCTCACAAATTAAGCAAGTTTATTTTCCCAATATTTAGTGTAATATAACCCCTTCTTAAATCTATACCAGTTTTTTAAATCTGCAAAAGATTATTTTCCTAGCATAAATATTGATTTGTGCTTAGATCAGCTTTCACATTAATACTTACATTATCACTCAATAATTTAGAAATAAATATAAGCAAAGTTATTCTACAAAGGCTACAACTTTATTAAGAGTTCCCCAACCATCTCAAAGCCTCCAGATGCTCCTAAATTCTAGCCATAATTTAAGGGAAACTTATTGTAGAGCTAAAAATTGTTCTCTTCATTTCTTCGTTTTCACAGAAGCCCCACCCCACTGTTTTATGAGTTTTTCCTAAGGATATTAGCCTTGTTAATGACCTTTTTTTCATTACCTCACATCAGCATTTTCTATTAATGATTTAGAAGTAAATAAGGTAGTTTGTCAGTCACAAACTTTTTCTCAATTCTACTGCTATTTCATTTCTTTCCTCATTAGCTTTAGAGTGGACAAGAAATAAAATACAGATGAAATATTAAAAATAAAAAGCAGTCCTGAAATGGACATCCTTAAGTCTTGAACCATTCATATCACTGCACAGAAATATCGGGACACTCCTCTATCTTAAGCAACAAGAAGAGTCTATTTCATGTTGGTTAATTTTTGCACTACATTTAAAATAACCTGTTTATGTTCTACTGTAAAATTTCTACAGTTTTAAAAATAACAAACATATTTTTCAACAAATGAAAATCAATGTAATGAACCATATGAACAGAATAAAAAACAAAAACCATATGATCATTTCAACAGACGCAGAAAAAAACATTCAACAAAATCTAACACCCTTTTATGATAAAAACATTCAACAAACTAGCAATAGGAATGAACTTCCTCAGCCTGATAAAGAGCATCCATGAAAGCCCACAGTTTATATCACACTTAATGGTAAATGACTGATCCGCCTAAGATCAGAAACAACATAAGGATGTCTGCTCTCGCCACTTCTATTCAATGTCATACTGGAGGGTCTGGCCAGTGCCAGAAAATAAAATAGAAAGCGCACAGATTGGAAAGGAAAAACTAAAACTATTTCTATTTTAAGATGTCATGGTCTTATTCATAGGAAATTCTAAGGAATCCATTAAAAAAAACTATTAGAACTATTTGAGTTCAGCAAAGTTTCAGGAAACCAGATCAATATACAAAAATCAATTGTTTTACTTTATACTTGCAAGGAAACTCCAGAAATGAAATCAAGAATATATTCCATTTACAATAGCATCAAAAAGAATTAAATACTTAGGAGTAAATTTAACAAAAGAAGTATAAGATTTGTACTCTGAAAACTACAAAACATCATTGATCAAGATGAAAAAAAAATAATTACAAAACATCATTGAAGGAAATTAAAGAAGACCTAAATAAATGGAAGACATCGCACATTCATGGATTAAAAGACTTAATACTGTGAGGATGGCAACACTTGCAAATGGATATACACATTTAATACAATCCCTATCAAAATTCCAACTGCATTTTTTTGCAGAAACAGACAAGCTGATCCAATAATTCATATGGAAATTCAGGGAACCCAGCATAGCCAAAACAATCTTAAAAAGTTTTATGACTCACACACTCAATTTCAAAAATTACTACGAAGGTACAGTAATCAAGACTGTGTGGTACTGGCATAAAGATAGACATATATATAGATCAGTGGAATAAAATTACGAGTACAGAAATAAGGAAATAAGAAATAAGGATGGGGGGCAAAATAGGTGAAGGGGATCCAGTGGTACAAACCTCTTATATAATAAATAAGTCACAGGGATGTAATATACAGTATAAGGAATATGGTCAATGTACTAATTTTGTACGGGGACAGATGGTCACTAGACTTATCGTGGTGATCATTTCATAATGTATGCAAACATTAAATCATTATGTAGTATACTTGAAATTAACATAACATTGTACATCAACTATATTTCAATTAAAAATATCTGTAACAACCCTACTTCCAAATAAGATCATATTTTGAGATACTAGGGGTTAGGACTGCAATACATCCTTTTTGGTGGCGGGTGGGGGAGCTATTCAATCCATTAAAAAAAAGTACATAAATAAAACCTCACATTTAGAGAGAACTGATTTTTGACAAGGTGAAATGAATAGTTTTTTTTAAATAAATGGTGCTAGACAACTAGATATCCACACGCAAAAGAATGAATTTGGACCCTGGCTGCATACCATACACAAAAATTAACCCCAAATGGATCAAAGACCTAGACGTAAGAGCCTAAGCTCTAAACTCATAGTAGATTAAATCGGCATAAGTCTTTGTGACCTTGAATAGACAATAGTTTCTTAGATATGACATCTAAAGCATAAGTAATCAAAGAAAAAATAGGTAAATTTAACCTAAAAAGAAAAACTTTTGTGCTTCAAAGGACACAATCAAGAAAGTGAAAAGATAACACACAGTATGGGAAGAAATATTAACCAATCACATTATCTGATAAGGGACATGTATCCAGATTATATAAAGGACTCTTACAACTCATCAATAAAAAATCCAGTTAAAAAGTAGGCAAAGGAGGGCTTCCCTGGTGGTGCAGTGGTTGAGAGTCTGCCAGCCGATGCAGGGGACGCAGGTTCGTGCCCCGGTCCGGGAAGATCCCACATGCCGCGGAGCGGCTGGGCCCGTGAGCCATGGCCGCTGGGCCTGTGCGACCGGAGCCTGTGCTCCGCAACGGGAGAGGCCACAACAGTGAGAGGCCCGCGTACCGCAAAAAAAAAAAAGTAGGCAAAGGATCTAAAGAGATATTTCTTTAAAGAAGATATACAAATGGACAATAAGCACAAGAAAAAATGCTCAACATCATTAGCTATAAGGGAAAATGAAAATCAAAACCACAATGACTTCCCACTGCATACTAAATAGGATGGTTATAATAAAAAAGACATGTAATAACAAGCGTTGGTGAGGATGCAGAGAAATCTGAACTCTTATGCACTGCTGTTGAGAATGTAAAAATAGTACAGCTGCTTTGGAAAGTAGTTTAACAGCTCCTCAAAAGTTTTAACATAAAGTTACCATATGACCCAGCAACTCCAATGTTAAGTATATACCCAAGAGAACTGCATACCTAAGTCCACACCAAAACTTGTACACAAATGTTAACAGCATTATTATTCAAACAGCCAAAAAGTGGAAACAAACCAAGTGTCCATCATCAGATGAATGGATAAACAAAATGTGGTATATCCACACAATGGAATCTTATTCAGCCACAAAAAAAGGAATAAAGCACTAATACATGCTACAACAATGGATGAACCTTGAAAACATTACCCTAAGTGCCTAGTGAAAGAAGCCAGACACAAAAGGCAACATACTGTATGATTCCATTTATATAAAACAGGCAAATCCCAAGAGACAGAAAGTAGCTTAGTGGTTGCCAACAACTGTGAAGAGAGGGCAATGGTGATCAACTACTAATGGGTTTGGGGTTTCTTTCTTAAGTGATGAAAATATTCTAGAATTAGTGCTGTTGGTTGCACAATCTTGTGAATATATCAAAACCCACTGCACTGTACACTTTAAAAAGGTAACTTTCATTTGTGAATTATACCTTAATTATAAAGAGCATATATTTACAAATGAGTGAAGAAAAAGTAACAGTTTAAGTGGATGTATATTAATAATCTATTGTTTGTGGTTATCCCTGCTGAGAATTCCACCATTAACTCGAACAATTTAGAGTTAATTGTTAATCTCAAATATGACAAGTATCAGACATATATTTTACCAAGAGTACTGTGCTATGAAAATGACACATCAAATAAATTCTGTTAAACACACCTATTCATTTCTATAGTTATACTAATTACATATTTTTACAGTGAAGTAGCAAAACCTTAAGAACATTATTGGCATTTCATGTCTGCATTCCCAGTTACTAGAGTCATAATTTTAAAAATTCAAAACTACAGATTGGTTAGCTAATGGTCTATCCTGAGGTCTAGACACCTGATTTCCTCATTTCATTCTGTAATTTCAGTTAATATAAAGTAACTGCTGTGTTAATGCATCATCTTGAGTAAAGCTTCTAATTTTTAACAATATCCACCATCCTTTTCCATTACCACTGATTTTATAGAGCCTAATGATATAGCTTTGGGAGCTATACCACTTGCTAAATAAACAGCATTTCTACATTTTGAATTTGAAAGTAATCTAATTTTACTGCAGCCGACAGGAAAAAGTCTTGGTTTCCCAAATACCCCAATGACTTTGGGAAACATTTACTGACACGATTGTGGAATGAATGCTCTTTTCTCTGAATCTTTGACTTCCTGTTTCTCTTCCAAATCCCTAAAGGGAAAGAAAAAGAATAGAAAGAGTTCATCTACTTAGGCTTCCCCTGATGAAGCCCAAGGTAGCCACTTATACTCTTTAATTCTCTCCTCTTAAGGAACAGCTTAACTTGGCCCGGTGAGAGACAGAGACAGAGACAGAGAGACAGACAGAGAGAGAGAGAGGTGTGTGTGTTTCTAAAGCAGAGAAGATGTCTTTCTTGACCACACTGAGGCTTGCCTTGTTTAAGCAACCTTCCGACCACCACCCAGCACCACTTGGGCAAAGCCTGCCCTTCAGTAGCACTGCTTAGAACCCGTGCTCCTCACTCCATAGCTCCTCAGGGACACACACAGCTGTGTGGTCGAGGCTTGCGACTGGCATTTTCACAAAGAAAGCAGTGACCTGCAGGTAGCACAGCACTAGGACTTTTCCAGCGTTATTGTTTCAACCTCTCTTTCCACTGGGTTTCGCACGTCAAAACTTTTGGCTGAAATGTTCCATCTTTTAAAAAGTGGCCGAATGACTTGAGGGACAGCGCAGTTTCATGGTAGATCACCTAAGGGCACTTTGACATTCTGGCAACTCAAGGTGTAGAAAATGGTTCTTTAAAGTTTTGAGAAGTTTCGCCCCCGAGATCACAGTGGGGCTCCCAAGAAGCGGAGGCCGAGCCGCAGCATCCCTAACTGCGTGTGCCACTCAGCGCGGGGACGCGCAGCAGCCTCGTGTGCCCCCCTGACTGCCCGCGCCGCGCCACAAACCCGGGCCCCGACTTTTCAAACAAAATGTCACGGGAGACCAGTGGGCTAGGAGCCGCCGGCCACTGCTCCCAGACGAGACCCCAGTCCTGCTAGCAGCAAGGGGAGCGACGTGGAGTGCGGAGGCTGCGGCGGGAGGCGCGGAGTTGAGTCCGGTGCCAGCCCGCTCCATCCCCGGGTCCCGGCCCTCCGGATCAGCCCGCCGCTCCCATCCTCCGCGCGACGCGCCCACCCGGGACGGCGCGCTCTAGAGGGGGCGGGGATCCCCGGGCACCGGAGTCTCTGGGGTCGCCCTTCGGCTCCCGGCCAGTCTC
The DNA here is from genome assembly GCF_949987515.2 of Delphinus delphis. Taxonomy (NCBI): domain Eukaryota; kingdom Metazoa; phylum Chordata; class Mammalia; order Artiodactyla; family Delphinidae; genus Delphinus; species Delphinus delphis. The sequence continues at coordinate 55,113,912 of NC_082694.2, forward strand.
ATCTGCCTACCTCTGCGCTGGCCCCCGGGGGCAGCGCCCGTTGTCCTGGGTGCGTCTGGTGCGGGTTTCCTGGGGCTCTCAGCCTGCGCCCGCTTCACACCAAGCCCGGAGCGGGCGGGGGACAGGGTACCGCCTCCTCCCCGGACTGGCGGCCGTTGTAGCCAATCAGAGACCTCAGTCGACCTCCTGACGTCACCTGGGGGTGTGGGTGTTGACTACTCCTAGTCCCTATCCCAGGAGGGAGTTCTGTCCAGGAGTCTCTATCCCTGGCCTTTGGCACACTTGAGCTCAGAGCCTGTTGTAGCGCTCACCTCCTTTCCATTCCCTCTGCCTCGACTCGGCATCCTCCTGTTTGGTCTCCCAGCCTGAAGTGTCTCCTCTTACCAGTCTATCCTTCAACCTCTCGCCAGGTTAACTGTCCTTAAGTGCGGTTTTGATGTACACCCTGACAAAGACCTTCATTGGCTTCCTTTTGCTTAAGTTACCAAGAACAGATCCCTTAGTATAGCATTCATAGCTTCCAACCTACTTTTGTCAGGTTTATTATTTACAGCTGCCCTTCACACACCTGAGACTGTTGCTGTGCACTTCCCCACCCCAGGGAAGTCCATTTGGAACATTTACCTACTATTTCCTATGCCCACCTTTAAAAGTTCTAACTATCCTCTAAGACACAGCTCAAATCATCTTCTGCTTGTAACCATACTTGTTGCCCCACCTAGCAGTAATCCCTTCTCTTGTTTCTGCTCCCTGAGCATTTACGTTTTTTTCTCCCCTTGGCACTTAGCTCATTCTGCCTTGTGTACAATTCCTTATCTCCCCATTAGACTGTGAGCTCTTTGAAACCAGGGATTTGTTTTCTTTCTTTTCGTATCCTCCTCAGCACCTAGCACAGCGCATTGCATGAGTAAGTAAGTGATAATTTTAACATAATTGGATTTTACATCCCAAGATGGGGTCTGGAGAGGCCAATCCCAGGGTTAAAAAAAAAAAGAGAGAGAATTCTGAATGTTATGGGTAATCCTTCCCCAGGTCACAAAGCTAGGTCAGACAAATTACTCCCATTGGTTCACAGTTGGCCAATAGAAAGTGCAGGAGGCTTTTTTCAGTACAATCTTTTTTTCTTTCCCCTTAAGCTTATCTCACCTTATATAGAAAAAGCACAAAGCAGATAAAGATTTACAAAGTTCCACAGAGGGAAGGCAATAAACGAATAAGACTAAAAGGCCAGCAAGTGAGTATCAGGCTTCCATGTTTCTTCCAGATGAGCACTAGTTTTGGACTGGATCCCAGACTACCCCCACACATCAAATTCCTTTTGCCTTCTGTGGGAGCTGATGATGCATAGCATATGAAAATGTCTCCAAACAGCTTTGGCAAACAAGCAGGCTGGACTGGGCTTATTTTATAGAGCACACAGGAGTTAAATAAACAAAGTTTAAATAACTTGCAAAATTTAACACAGCAAGTCAGTAGAGACCAAAGAGCTTAGTTCAGGAGAAAGAGAAAGAATGCCAAAATAGAATCACTTCCGTTTGTGAGTCAGAATACTAAATAGACTAAGAGAGCTGAGTGAATAAAGTCACTCATGGAAAGAAGCTTTCTAAACACGGCTGCCACTCTTGTAAGGCTCTGCCAACATTTGCTTACTGTCACCTTTTTCTAGAAACATGACAAACTGAATTTGGCTCTGGAGAACACAGTGGAACGGTATCCTGTTTCTGGTTGTGCTAAGAAAAATACATGAACAGTGGAATATTATTTAGCAATAAAAAGAAAAGTACCTTTAAATGCTACAACATGGATAAACCTTGAAAACATTATGCCAAGTGAAAGAAACCAGTCATAAAAGACCACGTTTTGTGGAATCCCATTTACATGAAATGTGCAGAATAGGCAAATTTATAGAGACAGAAAGTAGATTAGTGGTTATGAGGGGCTGGGGAGGATAGGAGTGATGGCCAAGGAGAGAGGGGTTTCTTTGGGGGAAATGAAAACATTCTAAAATTTGTGGTGATGATTGTGCAACTCTGTGAATATACTAGAGACTATAGACGGGTACAGTTTAAATGAGTGAATTGTATGTTATGTGAATTATATCTCAATAGAGCTGCTCTTTAAAAAATACATGCTGAATTTTATGTTTTCATATTAAGTAGGGGCAGTTGGAAAATATCTCTGACCAGCCCTCATGAATGTTCATGGCACTATATACCTTTGTCGCATAGTATTTACCTTAGTTGTATTTACCTTAAGGTAGTATTTATCTTAGTTGACAGTTGAGCTCAGGTGTGAAGCCAGGCAAGAGCAAAGAGATAATGAGAAGAGCATCCCAAGTCATGGGAGCCACAGGTGCCAGGCCCTGCAATGAGGAGGAGCCTGAGACATTGAAAAGCCTGAATGAAGGCCAGTGAGGCAGAGGCACAGTGAGGCATACGGAGCAAGGGGACGAGTAGAGCAGGACGAGGCTGCAGAAGAAAGAGGGTCAGACCGTGTGGGCCCTTGAAGAAACAGGGCTTCTCAAACTTCAGTGGGGATCTTGTTAAAACGCATGTTCAGACTCAATAAGCCTGGGCTGGGGACCAAGAGTCTGCATTTCTCATAAGTCCCAGGGACGTGCTTTGAGTAGCAAGGCTGTGACGACATTATTCCAAGAGCCCTAAGAATCCACTCAAGTTTTTTAAACAGGGACGTGATAAGATCAGATGTGGCAAGTTACGGAGAGTGGATTAGAAAAGAGCAAGAGTGGATTCAACGTATTTCAGTTAGCCCGGTGAGAAGTGGTGGCAGCTGGGGAGTGGTGGTGATGGAAAAAAGCAATGGGGGACCAAAGCTGTGCTTTAGGAAGCTCTATCTAGTGTGCTGGAGAGAATAGCTAGAGGGAGGAACAATTAGGAGGCTAAGAGAACAGTTCAATGAACATCTGAAGTAGGGTGCTCATGGTGAGATTGAAATGCAGGCCATGGTGGGAATTAGATTCTGGGTAGAACAGATAAAAATAGTAAACAAACATGTGGCACTTACAATGCATAGGGAGCTGTTCCAAGTGCTTTAGCATATACAATCTAAGGAGAGTCCTACGATATAGGTACAATTGTTATTCCCATCTGACAGAAGGGGCAATCGAGGTACACAGTTAAAATAACTGTCACAAGGTTGTACAGACATTAAGTAGCAGGACTGGGAATTCTGGCTTCACAGTCATCTCTACTGCACCTCAATTTCTTTCAAGAAATTGAATCTTCAAGTTCTGAAATCTGATTAGAGCATAGGGACGTGAGGCTCTGAGTAACTGGGAAATGATGGTCCCACTAACCAAAGTAGAGAAGCAAGGAGAAGAAGGAATTAGTTTAGGGGAAGAAGAATGAGATCTGGCTTGGATGAGCTGAGTGCAACCTGAAGTGCCTTTGAAATATCCAGGAGGAGAGAGCCAGCAGGAAATTAGTCAGACTGAGTTGAGGACAAAGGCTTGGGTTTGAGTATACATTTCAAGGTAATCTGCACAGAGGGGAGATTTTTGTAAATTGCAGAATGATTGCTGACCATATAGCCACTTGGCATACTGGGAACAGGAGCAGAGAGGTTGAAGGAAGCAGGGATAAGGGAGCTGGGTAAATACTAGGAAAGAAGAGTCTGGCTCTTTAATCCAACTGCACATAAAATCCAAAAAGAAACAAGGGGAAAGGAGACACTGGCCCCACCAGAATGAGCATATGGCTTCTGGAACAGAGATATTGGAAACCCCAGTTCAGAAAGTACATGTCCCAGCACTTGGGGAAATATAACAAAGACAAGGAGAAGAAGATTGGGAAAAAGAAATAGGGCTTGTAGGATCAAGCTCTTACTGGCTGACTAGAGTACAAAGTGGGGTATAGGCCCAGGCACCCCAAGCTGTTTACCTGCAACTCAGGAGACCAGAAAACTCTGGACACCAAAGTGTCCCTAGAACCAGGGAGACAGACAAACAACCTGGCCCTCCTAGAGGGGTGGACAGGAAGATGACCTGTCTGGTGTGTCCCCAGTGCCCAGGGCATAACAGCCTGTTCAGTCCTTTGGGGCTGAATGAAGGCAGCCTCACCAGGTGAGCTGGGCCCCCTCTATCACAGACTGGTGTGGGCAGCAGGTTGTAGGTGAGGCCAGGCCAAGGCCAAGACTGGTGGAGGTGAGAGTTTAATGGGCACTGGTAAGGCCACAGAGAGAACAAGCATGCACAGAGGAAAAAGAAAAGAGCTAGGGCAGAGCTTTGCGGATCACTTATTTTAAGGCAAGTGAAAGGAGAAGCAGACCATTGAAACAGATTGAGGGGGATAGTCAGCAATGACTTGGTCAGGACCCATGAAGTTTAAAAAAAAAAAAGAAAAAGACACCACACATGAGAGTCACACAGGAAAACAGTGACCCAAACCATATAAAAAAACATTAAATGTGAACAGAGGATTTACTGTATTTGGGCTCATTACCTACCAGGTAGAGGCAGCTATTCTGGTCCAGATCCTCACTACAGCTAATAACTAAAACTTTTCCCTCTCTTTTTACAGTGTATAAAGGGACAGCTTAAGCCAGAAGTAAAGGAACAGAAAACACAACAAAACTGACCACGACATCCCCTGACAATGACAATTAAAGACACATTATAAGGACATTATTATGTGCCTTGGGATAACTGTAAAATCATTGCCTATGGAATATAGTATGGATGTTTCAGAAAACCTGGCAGGGTGACTGAACAGGTATTTGATTGCCACTGAATGAAGTACAAGCCTAATGTGTTTGATGGGTATTGGAAGCTTGCATGGAGCATTTATTTGAAGGATAGCAGATACATAGCAGGAAAATCCTAAGAGTTGAGGTGAGAAGGAGTGGGCAGATGGAGCAAGGGAAGTGTAAAAATGAGAGAGGGCTATATGTAGAAACAGAAGAGAGGCAGTGTCTCACTGAATTCAAGAGGTGGGTTTGCTTTGAGCCTAGCTGAAATAATGTGAGATGGCTTGGCAACAGCATTTTGAACCAACAATTGAATCAAAGTAATTACCTGCATTCTTGTTTTCAATAAGTCTTTTCCTTTACTTAACCGAATTCATATGGTGGACCGGGACTTTGATCTTTAGTGCTGTGTTACCCTGTTACTTATGCAAATCAATACAGAAACTTTTTTTTAAAAGTTCCCCATAGTCACTTTTGTCTTATACTGTTTCCTGATTATAAAAGCAACATAAATTAATTTTCTTTGGAAAATATAAAAAGATATAAAAAAGAAAACTAAAATTACCCACCATCCATCATCAGTCTTTTTCTTTTTTTCTCTCATCATCAAACTTTTCCCGTAATGATAGTCCCTTATAAGATTATGCTGAATTTATACTTTTTAATCTTTTACGCTTAAGATTTTGTGAGCATTTTATCTTTTTTAAAATTCTTATTTTATATTGGAGTATAGTTGATTTTAAATGTTGTGTTAGTTTCAGGTATACAGCAAAGTGATTCAGTTGTACATATACATATATCTATTCTTTTGTGAGCATTTTCTTTGTCATTATGTATTATTTGAAAACATTTTTAAGGACTGGTTAATACTCTACCATAAGATTTTACCCCAATTTATTTAACCATTCTCTTATTATTATACAATTAGCTTATTTCCAATTTTTCACTAGTATAAAAAACAACATAACTGTTTCAATATTTTCATGTTTCCCTAATATAATAACCTTTTGGAAGACTTTTTTATTTTTATTTAAAAAATTTTTTTTTTTTGCGGTACGCAGGCCTCTCACTGTTGTGGCCTCTCCCGTTGCGGAACACAGGTTCCGGACGCGCAGGCTCAGCGGCCATGGCTCATGGGCCCAGCCGCTCCGCAGCATGTGGGATCTTCCCGGACTGGGGCACGAACCCGTGTCCTCTGCATCGGCAGGCGGACTCTCAACCACTGCGCCACCAGGGAAGCCCTGTTTTTAAAATTTTTATTTGTTTAATTTATTTTTGGCTGCATCAGGTCTTAGTTGTGGCAAAAGGGATCTTCATTGAGACATGCAAGATCTTTCGTTGCGGTGCGTGGGCTTCTCTCTAGTTGTGGCGTGTGGGTTTCTCTTCTCTAGTTGTGGCGAGCAGGCTCCAGGGCATGTGGGCTCTGTAGTTGTGGCGTGAGGGTTCCAGAGTGTGTGGGCTCTGTAGTTTGCAGCACGTGCGTTCTCTAGTTGAGGCGCGAGCTCAGTAGTTGTGCCACGTGGACTTAGTTGCCCTGCGGCACGTGGGATCTTAGTTACCTGACCAGGGATGGAACCCATGTCCCCTGCATTGTAAGGCGGACTCTTTACCACTGGACCACCAGGGAAGTCCCTGGAAGACTTTTTAATAACAGTTTTATTGAGATACAATTCCCATACTGTACAATTTACCTATCGAAAGTGTACAATTCAGTGGTTTCAGGTATATTCACAGATTTGTGTAACCATCACCATAATCAATTCTAGAACATTTTCATCAATCCAAAAAGAGCCTCAATATACTTTAGCCATCACCTTCCAATCCCTCCTCCACACCAGACCTAGGCAACTACTAATCCACTCTCTGCTCCTATAGACTTGCCTATTCTGGGCATTTCATATAAATGGAACAATACAATATGTTATCTTTTGTGACTGGCCTTTTTCACTTACCATAATGTTTTTAAGATTTACCTATGTTATAGAATGTATCAGCAATTCATTCCTTTTTATGGATAAATACTATTCCATTGAGTTGGATACATTACCTTTTGTTTATCCATTCACCTGGTGATGGACACTTGGGTTGTTTCTACTTTTTGGCTATTAGGAATAATGCTGCTATGAACATTTGTGTACAAGTTTTAGTGTGGACTTAGGTATTCAATTCTATTGGAAGAATTGCAGCAACTCTTGGCATTGGAGTTGCTGGGTCATATGGTAACTTTATGTTTAACCTTTTAAGGAACTGCCAGACTGTTTTGCAAAGTGACTGCACAATTTTACATTCCCACCAGCAGTGACTGAGGGTCCCACTCTCTCTATATCATCACCAACCCTTGTTATTATTTATCTTTTTGATTATAGCCATCCTAATGGCTAAAGTAGTATCTCATTGCCTTTTTGATTTGCATTTCTCTAATGACTAATGATGTTGAACATCTTCTCATGAGCTTTTTGGTCATTTGTATATCTCCTTTGGAGAATTATCTATTCAAGTCTTTTGCCCATTTTTCAATTGAGTTATTTGTCTTTTTATTATTGAATCATAAGGTTTATATTCTAGATACAAGTCCCTTACCAGATATAGGATTTGCAAATATTTTCTCCAATTCTGTGGGTTGTCGTCTCACTTTCTGGAAGATGTCCTTTGAAGAAAAAAAAATTAATTTAGACAGAGTCCAGTTTATCAGTTTTTTCTTTTGTTGTTTGCACTTAGGCATATGGGTATGGACAGTCTCTGCCCTATGACCTACACGTATGGTAGCACTGAAAATTAAAATATATATTTGCTATTCACATTCATAAATTTCGTATCAAGAGCACCACAACATCAGACTTTGGTGATATCATAATATTTATAATTTGTATCATTAACACAGTATCTATTTTTTCTAGTTTCCTTCAGGCCAACTTATCCATGAGGCAAAATAGACACAGTGCTCAGTGTCCACAATACCTTTAATGGCCCATGAAAATATTTATTTATTATTTTTTTGTGTGTGTGGTACGCAGGCCTCTCACTGTTGTGGCCTCTCCCGTTGTGGAGCACAGGCTCCGGATGCGCAGGCTCAGCGGCCATGGCTCACGGGCCCAGCCGCTCCGCGGCACGTGGGATCTTCCCGGACCAGGGAACGAACCCGTGTCCCCTGCATCGGCAGGCAGACTCCCAACCACTGCACCACCAGGCAAGCCCCATGAAAATATTTTAACTTTAAAATCCAAAGAAAAAATGAACTTTGTGGTCAAACAAATGTTTTAACACACAGCATTAATACATTCATTTTCATACCAACACAGTGGTAAAATATCACTTTCAATGGGTTTTTCCTGAGGAAGGAGCCTACAAAGGCAAAAGTGTCAGGTCTAGGAAAGTAGTAATATGAAAATGAGAGGAACTTGGTTTTGCTCCTGAGAGAGAAAAGAAAAGAGAGGGACGAAGAAGGCAGATGGCACAATGGCAGAGAGCTGGCACAGCATAGGGTAAAGGGGCAATGAGAAATCCCAGGGGATGGTGTGGCCAAAGGCTTTTTAAGAACAGGAAGTCTACTGTGTGATTTTAGGTTATTTGCTCTATGATGCATGATGTGGCTTCTCTCAGGAGACTCAAATCTTTTGCAATGCCTGCAAGGCTCATAAATGCTTTGCATAAGTAAGAGGATGGGACCAAATGTCACATCTGACACGTAGGGCAGAAACACAACAGAAAAACAGGAGCCCAGAGGCAAAGTGACCATAAGGATATCAGCCTCCAGAGAAATCACAAAAATCTTCAGTGTGCCTTAATTCTTCCCCAGCTATGGAATTGGGTGAAGTGGGGGACTGGGCTGCAAGGAGAGGAGACTGGGTCAAATCGATACAGACTGAGAGGGCCTAGCTGACATCTAGTTAAATTTAGCTTTCAGTATATATGTATACACACACGTGATTGAAGCCTAAGTAGATTTATTATTTTCTTTAAGTTTTTACTTTAGAAATAATTCCAGACATAAAGAAGAGTTGCAGGAATAAAAACTGTACAGAGAAAACTCATACGGACTTTACCTATTATCATTTTACTTATATATTTTGCCTCATTTGTTTTATACCCACTTACTTTTACCTCTTTACACCCACTTGCTGAAACATCATGGTTCCCCATAGTATGTGTCCATCTTAGCTGCAATAAACCCAACTTGTTTAACTACAAGTGTGTTCCTGGTGGTCTCTGGCTGTAGGGAGTTGACTTAAGTAGATGTTCCACCAAGGAAGCCCTCAGCACCACGCACAGGACCCTCAACCCAGTAATCCTGAGTGTATCTGAGAGCCCTGTGTCTCTACCTGCACATACTAAATTGAGCTTCAGTATTTCACTGAAGCCCTTCAGTGTTGGGTTTATTTTGTTTTCATAGGAATAAGACCCCTTAAGATTTTTTTAAAAAACCTAACCAGTTTTGTGTTGCTCTTTGGCAAAATTATTTTCTAGCCAACACCTGCTTCTGCTTGACAAGCATTTTGAATGTTGTTTGTAAAAGGAAAACTCTACAGGGAGAGGATCTAAACTTTCTTCCCTCGCAGAGAGAACAGAATTAGCTTTTTAAAAGAACAATTTCATATTTGTAGGGAGAAGAAATCTATAAGCTCGTCCTGAGCAAGCCTCGAGGGCTAAGGAGTTCAAAGTTCTCCACAGACGAGCTTAAAAAGTTTAAATGAACTTTTCCATGGGTCACCTTTACAGACCTTATCAGGACTTCTTCCTCAGTCTTGTCTTTGTTTCCCTGAGAACTGCTGTGTTTAATTTCACCTGCAGTGAATCAGGAGACTCTGTTCAGCTCTGGATTAGCTACAGTTGGCCTTTGGCCAAGCTCCGGAGACAGTTAGCCAAGCACCGTCCTTACGGAGCATTCCATTCTCGGGGCTTTTCTCAGTATAAAACTGCACCTCTTCCAGACTAAACACCTGCTGCCTTCCTGTTTTCTCTTTATATACAAACTTGTACACTTGACTTTCTAACTGGCACAGTTTCACGAGGGACAGTTTGGAATGCGGTGGCCAATCAAGGGAACTTTTGACGTGAACAAGGTTGTTCATTTGAGAAGTGCCTCAGAACAAAAAAAAAAGAAGAAACTTTCTTAAGAAGATTGTCTTGTTTGTCTAAAAGAGAAAAGTTTGTCTAGCTTGAGAAATATCCCCCCCTTTTTTTTGTAACTTACAGATTAATGATATCTGATGTTCTCATTTATAGCTGGATAGAAATTTTCAAGGATTCAAGTTCTGTCAAAACCAACTGCACATCACTCTCTTGTATGTGTATATACATCACATTTATTTTTCTGTATCTAACCTTTCTTCCCCTCCTTACTGAGGGAACATAATTAGCTTTTTTAAAAAATGTTTTTTGTATTTATCTGATGACAGCTCCCTCACATTTTTTCTGTTTCTTTTCCTCTCTTTTTCCTTCTCTTGGGAAACTTTAAAGATGAATTAATTTAAAAGACGCATCAGTTGTTATGTGCTCACTCTAGGAGTATAGTCCAGGTAAGCGGTCAAAAAGATCTAAAAGAAAAGAAAAGTTATTAAACCATGTTTCTTTTTATTGACACTAAAGAGTATATTTACATATTAGCCTGCATAACATTTATACTATAGGAAGAAAAGCCTTCAACTTTAAGTTAAAAGAAGAATTTTTGTTGTGATTGAGTCTTTAAAAATTAGTTTACCATATAAAAATAAAGTCAGTTAAGACCATTTAATCACATTTCTTGTGATTCAAACATCTTAAATTTCCCACATTGGTTTTATGAATTAAATAAATTGCCACTGTTTCCATAACTTGTTTTAAGTAAAAAATTATACATGTAAAATCGTATTCAGCTAATTGGAATGATGATCAATGTCTGTTCAAAGGGTTTAGTTTTATGAAGTTTGTACAGTGTTACAAATCATAAGGATTTAATGTGTTAGCTAAATTATGATTTCCAGATCTTTAACTTTAAAACCTTAGACAAATGACTAAGTTAATTAATAAAAAATCTTTGGATGCAGAGACAGTTCCTAAAAAAAGAAACACAAAAATTGGTCACTAAACAAAATTTTAAGTTACCTTATTACTTAAATTGACAATAGATAAACAAAATTTGCAAATACATTTAAATGATATTACTCACACACCCACAACTTAGTTATTTTTGCCTCCTCAGATTTGTTAGAATTATATGAAATAAATGCTAAAGGATAAAAACAGATTTTGTTTTTCAATTTTCTAGTTTTCTTTTGTGTCTGAGGAAAGTAAAGTTGGTTACCTTGGTTAAATATGGCAATTAATATAATTGTTTAATTACACTACATACAAAAATATTTTTTAAATACAAATATATATACAATGATAATACATATGATTTTTTGTTTTTTATTAAGAAAGTTATAGTTTGTTCAGATGGCAAATTTACTATGCTATATAAATTGTTTTATCTACTCTACTACTAAGTTAGTTATATTTTAAAACTATAAAGACTTCAAATTAAGATCTATTTTAATATTTATATATCTGTTTAAGTATGTGGGATTGAGTACATATTAATGCATCTCAATAAGTCCTTTAGGTACTTCCCTGGTGGTCCAGTGGTTAAGACTTCACCTTCCAATGCAGGAGGTGCAGGTTCAATCCCTGGTTGGGGAGCTAAGATCCCACATGTCTTGGGACCAAAATAAAAACCAAAACATAAAAAAGCAGAAGCAATATTGTAACAAATTCAATAAAGACTTTAAAAATGGTCCACATTAAAAAAAAAATCTTAAAAAGAAAAAATAAGTCCTTTATTGCAAATTGTTACATGAATAATACACATAGGGAGTAAAAATAGAATTTGGATCTTTTTTCTATAAAATTAATGTTATTTTATGTACAGATCAGTGGAGATCAGAAAATTATTTTGCTAACTTTTGGTACTTCTTGACACAGTTTTAAATCATTTTTCAAGAGTCTTTACTTTTGAAAAAAAGTTGAATTCCTATCAACCATTGTTGCTTATTGCTATGTTTTTAGAACTTTGCTGCAAGTTGTTTTGTCTTTAGATATTTATGAATCTGCCTCTTTAATCACTCTCGATGTTGCCTTTCCTAAATTCAGGCCTCAAATTCAGAATAATAGAACTGTTAAAATGCCTTTTACGCCTGAGCTATCTTTCAGTTACCTAAAATGACTCGTAGGTAGCACAAAGATTTGCTCTATCCCTCAGTAAAAGAAAGGAAAATAGGAATGATTAGGTTTGTCTAAAATTCTCCAAATTTTAGTTAATTAAAAACCTGGGGACTTCCCTGGTGGCACAGTGGTTAAGAATCCGCCTGCCAATGCAGGGGACACGGGTTCGAGCCCTGGTCCGGGAAGATCATGGTCTGGGAAGATCATGTGGCCTGCAATCCACAGTTATTGAGCCTGCATGCCACAACTACTACAGCCCGTGTGCCTAGAGCCTGTGCTCTGTAACAAAGAGAAGCCACCACAATAAGCCCGCGCACCGCAACAAAGAGTAGCCCCCACTCACGGCAACTAGAGAAAGCCCGTGCACAGCAACAAAGACCCAACGCAGCCATAAATAAATTACTTAATTAAAAAAAAAAAAACCTGTATGAGTTCTTTTGTTTAACAAACTTAGAATTTTAAAAAAACTGACAATAAAAAGAGAGTTTATCTTCTAATGCAAATTATACTTAAGTAAAATATATTTCTTAAATAAAAATACTTTCTATGATTGGATACTTTTCAAGTTTAAGGAAAAAAATGACATGCTCACGTACAAGGACAAAGACTGGTACAATAACTGCCTATCAAAATGTGTCTTCCAGGGCTTCCCTGGTGGCGCAGTGGTTGAGAGTCCGCCTGCCGATGCAAGGGATATGGGTTCGTGCCCCGGTCCGGGAAGATCCCACATGCCGCGGAGCGGCTAGGCCCGTGAGCCATGGCCGCTGAGCTTGCGCGACTGGAGACGGTGCTCCGCAACGGGAGAGGCCACAACAGTGCGAGGCCCGCGTATCGCAAAAATGTGTCTTCCAGGATTCTAGATCCACAATTCCTATTTCCATTTTTGTTCATACAGAATCTGAATAAATACTAGTGGTATTAATGCAAATACATGGTAATCTTCAGAGGCCTATTGCTCATTTCAGCATTTCACTGAGTAGCCAAAACATAGCTACCTTGTCCAAAAGTATGACGGCAATAGTAAAATGTGTGAAAACTTTAATTAATTTTACGGTTTTCACTAACCTTGATGGTTCCTGTGCTATATAGACTCTGCTATTGATAGAAAATGCTCATGCCTTTTCAGCTGGTCACCTAATCTTTATAAAATATTGTTGTATTTCTCCTCCCATATCACTACAACACAAACACAGCCACTTCCTTCCTTTACCTGAAAAAAGGAGAACCCTGTGATTACTTAACCCCTATCGGGAACTCTCCACATCCCTTATGGACCTTACAGAGACTCTCTTGAGTACCCCTGATTTAATTGTGGTGGCTCATCCTTGAAAAGAAAAACTAAAAATTGCCAAGCAGGCTAGTTTAGCACAGTCTTGAATTTTCCCTTGAAATGTAAGCTTCTCACGGAAATTAAATCAGTTCCAATGGCCATATTAATTGCTCTTGCCCAGTGCCAGGTAACAAAAGATAAAACATTTGTACTAATAGTGGGTATTGTTTGGGTTAGTCTATGATTTTAAAAGGCTTTAGAAACAAAGAAGTTTCCTGACCATTACAGGAATCCTTGCAAAATGCACTGTGAAATAAAGAACCTTGAGATGTTTTGCTAGTACCTAAAGAGATAGCCACAATAAAAGTCAGAATTTAACAAAAATCCTTCATGACATTACCCAAAATAGCTGAGAGAAATTAGCCATGATGTAGAACCAACATTCATGGGGTAATTTTAAGAAGTATTGCTGATGACGTTTCCAATGCATATCTTATTTGCCAAATATTTATAGTTCATTCCCTCATTTCTTTGGGACTTTTCTCAAATATAAACTTAAGAACGAGGTCTTCCCTGACCACCCTATATGAAATAACAAACTTCTCCTTCCCCATCCTGCTTTATATTTATAGCAGTTTGTCTACTGTCTGTCTTCCCCCACTAGAATGTAAGCTCCATGAGGTTCTTTGTTCTTTTCATTCTTGTTATTTTCAGTGCCTAGAGATGTAGGCACTTGATGGGCACAAATAAGTGTTTATTCAATAAAGAAAGTACGCCTTCCTAAGTCCATTGCACTTAGCTTCTCTCATTTATTCATCAAACAAACAATACCTTTTATCTTTCAGGCAGTATGTTGAGATCTGGTGATGAACAATGACTAGACTTCGAGGTGACTAACCTCGAGTGATAGCCTTCAAGGAGGTTATGGTCCACTCAGAGGCAAACTGACAAGTAAATTGACAATTAGAGCACGGTGTAATAAATGCTGCAATAGTGGAAGTACTAGACACTGAACTGTACAGCAGACTCATCTAGCCAACTTTAAGGGAATCAAGGAAGAATTCCTGGTGGAAGTAATATCCTAACAAAGACGTGAAGGACAAGGAGTTACTCCAAGTGAAATATTAGTAGAGTCAAGAGTGTTTCACACAGAGATTGGTCTCCAGAAAGGTTGAACAGTGAGAGAGGCTGTTGTCAGATTAAAGATTTACCCTCCCCAGAGGCACCGATTTGTGTCATGTCTTACATCATGTTGTTCCCTGTGCTGGGAAAGGCTGGAATGCCACCCTGTTTATAGCTTAATCACCTTTACATCCTGAAAAACCTTTTGCTATGTGGCTTCTCCTGCCTCACAAAAGCTGATGCAGTCACTTGCTTCTTTGTCCCATCCCTATAATCAGTGTTTCCTCGGTTCTAGCCCTTACCAATATTTTTCTTCAACACTAGATGGAATTCCCTAGAGAACAGAAAATATGTCTTATATACTTTGTATCCTTAGGCACTAGGAACTCCAAGAGGCTGGCAGAGAGTAGGCACTCGCTAAATGTTTGTTGAATGAATAATTAGTACTGATTCTGTATGTAATTTCTTGATTCTAGTAGTACTTGGAGAAGACAATGACTAGAAAATCCCAGGACTTTCCTACATCAAGAAAATAATGACTGCAAAGTAAAAACTAATATAAATATAGACATAGATTTTATCTATTTTATCTATCTATCTATCTTCTAGCTCTTGCTTGAGTAATAAAGGGGGTGAAGAACCACAAATGTGTCTTATTCCATAAGTTTATTAATATTTGTCTCCAATTAGTTTTATGAAAGCAGAAGCTGAGACGGGGCTTGATGTGCACGATATTAGGGACCAACTTCTGGCTGGAAGGGGAGGATGTAGGATTGGAGCAAGAACTGCAATGCAGGCTCCCCTAAGGCTCAGGAAACACCATGGAGAGTTTGACAGCACACACGACCCCAGTCAGAGTTGTTCCACAGTGACCACAAGTATATTAAGAACACCATCAGTTGATCAATACTCAGATGGAAGGGTGTGAGCTTGGATATGGCAAACGGTTTAGGGAAACCCTGATGGGAGTGACAGCTGGAAGCTGTCTGGTCACTGAATTCCGAGCAGCCTGGGTAGCAAGTCCTTCCTTGAAGCAGGACCTCTGTATTCACCACAGTCTTATTCCATGAACGTACAGTCATGATTTCAAATGAGGTAGGTTATATTCAAATTTCCCTAACAAAAATATGTGTATCTAAAAACGTGTGGAAAACACCAAAGGTGTATGATGGAAGTCAGTATATTGGAATTATACTACACATACATTTTTCTCAGAGGTATTACTGGATTTGAAGCACTGCCATGTGGCTTCCTTTCTTTAAGTTTGATGACAATACCTTTAAGTCAGAATTTTGGTTTACTTTGTCCCAAAAGACATCTAACATTTTCCATGGCGGATTGCAGAGCACTCTTTCCTTTGCGGTGCTGTGAATTTCATTTTCCCATCCTTTTTCCATGACCTCAGGAGCCAACTATCCAAACAAACTTCACTTAAACTGATTCATATGGTAGCTCTGTACTTTGAAGTTTAGTGTTGATCATAAAAGAACCATAAAATGATTCTTCAAACTTATTTTAAAGCAATGAAGCCAAATGATTTCTTGAAATATTTTCAATGTAATAGATATTATTGAAGAATTTTAACATTATAAAAATTACCTTTTAGTGAAAAAAAATACTTTTCCTTTGAATGTAAGAATTTTTTCTCTTGTGCTCTTTTTTTCCTATCCACGTTATCCTAGATCATTCTATTCTGTTGCTCTTTCTTTCTGACTGCATTTCTTACTGGTTCTAACCAATGCTTCAAGTTTTTCTTCCCTAGCTGTTGTCTTTCATAGCTTATACGGATATTACTATCAGTAGGATCTAAAGGTCACCAGTTACACATTAAGGGTTAATATTCCATTAAAGAAGCATTCGACTCTTATAGACATTTGGAAAACTGTCTGCCAGACTCTTAAACCTCAAGACTCTTGAGACTCAGCTGTGCTCCCCTTGTGCACTTAAATCTCTAGCTGTCACATGAGGTCATAGTCTTTTTCTTTGTTTTACTCCGCTATAATAGAATGGCATTTGGGTGAGTCCAGCTCAGTTCTTTAGATGCTATTGGAGCACTTGTTTGCAACAGACTATAGCAGGGACTAGAGGAATAAAGATAATCCCAGTCTTCCAGGATTCTGCTCTCTGATGTGGTAGACTTTTGTACCAAGTTCAATGCTAATAGAGAGCTATACTCAGTGTTCAATGAGAAGACAAAGAAAAGACACCTAACTCAATATAGAGGCCTAAAAAAGGTTTCTAAAGATGATGACTGCTGATTTGAGTGTTAAGGGATGTTTAATAAGAGTTATCCAGTCCCATATTACTAGAGCATCATGCGGGGGGCACAATAGGGGGTCCATAGGAGTAATATATGCCATGCCAAGTAGCATCTATTGTATTCTATAGGACATGGGGACCACTTTTTAAGCAGAGAAGTGCCTTGTATTTTTGAAATATCATTCTCACTGGCATGACATGGAGGATGGCTCTAAAGCAGTGGTTCTCAGTGTGCCATGGACTAGCAGCTTCAGCATTACCTGAGGACTAAGAAATGCAAATTCTCAGGCCCTACTCCAGACCTACTGAATCAGAAACTCTGGGATTGGGGCCCACCAGTCTGTGTTTCAACAAGTCCTCCAGGTGATTTTGATCCAGGTCAAAGTTTGAGAATCACTGCTCTAAATCAGCAGGAACACTTGACAAAGTCTGGAGCGGGGCTCAGATTAAGAAGGAATTCACCTCGGGTGCAAAATTTAAGAGGGTGCCAAAATCCTCAGTAACCAAGATAATATGTTAATGTAACATTTTGAAAAAATTAAAATGAATGCCAAAAATTCACAATGTTGTGTTTTAGGGCCCTGTGTTATTGTGCAATGGGAACAGTTGTTTCCAATCTGCTTGGGGTTCCCAGGGCCCACATAACTGTCACATTTCCCAGCAGGTGAACTGGGTAATGTGGTGTTCAGGCCTGGCTTCAAGGGTGTGAGACTTGTGCAGTTGAACACAGCCCCACATGCAGAAGAACCCCACACTTAGAGGGGCCCCCCAATTGGTTTACTGCTCTGCTGTCACTGTCTTGAAATTCTTTATAATTTTTAAAGAAGGGGCCCTGTAGTTTCAGTTTGTACCGGGCCCTGCAAAGTTTCTCTGGAATGGTTTCTGGATGTCTTTTTGTTTTCCTTCAAATTTTACATTAGCATAGAAGAAATTCAGTCTTCTTGCTGTTGTAGGACTTTCATTAACTTGTTCCACGTGGTTCAAAATATGATAGGACATTTTGATAACTGTATATAGGGCACAGATTTTTCCTTTTGCCTCAGGCTCCAACATGGCCCAACACAGTACTAGTCCGGAGACATTTTTCTCACGACAAAGGTGTGCTACTGACATCTAGTGGGTAGTGACCAGGGATGCTTCTAAACATCCTACAATGCACAGGACAGCTTCACAAGAAATTATTTGGTCCAAAATGTCAATGGTGCCAGGGTAAGGAGGTTGTTAGCAGTGTCTTGAATTGGGACAATGATAGCAAATATGGAACTATCTAGAACTTGGTGATTAGTCAGCTGGGAGGGAGTGGAGTTCAAGGGAAAGAAAGATTCTCAGAGTTTTCGCTTGTTTAGGGCACAAGTTATATGGAGAATTCGGGGGAAGGAGCTAGTTAGTTAGAAGTAAAGCAAAAACAGATAGGAGTTTGAGGCAGGGCATCCAAATAGAGATGTTCATTTGAAGGCCAGCATCTGAAGCTCTGAATAGAGAGAGTTTAGAATGGTCAACAGGTACCTCTATTATGGTCCTCTGCCCTACCCAAACCTCTAGGACAATTCCACCCCTCCTGCTTCAGGGAATGGACACCACAGCTCAACCAGAGGAAAAAGAAGGCAATTTTTGGCTTTTTAAGTCCCACGTGATTTTTCTGAAACCCATGGCAGAGAAATAGTTTTGTGTATTTCAAATTTTTAAGCCCTAAAGAGCACAAGGTATAGAGTTCATTGTCATGCTATAAGTAACAGGCTGGGATAACAGGCAAGTCCAAGTGCTTTTCTCTGAGATGAAATAAAAATTCCTCAAGTGGGAGAAAGGGAGGGACAAAGGGGACGTAGGGGAGAGGATGGCTGGGACAATGGGATTGGGTCAGGGGCACCAAGTGGACAGAGCAGAATCAGTATCAGTAGCCAGCACATCCCCACTTGCAAAGGCAGCCCTCTTTTCCAATAGCTAAGACCACTTGAAGGCCCCAGGATAGAAATAAAGCCCCATCGCCTATTCTTGGGTAGAGCTGAAGGGATCCACAGTCCATTACAGACAAACGCCAAAGTAATCTCCAGCTTCTTCAGTTACATTTACTAGGCAAGTTTCTCTAGAACTGTTCCTGGGTGACTTTTTTTTCTTCTTCAATTTTTATATCAGCAGAGAGTGAATTCACTTTTCACCCTAAATATTTTCAAACTTTTTATTGCCATCAATAAAAGGCAAGGATTTTTCTTTGTTAAGTTTATGGGATACATTTTCTAGTTACAAGATAATTTTCTACAACATTTGTTTGTTTATTCTTTAACTATACACCTGTGGGTACCTCTGAAGGCAGAGATATTGTCTTGTTCAATATAATACCACTAGACCATGGCACAGTGCACACAACATAGTAGGGGGGTCTGTAGTGGATGCTGCGACGTGCTGCCCAGATCTCCACTTTACCACCAAGGCATTCATTCCCTCAGATGTGGCTAGTCTCAGCTGTGATGGCTCATTACCTGATCCAATACCTGGTTCATGCAGGACAGAGGCTCTGTCCCTTGCCAAGCCAACGCCAGAGCTCTCAGTAGGATTGGCTAAGGCCTCTGTAGCAAATTCATCCCCTTTCAACCCTTCTGACCGTTCTGTTTCCCTCAAGTCCTTACAAAAGTTGTTTTCAAGAGTACTCCCCAGTAACCCTCCTTTATGCAAATCTCTGCCTAGAATCTCCTTCCTTAGGAACTGACTTAAGATAATGTTTAATAAATATTCATTGACTAAATGGATGAAGGGGTTCTTCCATTGTAAACTATGAGGTTCCTCACCCTGATCAGAAATAATTGTGGAAAACTATGACCTTTATTTGTAGACTTAACATTTTATTTTTATCATCTCAGGCCCTAAAAGTCAGAGCTCACACTCAAATCATTCACTCAGCTTCTGGGTCATGCGTGACTTTTCTATGATGACAGTATCAATACACAGTTGTTTTAGTTATATTGTCATTTGGTCACCAGATGGCAGAGGTGACACGCAGAAAGCCACTCTTTCTGGCCCTGGGTCACCCACTCCAGGATTTAACATTAAACCCAAATTACCCATTTAGTACCATTAATTCCCCAAGACCTTGTTATTACGGCATTGTTTCATTTTGTAGGAAAGTGTCACCGACACACTTGGCCTCATTTGCATATAAAAAGGAGGGTTTCAAATATAATGGAAAGAGCCCTGGACTAAGCATCTGAACCACTGCACATTGGCCATTTGTTCCATTTGAATATGTTTCTCCATCAGTAAAATGAGAATCCCAGCCCTGCCTGCTTTAAAGGTCTGTGGTTAAGGAACAAATGAAAATGACTGGGGTTGAAGGGACCATATGTGTTCCTCCCTAGTCCAGGAGAGCTCTGAGTATGGGGGGCCAGGATGGCGTCCTGTAGGAGGTGGAGGGACTTTGCCTGGCTTCTAGGGTGAGGGGCTAGTCTAAGCCAGACTCCTGGGCTGGGCAGTTACTCCTCCTCTTGTAGCGTCCTCTGAGGTATGCTCCCTTCCTAGAACAGCACAAATGTTTCCTGCATGCAGCGGTGCATGGTTTATTTCTTCCAGGAATCCTCAACTCCTGCCCTTCTTGCTTGTGTGGGCTACCAGACCAGGAAGAAGTAGCTGGGTTTGGACAAATTTTTCACACGCTATGGGATGGACCCTCACTGCCCGAATTTACCCATTTCCACACCAAAGTCCAGGCATAGGCAGAGGCTAGCGCCAGCCAAGCCAGGAGAGCTTGGTTCAGGCTTACATGTGCCCGCTAGGTCTCCCGTAGGAGACCGCAGCTGTCTGCCAGACCTGGCCCTATAGGAACCACCTGTGACCGTAAGGCCGTGATGAAAAATGCAGCGGTGCCGAGGAGATGCCGCAGGACTCAGTGGAGTGCGGTACTGGGGCCCGGAGAAGTACGACCTAGAGGAGGGCACTGCGGCCCCAAACCGCAAGGAGTCTGCTAAGAAGTACACCCCCACCTGGCGCTGCGTGGAAGGGGAGGAACTTCGGTACTCACGTGACACAGGATACCCAACACCGCATCCACTTCTACCTCTGGGCCAAGTGGCCATTCTTCTGTTCAAATCCGACTGAAAACGTGGATTGTGCCGGGCACCCAGGGATCTACCCACAAATAGGGACTGCAGCCTAAATTCCAAAGACCAGAGACTGAATCTTTCAGCCTTGCTAAGAGAACACCTTGATCTTTGAACCTTTACTGCGATCTTTTGTACTGGTGCTGTCGGTACTAGTTTGTTGTGGTTAAAAAGCAACTAGCGGGGCTTCCCTGGTGGCGCAGTGGTTGAGAGTCTGCCTGCCAATGCACGGGACACACCTTTGTGTCCCGGTCCAGGAAGATCCCACATGCTGCGGAGCGGCTGGGCCCGTGAGCCATGGCCGCTGGGCCTGCGCGTCCGGAGCCTGTGTCCCGCAATGGGAGAGGCCGCAACAGTGAGAGGCCCGCGTACCGCAAAAAAAAAAAAAAAAAAGCAACTAGCAAAACAGCTTGCATTTGTATTCGTTTTCTATTCCATACTTCTCTGCCCCATGTTTTTTCTCTCCTCAAAATCTACTCTTTAGGGCTTCCCTGGTGGCGCAGTGGTTGAGAGTCTGCCTGCTGATGCAGGGGACACGGGTTCGTGCCCCGGTCCGGGAAGATCCCACATGCCGTGGAGTGGCTGCGCCCGTGAGCCATGGCCGCTGAGCCTGTGCGTCTGGAGCCTGTGCTTCGCAACGGGAGAGGCCACAACAGTGAGAGGCCCGCGTAATGAAAAAAAAAAAAATTAATTTCTATTCTTTAAATTAAAAAAAGAATAGAAAAAAAGCACCACACAAAAATCCCAGCTACACAGGGTTTAGTTTCACCAGCGCTAAGGCTGTCTGAGCTAAGGGGCTGAGGGCAGCCTGCCAGGTGAATACCCTGGAGCTGGTCTGGCTTTGACACTGAGGTTAATGCAGGTGTGCAGCTTGGTGTCCACACTCTTCTTTTTCAGTTAGGGAGTGTATTAGTTTCTTATTGTTGCTGTAACAAACACTACACACTTGGTAGCTTAAAACAATACACACTTAAAAATTTTTTTATAGTTCTGGACGTCAGAAGCCTGAAATGGGTCTTATGGAGTTAAAAATCAAGGTGTCAGCAGGGCTGTGTTCCTGTCTTTTCCAGTTTCTAGAGGCTGCCTGCATTCCTTGGCTCGTGGCTCTTTCCTCCATCTTCAGAACAGATCATGCTAAACCCTGCTTCTGTTATCATATCTTTTTCTGACTTCAATCCTCCTCCCTCTCATGAAGACCCTTGTGACTGGGCTCACCTGGATAATACAGGATAATCTCATCTCAAAATGTGTTTAATCACATCTGCAAAGTCCCTTTTACCATGTAAGACAACACATTCACAGGTCCGAGGATTACCACATGGGCATATTTGGGGAGCCTTTATTCAGCCTATCATAGGAAGTACTGAAAATTAAGTGAGGGGCAGTGAGCCCAAGAAGGCTTGTGGTTGAGAGTCAAGTATGAATGGGAAAAATAATAGACCATTTATTGTGCATGTATTCTGTTCCAGAAACCCTGATAGGCACTTACCATGTGCTATCTCATTTAATTCTCACAAAAATGTAGCAAAGTAGCTATTATTACGGCCATTTTTAAAAGATGAGAAAACTGAGGCTGAAAGAGCTTAGTTTACTAGTCAGTGGTAAAGCTTCACACTTGGGTCTCTGACTCAAATCCTTTCTCTTAACCTCTAGAAAAATCAGTTTTCTCATTTGCAAAATGGAGACAGTAATTAGCTCATACATTTGTGTGAGGATTAAGTGAGCTGACCTCTGTGAAGGGCTGAGAAGAGGTGTGACTCGTGGTGAGTGCCCCATTAACATTGGCCTTTATTGTTACCATCTGCCAGAGCTAACCTTCCCTGGTCCCTCCTGGCTCAAGTCCCTCCTCTCTCAGGCAGGCAGAGCCTCACCCAGTTCTAAGCCAATTCTGCCCAAAGTAGGCAGAAGCTCTGACAAAGTAACCCCAGGAAAAGTAGGCTGTAAGCTCTGAAATTAGTGTGCTGCTGGAGAGATGGTACCATGAGACACTAGGGTGGAGCATTCAGTTGAAAGAAGATACTATTTTTGTGTGATATTTAAAATAAAGTTGAATGGCCCTTTTTGTAGTCTTTCTAACAAAAGTGCCTATGGAAGTGAATTGGGTTTTTCCTGAAAGGGGCAAGAGTGTTAGCTATGTTTACTCACACCCCAAAATGCTCCAAGCAGCTACTCTGCTGGATCTCGACTCAGTCCTGCCAGAGGCCTAGGACCACTAGGAGTGTCTTCACTCCAAACAAAATCCTAGAAATCATCCCCGATTCCTGTCTTTCACTTATTACTATACTCAATTAGTCACTGAGTTCTGTCCATTGGGCCTCCTACTCATCTTTTAAATCCATTTAAGTACCTTTCATGACAAGTAGAGCAGTTGAAAAAGAGTATTTGGGGGTACTGAAATACTGCACGTCCGGAGCCTGTGCTCCGCAATGGGAGAGGCCACAACAGTGAGAGGCCCACATACCGCAAAAAAAAAAAAAAAAAAAAAAAAAGTGTGCAAATAATAAACTGGTGCAGCCACTATGGAGGTTCCTTAAAAACCTAAAAATAGAGCTACCATATGATCCAGAATTCCCACTCGTGGGCATATATCCCTCAATGTTTGTAGCAGCACTATTTACAATAGCCAAGACATGAAAGCAACCTAAGTGTCTATCGACAGATGAATGGATAAAGAAGACATGGTGTATGTGTGTGTACGGGGAATAGAATATTACTCAGGATACACACATAATGGAACATATTACTCAGCCATGAAAAATGAAATATTGCCATTTGCAGCAACATGGATGGACCTAGAGAATATCAAACCAAGCGAAGTAAGTCAGACTAAGACAAATATTATATGATATCACTTATATGTGGAATCTAAAAAATAATACAAATGAACTTATTTACAAAACAGAAACAGACTCACAGACAGAAAAAACAAACTTATGGTTACCAAAGGGGAAGGGGGGGAGGGATAAATTAGGAGTGTGGGATTAACAGATGCACACCACTATATATAAAATAAACAACAAGGACTTACTGTATAGCACAGGGAACTATATTCAATATCTTGTAATAACCTATAATGGAAAAGAATATATATAACTGAATCAATCACTTTGCTTTACTTTTGAAACTAACACAATATTGTAAATCAACTATACTTAAAAAAGGAAAACAAACTTAACACAATCTTTACCTTTTCCAAGAGATTCTATATTTTACAAACTTTGTTTTCTTCCCTTGCAGGACCCAGCAGAGTCCTACTCTCTAAAATTTATATTAAACTTTCCATCTCTTCCTGTGCTAGAGATTTCTTCTCCAGATGTGCCAAAGAAACAGTGGTAGGTATCTACAAGTCCCCTCCTCTGGAGAGGACTGAGAATTGGGATTGCCATATGGACTGGGTGATGCAAATCTTCCTCATTGGTCTTTCTCAGATATAGTCCATACATGGGCTCCCAAATGATAGATGTTTTGGGGTGGCAGAATAATGTGGGGGAAATAAGACTGCTTTTTGCAACAAGAATTAAAAAAATATATTTTCTTTTCAAAAGCATTTTAATCAAAGATGATGCTATGTATTTAAAATTTTTGTGTTTTCCCATCTGTGCCCAACACAATTGCTGCCTTTCTTCAAAATGACAATAATAAAATTCAGCTGGTAAAAAATATTAACTTTTCAGTAATTTGAGGGTGTTCCAATTAGCAACTCTACAACCTACAAAAACAAGCCTTAAAAGAAACCTCTATTAAACTAGTGTTACACTAAAGTTTAAGAAGAAAAAAAGTTCACTCATAATGTTACCAGCCTGATTAACTGCTTTTCAAAACACATTATTTTCCAACTCTTATTCACAGTATCCACATTTTTTTATCAAGTTGTAAACATAATGTATATATGATTTGCTGTTCTAATATTTCTGGGTCATATTATTTTATAACTATTTTCCTTATGACTTAATTTTTAAGTTACTCACTGAAATTTTCTTTTAAAGTTTAAATATTTGATTATTTTGTAAAAAGTATAAGCAGCACTATGAATTTTAAAAACATAATATTGAGCAATTTTCATAAACAAAGTAATTTTCTATTTGAATGTTATGCTTCATAATAAATATAGCATTTAAACTGAGCTGACAAGCTATTCTAACTCACTTTGGGTAGAAGTCAATAAGCTAAAATCTATTTGTAAATATTTGTTTTATGTATTTTTCTGGATGAATTCTATATTCCACATGAAAAAATATGCTATCATTCAAATGGTGCAGAAATAAACAACATGGAAAGTGAGGGTCTCCTGTAATTCTACTCCCAGGAAAACCATTGTCTGGTGAACATTCATCCTGGCTGAACTCCTTATTGAAAGGTGGAAGTAATTCTGTAGTTTGCTGCCACATAGTGGTAAGGTAAGCATCATTGCACATTAACACTGGAAAAGAACTTGATGGTCTATTATCCTAACCCAACAAGTATATTTGCTGAGTTACTCACGCTAGGCACTGTACTAGTCAATAAGGACCTAAAGATGGCTCCTGTCTTGGAAAAGTTCAGAAGTTAATAGGAAGACTGACAAGCATACAAATAACTAGCATGTCCCAACAAAGTGACAATGCTGAGACAAAGTGACAATGCTGAGACAAAACTACTGGCAGTAAAAACAAGAATTTCTTGTCAGGTTTCACTGAGGAGGTGACATGTGAGATGTATCTTCAAGTGTGAGGAAGTTTTGTGGGTGGGAATAAGAAAGACCTTCTGATGGACTTCCCTGGCGGTCCAGTGGTTAAGACTTTGCCTTCCAGTGCAGGGGGTGCGGGTTCTATCCCTCCCTGGTCAGGGAGCTAAGATACCACATGCCTCCCAGCCAAAAGACCAAATCATAAAACAGAAGCAATATTGTAACAAATTCAATAAAGACTTTAAAAAATGGTCCACATCCAAAAAAAAAAATCTTAAAGAGAAAAATAAAAAGCAAGAAAAACCTTCCAAGCAGAGAGCACAGTGCATGAAAGATCAGTGCTTTCAGGGAATACTGAGAAGGTCCCACAAGTTGGAGGCTGGTGTTTGGTGAAGGAAAGAAAGAATACATAAAAGAGCGCCATCATGTGCTTTTAAGTAGGGAAGGGATAAGATCAGAGTTCTTTAGAAAGGAAAAGTTTGGGACTTCCCTGGTGGCCCAGTGGTTAAGAATCCGCCTGCCAATGCAGGGGACACAGGTTTGATCCCTGGTCCTGAAAGATCCCACAGGCCACGGAGCAACTAAGCCCGCAAGCCACAACTACTGAAGCTCGCATGCCTAGAGCCCATGCTCTACAACAAGAGAAGCCATCTCAATGAGAAGCCTGTGCACCGCAACAAAGAGTAGCCCCCTGCTCTCTGCAACTAGAGAAAGCCCGCACGCAGCAACTAAGACCCAACGCAGCCAAAAATAAAAATTTTTTAAATCAAAATAAAATAAAAAAAGAAAGTTTGAAGAACATCTAAAATGTGCCTCATTCATAACAAACCTAACAAACCTTTTTTTTTATTTTTGTTTTTTTAGGGAATCTGCTTAATTATTAAAATAAATATTTACATTGAGAATACAGTTAACTTAGTAGCTTTCTTCACATTTTTGAGAGTCACAGAAGTTTCATTCATGTTTTAAGCAGTTAAGATGGTAAAGATTCTACTTCATAGGAAATGAATTACATTCAATGACTTCTCACAACAGTCAACTGGAAGATTATTCCATTGCTTTCGAAGCAATGGTTGGGCTGGCATCTGTGATAGTAGCCAAATAAATGAAATTTCTGTGTAACACATGCTGGTACTGGGTGCACTCATTTGCCTGGCCTTTGTTCTGATACTCCATGATACAGCAGATCAGCTGGTCATTCTCCTCTAGGACCCACTGGATCATTTTGATTGACTTCTGCCCTGCCTCTCAGCCAGTCTGGTATGAAGGCTACCAACATCCTGGGAAGCCAGGTTGAAACCCAGTCTCAGGCCCCACGGATCCTCGTGCATCTAGTAAACCTAGTTTTATGTTTAAATTCTGTGGCTGTCTTCTATGAAAATGTATGTCATTAAAGGCAAATAAGTTTGTAAGAACACATGAGCATTAGTGTTTCCTTAAGATATACTGTGGAAATTATAATCAAACAACTCGTAAACAAATCATTCCTTAGTTGTGATCTATTAGTTAGTACATTTTAAGTATCAAGAGAAATTTGTAGATGTGTTATAGACTGTGGTAGCTAGCCTCCAAAGTGGCCCCCCAACTATACTGGCCTCCTGGCATTTATGGGTTGGTGTAGTCCCCTCTCAAAATGAATAGGACTGAACTTTGTAATCAATGCGATATTGTTGACATGGTGTGGGACTTCTGTGGCTAGGCCATAAAAGCCATTGAAGCTTCTACCTTGCTCTTTCTGGGGAAGGCCAGCTACCATGTTGTGAGAAAGCTCAAGCAGCCTGGCGGAGAGGCCCACATGGGGAGGAACTAAGGCCTTTTGTAAACAACAAGCACCACTGAGTTAAGTCATCTTGGAAATGGATCCTCCACCCTTAGTTAAGCCTTTGGATGACTGCAACCTCATGAGAGACTCCTGGCCAGAAAATATCATCTTATATTAACAAACAATAAAATATTCATATTCATACTCTAGTATATGCTTTTGGATTTCATTTTAGACATGAAGCTATTAAATAGGGCTTATTAGGAGGGATTCCTTAATTATGTAAATCACCATACACTACTGGCAGATTATTCTCATAAAGTGTGTTTTTTAAAATGTAAGGGTGACTCTGAGACTGACAGACTCCATTGAGATTTTCAGTTATGGAAAACAATACCTATTATAGTAGATACCTGTGATTGGAGTGAAGTTTATGAACAAGTATTAAATGAGTAGGCAATTAAATCCCTTTTTTGTGGTTTTAAAAGGTGAAATTTTAATTATTCAAACATCCTTTCAAATGTAAAAGAACTTAAAAAAATCATTATGTGTGAAAATGTGTTATTAAATAACTATAAAAAAATTCCCTTCCCTACTTGAAGGGAAAATGCTGCTTTAACAGGTACATATTTAAAGTAAAACTACACTTAACAAAACACAGATATACTGATTACTTTTCATGATTTTATGTAGTCCACTTTTACCATAAGATGCCATTTAAGTGTTTTCTTTTATATTTTTATATATCAAGGATTACTGATTCTTTAAAAATTCCCTTGGACTACATTTTTACAAATAAAATATATAGCTACTTAAAAAAAGGTTCATGGCCCAAATTCATGCTGTGTTCTGAAAAGACCCAAGCAGAGAATTTAAAGTGGTCTCAATTTGGTGGTGCAAGTTGACTCCAAAAAAAAAGCTCTTTTCCAAACACGTTACTCTTTCAGTCTTTAAAACCTGAACTTTCTCTTGCCTCTATTTCCCCTAGGAGTTACCATTCCATTTATTTGCCACTGTGTACTATACCGCCATTGTCGCTGCTTGATCTTGTCACTGTCAATTCCTTTCCTCCCAGTCTCTTTTAAACTCATTCAAATCCACTCCAAGCAAACTTTTGCCCTGATCACTCTATGAATGGCAACTTCATCCTTCCAGTTGATCAGGTCAGAAATCTTGGAATCATCTTTGACTCTTTTCCTCATACTCCATATCCCATCCTTCAGAAAATCCTGTTGGCTTACTTCCAAATCATATCCTGAATTTGTCCACCCTTCACACTTTCCACTGCTACCTTCCTGGTCTGAGCCACCAGCATCTTGCCTGCTTAGTTTATAGCAATAGCCTCTTCACTCATTGAAGTGGGAAGTCTTCCCACTTCCACTAAAGTCTTAGTCTCAACAAAGTAGCTCCAGGGACTCTTTTGAAATGCAGATTAATCCTATCACTCTTCTGCTCAAAATGACTCCCCATTTCACTTACAGTAAAAGTCCTTGTAAGGCTTTACATAATTGAAACTCCCTTGTTTCATTCCCTATAACCTATACCTTTGCTGGCTTGGCTCTAGCCACACTGGCCTCCTTGCTGTTCTTCCTCACCAAGCTCCTGCCCTGACACACCTCTGCAGTGGCTATTCCCTCCACATGGAATGCTCTTCCTCAGGGTATCCACATTTCTCGCAAATCCTTACTCCAGGAGGCCTACCCTGACCACTCTATTTAAAATGGCAACAGATCTCCCCCTCACTCTCTTCTATTCCCCGTTTTTTCTATGGCAGTTACCACCTTTGCACATACATGTTAATTGTGTGTGTTTGCCTCCTAGCTCATGCTCTCATTTTGTGGGGGGAAGACTCACAACGTCTTACTCTCAAATGCCCCTTACTTTCAAATGGTTGGGCCAAAATTTAAAAAGGGTTGTAATCCATTGATCGTTACGAAGTTACTTCAGTGAGACTGAAACATATATTTAAAAAAGGAAAACACTTAAAAATGGTGTTAAAGAACAAAATTCAACCAAGTAAATGTGAAGATCTAATTGGCTTTATTCAATGATTTATGAACCAGGCAGCATCCCATCTAGTAAATAGGAAGGCACTCCTTCAGTGGTACAAAATGGAAAGCTTTTATAGAAATGGGGTGAGACAAAGAAGTTATGAGTAAAGGAAAAAAAAGGATTGTTTCAGGTAAGATTACTTCTCTAGTGCTGATAAAGCAATTCCAGAAACTCTGTTCTTGAGACAGGCTGAAACTGCCATTAAGTCTTGGTTTGCTGTCCTGGGGGCTAGTGGCTCCACCTTGAGCCTGTTGTTTCTTTCTTCTCCTTTTTTTAAAAAAACGATGGTTAAGATGGTAAATTTTGTTATGTGTATTTTACCATATCAGAGCACATAGCTCTTGTAGAATAACAAATATTTCAAGAAAGTTTTGTTTCAGTTATATATGTGTGAGTACTTAGGTGTACTTGGTTTAAGGTACAATGTATTTCTTACTATCAGTCCCAGTCAAAATTAGAAAAAAATTGCTGTAGAGGAAGTTCTACACACACTCATCAGCTGACATGTTAAAGACACTTCACAGCAGTATTGTTAGTGCAAAAGCTGGAAAAAATCCAAATCTCCAGAGGACTAGAATGGATAAATGTGGTATATTAAACAATGGAATACTATACAACAGTGAATGAAAGAACTACACAGACCTGCTTTTCTGTGGATGCCAAAAGCAATGCTGAGAAGCAAAGTCCTGGAGAAAACAAACGATTCCACATACAAAGCTCAAAATCAAACAAAATAAGATCTGTTTAGTGATACATACACAGGTGATAAAACTACAAAGAAAAACAAACGAAGGTGAGATAAAATTCAGAAAAGTAATGATTAAAAACTTAAAATCATCAATCTGACTAAAGGTTTGGGGAACTAGAATGTTTCTCTGTATTTCCCAAATTAATTGCACTTGAACATAACCTCCGTGTCTATTTCTTGATCTTACCTCCGTCCCAGCTCCTAGTGTAGAGGTTGGCACCTACTTATTTTATGTATTTTTAAAGGGCCGAGCCATCTGATAATTTGGTTTTCTGCATAATATATATACCCTAAATAGGATAACTTTCAAGGATAGCGCCTGGTAACAGCTCCGACAATAGCATTCATTAACTGCTGAATGAATACCTGTACTGTGGCATACGTTAGTTCATTTCCGTACTTCGCATCTTAGTCAAAATTCTTACTGTGGCTTCAGTTGACTGCCCGTTCCATCCCCTACCCCCTCTCACAGGCTCTAAAGTCATCAGGCTCCTGATTCTAAAGGCCCGGAGGCAGTTTTCTCCCTGTCTCTGCGCTGAGAAAGCTGAGAGGGAGAAGGTGGAACGTCTGGGTTAAGGCAAAAGTGCTTCCCAGGGACTCAGGGGTGTGGAGGCCACTGTCAAAGCTTACCTAACGGTAAGGAGGCGGGCAGGGTTCGCCCTAGCGGTTCAAGTGAGGTACCGCGCGCACCCTTTAAAGTAGGGTCTGACCAAACTCACTAACACCGGTTCTCCGGTGACATCACCACCCCTCTGGACTCCTGATTGGAGGAGTTCATTGGCTCAATTCTCGCGATGATTCTCCCTCCAGGTCCTCTTCCTTCCCTCCCGTCGCCTCGACCCGGTAGTCGACTACAGACCACGCTGTGAGCCACGGAGACACCGTAGAACTAGACCAGCTTCCGGGACTCGTCCTGAGGGCTGCGACTCTTCTCGGACTCTCACGGGAACGAGGTTTGGCTCCCAGGCGTCCTGCTTGTCCCATCCGCGGTAGCGTTCGACTCTCCACCACTCGGCTCGGCCACTTTGCTAGGGCCGCCAGGCGATATTCACCAATTCCCGTCCTTCAGTTACGCGAGAATTTGACGGTCTTGAAACTGATTTCCGGTCGCTTAGGTCTCCGTGGAGATAGCACTTTAACCACTTTTGTTTTACCTGTCATTCCCCGGTCTCCACGTGGTTGGGAAATTGCCCAGATAATGTTTGTGGGAGTCAGCCAGAAAGTTGTAGATGGGAGTGAAGCAGCAATCAGAAGGGAAGCAGCCAGTGGGACCCAGGAGGAGTATAATTTACTGAGCATCTTCTGGCCATTTAAGCAGTACCTTAAGGTGGGCACGGGATTTTCCGCTATTGGGAGGCCCAGTTCTTCAGGACAAACGTTTAGGCATCCATTGAGCACGCATAAGCACCAGACCTCTTTGTGCAGTCTTGAGGGTTCCAGGATCAAATCCCGGGGCAGATTTGCTCACCATTCACCAGAGAATAGCCTCCCCAGTTGTCTATCTCTATTCCTTCTAAGCTTTGTATATTGGTGACTTACCTAGGAAGTGATCCCCAGTGATATTCCCCTTGATCTAATCATTTCACTTTTCAGATTCTTAACCTTGTCAATGCTTTTCTAACTGTGTCCATTTTTATTACCATTTTCTGTTAAGTGGATTTTCACATTTCATTGCTGTATTGACCTCTTACTTAGCAAAGGGACCAAAGGTTCTTCAGTGTCAGGACTAGCTTGTCATTTGGATATAGAATTTACTTAAGATGACAGGTAGTCCACTTGCTGCTGTTAAAAGTATACATACCTTTTAGAACATCACTGACAAATGTGTTTTAAATAACTCATTTGTTTATTCATCAAATATTTATTAAGCACCTGATATGTGCCAGGTACTGTTTTGGGAATTGAGAATTAAAACAGTGGACAAAACAGATTAAAGTTGCTGCCTTCATGGAATTTATTACTAGGGGAGACAGATAATATGCAAATAAACAAGTTCTTGTAACTTCAGGTAGTAGTAAGTACTATGAAGAAAATAAAGCAATAGAAATGGTCTGTATATGCGTAGGAGTGGTGGCATTTTAGATAGAGTGGTCATGGAAGGCTTCTGGGAGGAGGTAATATTTGAGAAGAGACCTGAATGATGAAGAGTTGGCCTTGCAAAGATTTGGTGGAATAAGCCTAACAGACAGAGATATCAGGAAGTGCAAAGTCCCCTAGATGGTGAAGAGAAGATTAATTTGAGATGAACTGTAGGGGAAAGCATGGCCAGATTATTTAGGGCCTTGAAGGCCAAAGTCTCAAATTTGGATTTTATTCTAAGTGAAAATGAAAGCCCTTGGAAAGTTTTAAGAAAGAGAGTAATTAGATTTGAAAAAAATTGCTTTGATGACTGTGAAGAAAATGGACTCTTCAGAAGCAGAATGGAAGTTTGGAGACCAGTTGGGAGGTTATTGCAGGAGTACAGGTGGAAAGGGTTCATTCAATTTCTGTTTGGGTATTCCCAGCATTGGGAAATTCTCTTTTGAAAGGCAGCACATTTTATAGTTGAACCATAGCGTTCTTCCTTTGTATTGAGCTGGAACTGGCCTCCCTGAAGCTTGCACTGACATTTCCTAATTCTATAGACATCTACAAATTCTATAGCCATCTCAGATAGAAGACATCTGGGACTTCCTTGGTGGTCCAGTAGTTAGGACTTGGTGCTTTCACTCCGTGGCCCCGGGTTCAATCCCTGGTCAGAGAAAAGATCCTGCAAGCCGTGCAGTACAGCCAAAAAAAAAAAAAAAAAAAGACAGAAGACATCTATTCCTCTTTCTCCAAAGCAGTCCTCCAACAACAGCAGCTCTTTTAAGGCACTCGTCCAGTCCTCTTTTCTCCAGACCAAACACCTTTGGTTAACTGAACTGTTTTCTGAAAGGAGGTGCTCTCTTGGCCCTTCAGAAATCTGGCTGTTCCTTGGAAGCTCCATCATTTACTATGGCTCCTTAAGATATGGCCACCAGCATAGCATCTAATGCTCCACATGTCACCTGACCTGTGAAGATGACCAAGGGATCAGGCATTCCCTTGGTCTAGCTGACTTCTAATGTGGTTT
Organism: Delphinus delphis; assembly: GCF_949987515.2. Taxonomy (NCBI): domain Eukaryota; kingdom Metazoa; phylum Chordata; class Mammalia; order Artiodactyla; family Delphinidae; genus Delphinus; species Delphinus delphis. The sequence goes on from NC_082694.2 coordinate 55,146,856, forward strand.
TTAGCAGTCATGTTGTGCTATTGGCTCACATAATATTCAAACCACATATTGAGCTGTTTCAAATCACATATTTTCTCCCCCACCTCCCCATCCTGTATTTCTAGATTATATTTTTCTAATCCAAATGCAGCATTTTACATTTATTTCTGTTTCATCTTGGTAAATTTATTCCAGTTTATTGGTTTTTTTTTTTTAATCCTAATTCCATCATCCAACATATGCTCCCACCTTTGTGTCTTTTATAAATTCACTATGTTATGTCCTCTAATGTCTACATTATAAACACTGCTAAAAATGCTAACTGCACCAAGAAAAGAGCCCTGTGTGGCATTTCCCTAGCGGCTTGTCTTCAGACCGCATGGTACTATTAGTGTGTATCCTCTAAGTACATTTGTTCAGCCCATTGTGAACCCTGTTAGCTGAAACAAACTCTGTTCGTTAACTAAAAGCAAACTCACGAGGATAGTATGTGAAAGTTTCCTTTGTTAAATATTTTGCAGAAATAAAGATATAGCATCTCATGATACCTCCTGATCTGTCAGTCTAAGAAGTCACGGAGGTTAGGTATGCGTAGTTTATTTTTGAAAAACCATACTGGTTTCTTTGTTATTACTAAAATGAAGGTTTGCTGTATTTTAAAATATAAAGACTGGGTAGGTAAAAGTAACTTCAGACATTAATAAACTCTTCTTGAGTCTAAACAAGTTTTTCAAAGCAGAAATCCTTAGATCAGTAGTTCTCAGTCTGTGGCAACTTTGCTCCCCAGGGGACATTTGGCAATGACTAGAGACATTTTTTGGTTGTCACAACTTAGAGGAAAGAGGATGCTACTGACATCTAGTGGGTAGAGGCCAAGGATGTGTTAAATATTCTACAGTGTCCAGGACAACACTCTATAGCAAAGAATTATCCGGCCCAAAATGTCAGTGGTACTGAGGGCTTTAGTGCATTAGTGTCTTAAAACTCTTCTTTCTTGTAGTGACTACTGTTAATTCTATTTAAAATGGGTGTAAAGAAGAAGAAAGAAACTCAAGTTACTTCATTGACCGTTTGTCATCAGGACCTTGAAACTTTGAGATGTAAGTGATTTCTGACTTCATTTGTTGATCTCTTTTTTAGGTTGCAAACAGTATATTTATCTCTGGGACTCCATATCACATAATGTTCAAACTCTTGGTATTTAATTATTCCACATTCTTTACATTCAGTTTTGGTTGTAAAATGGTTTTCTTAAACTTCTATCTTCAGACTAAGTTCTGCCAGGTTTTTTTTTGTTTGTTTATAAATATTTAAATTTTATAGAACACATGACAAAGGCAAACTCATATCCGTATATTGTTAAATCACTGAAGAAATTTTTGTGTGTGTGTTAATGTAGCTTTGGCTGATGTAGAAGGGAAGAATCTAGCTTCTTTGCTGTTACATTGTGTACAACTCACCGATGGAGTGTCACAGATCCATTATGTTAAACAGGTAAGGCTGATTTGATATTCATGAGTGCATCTTGAAGGTTATCATGCTATTATGGACTTTTAAAATTAACTGATAATTTTTGGCTCCCAATTATTTAATATAAATGTATCATTAAAGAATAAGGGATTGTTTTGTTTTTTCTATTCATTGTATGATATCTTTTTATTCAGAGTGGCAAAAGAAGCCATACTTAGGCTTCCACCACTATTGGAGCTGTATATAGGTAGGATAATGAAATAATTGTGCATACCGTTTTGTTTTTTGAATTTTATTTATTTTTTTATACAGCAGGTCCTTATTAGTCATCCATTTTATACACATCAGTGTATACATGTCAATCCCAATCTCCCAATTCATCACACCACACCATCACCCCCCGCCACTTTCCCACGTTGGTGTCCATACGTTTGTTCTCTACATCTGTGTCTCAATTTCTGTCCTGCAAACTGGTTCATCTGTACCATTTTTCTATGTTCCACATATACGCATTAACATACGATATTTGTTTTTCTCTTTTTGACTTACTTCACTTTGTATGACAGTCTCTAGATTCATCCATGTCTCTACAAATGACCCAATTTCGTTCCTTTTTATGGCTGAGTAATATTCCATTGTATATATGTACCACATCTTCTTTACCCATTCGTCTGTCAATGGGCATTTAGGTTGCTTCGATGACCTGGCTATTGTAAATAGTGCTGCAATGAACACTGGGTTGCATGTGTGTTTTTGAATTATGGTTTTCTCTGGGTATATGCCCAGTGGTGGGGTTGCTGGGTCATATGGTAATTCTATTTTTCATTTTTTAAGGAACCTCCATACTGTTCTCCATAGTAGCTGTATCAGTTTACATTCCCACCAACAGTGCAAGAGGGTTCTCTTTTCTCCACACCCTACCTAGCATTTGTTGTTTGTAGATTTTCTGATGATGCCCATTCTAACTGGTGTGAGGTGATACCTCATTGTAGTTTTGATTTGCATTTCTCTAATAATTAGTGATGTTGAGCAGCTTTTCATGTGCTTCTTGGCTATCTGTATGTCTTCTATGGAGAAATGTCTATTTAGGTCTTCTGCCCATTTTTGGATTGGGTTGTTTGTTTCTTTAATATTGGGCTGCATGAGCTGTTTATATATTTTGGAGATTAATCCTTTGTTGATTTGTTTGCAAATATTTTCTCCCATTTTGAGGGTTGTCTTTTAGTCTTTTTTTTTTTTTTTTTTTTTTTGCGGTACACGGGCCTCTCACTGTTGTGCCCTCTCCCATTGTGGAGCACAGGCTCCAGATGCGCAGGCTTAGCGGCCATGGCTCACGGGCCCAGCCGCTCTGCGGCATGTGGGATCTTCCCGGACCAGGGCATGAACCCGTGTCCCCTGCATCGGCAGGCGGACTCTCAACCACTGCGCCACCAGGGAAGCCCTGTCTTTTAGTCTTATTTATGGTTTCCTTTGCTGTGTGAAGTTTCATTAGGTCACATTTGTTTATTTTTGGTTTTATTTCCATTACTCTAGGAGGTGTATCAAAAAAGATCTTGCTGTGATTTATGTCAAAGAGTGTTCTGCTGATGTTTTCCTCTGAGAGTTTTATAGTGTCTGGTCTTACGTTTAGGTCTGTAATCCATTTTGAGTTTATTTTTGTGTATGGTGTTAGGGAGTATCCTGATTTCATTCTTTTACATGTAGCTGTCCAGTTTTCCCAGCACCGCTTATTGAAGAGACTGTCTTTTCTCCATTGTATATCCTTGCCTCCTTTGTCATAGATTAGTTGACCATAGGTTTGTGGGTTTATCTCTGGGCTTTCTATCTTGTTCCATTGATCTATGTTTCTGTTTTTGTGCCAGTACCATACTGTCTTGATTACTGTAGCTTTGTAGTATAGTCTGAAGTCAGGGAGTCTGATTCCTCCAGCTCCGTTTTTTTTTCCCTTAATACCGCTTTGGCTATTCGGGGTCTTTTGTGTCTCCATACAAATTTTGAGATTTTTTTGTTCTAGTTCTGTAAAAAATGCCATTGGTAATTTGATAGGGATTGCATTGAATCTGTAGATTGCTTTGGGTAGTATAGTCATTTTCACAATATTGATTCTTCCAATCCAAGAACATGGTATATCTCTCCATCTGTTGGTATCATCTTTAATTTCTTTCATCAGTGTCATAGTTTTCTGCATACAGGTCTTTTGTCTCCCTAGGTTTGTCCTAAACCTAGGAATGTCCTATAAATATCAATTAAATCTATCTGGTCTATTGTGTCATTTAAAACTTGTGTTTCCTTATTAATTTTCTGTTTGGATGATCTGTCCATTGGTGTAAGTGAGGTGTTAAAGTCCCCCACTATTATTGTGTCACTGTCGATTTCCTCTTTTATAGCTGTTAGCAGTTGCCTTATGTATTGAGGTGCTCCTGTGTTGGGTGCATATATATTTATAATTGTGATACCTTCTTCTTGGATTGATCCCTTGATCATTATGTAGTGCCCTTCCTTGTCTCTTGTAGCATTCTTTATTTTAAAGTCTATTTTATCTGATATGAGTATTGCTACTCCAGCTTTCTTTTGATTTCCATTTGCATGGACTATCTTTTTCCGTCCCCTCACTTTCAGTCTGTATGTGTCCCTAGGTCTGAAGTGCATCTCTTGTAGACAGCATGTATATGGGTCTTGTTTTTGTATCCATTCAGCAAGCCTGTGTCTTTTGGTTGGAGCATTTAATCCATTCACATTTAAGGTAATTATAGATATGTATGTTCCTATGATCATTTTCTTAATTGTTTTGAGTTTGTTTTTTTTTTAATTAATTAATTTATTTATGGCTGTGTTGGGTCTTCGTTTCTGTGTGAGGGCTTTCTCTAGTTGCGGCGAGCGGGGGCCACTCTTCATTGTGGTGTGTGGGCCTCTCACTATCACGGCCTCTCTTGTTGCGGAGCACAGGCTCCAGACATGCAGGCTCAGTAATTGTGGCTCATGGGCCCAGTTGCTCCGCGGCATGTGGGATCCTCCCAGACCAGGGCTCGAACCCGCGTCCCCTGCATCGGCAGGCAGATTCTCAACCACTGCGCCACCAGGGAAGCCCTGGGTTTGTTTTTGTAGGTCCTTTTCTTCTCTTGTGTTTCCCACCTAGAGAAGTTCCTTTAGCCTTTGTTGTAGAGCTGGTTTGGTGGTGCTGAATTCTCTTAGCTTTTGCTTTTCTGTAAAGCTTTTGATTTCTCCATCAAATCTGAATTAGATCTTTGCGGGATAGAGTAATCTTGGTTGCACGTTCTTCCCTTTCATCACTTTAAGTATATCATGCCACTTCCTTCTGGCTTGTAGAGTTTCTGCTGAGAAATCAGCTGTTAACCTTATGGGAGTTCCCTTGTATGTTATTTGTCGTTTTTCGCTTGCTGCTTTCAATTTTTCTTTGTCTTTAATTTTTGCCAATTTGATTACTATGTGTCTTGGTGTGTTTCTCCTTGGGTTTATCCTGTATTGGACTCTGCACTTCCTGGACTTGGGTGGCTATTTCCTTTCCCATGTTAGGGACGTTTTCGACTATAATCTCTTCACATATTTTCTCTGGTCCTTTCTCTCTCTCTTCTCCTTCTGGGACCCCTGTAATGTGAATGTTGTTGCGTTTAGCGTTATCCCAGAGGTCTCTTAGGCTGTCTTCATTTCTTTTCATTCTTTTTTCTTTATTCTGTTGTGCAGCAGTGAATTCCACCATTCTGTCTTCCAGGTCACTTATCCGTTCTTCTGCCTCAGTTATTCTGCTATTGATTCCTTCTAGTGTATTCTTCATTTTATTTATTGTATTGTTCATCTCTGTTTGTTTGTTCTTTAAGTCTTTTAGGTCTTTGTTAAACATTTCTTGTATCTTCTTGATCTTTGCCTCCATTCTTTTTCCGAGGTCCTGGATCATCTTCACTGTCATTATTCTGAGTTCCTTTTCTGGAAGGTTGCCTATCTCCACTTCATTTAGTTGTTTTTCTGGGATTTTATCTTGTTCTTTCATCTGGTACATAGCCCTCTGCCTTTTCATCTTGTCTATCTTTCTATGAATGTGGTTTTTGTTCCACAGACTGCAGGATTGTAGTTCTTGCTTCTGCTGTCTGCCCTCTCTGTACATACCTTTTTTGTGGAGATAAGTTTAAAAAAAAATTTCTATTAATCTTAATCTTCAAAAATTTTAGCAGGCATGTTAAAAAGTTAACTTAAAATGTAAAGACTGTCCTTACGAGCATTTCATTATTAGGATTTATCATTTGAAGTTGCATAATATTTTGGGGGGAAGCAATTAAATGTATTATTGGTTTTCAGTAGTGCTACAGAATTCCTGTACGTTAAGCCATTAACAAGTCTACTACTCATTGAAGGTGGGTCTGGAGGGTAAAGTGGGAGTTGGGGGCATGGTTTAAATATTTAATAAATACTGAAATAGTTTTAAATTAAATTAAATAGTGTTTAAATTAGTACCCTTAACAGTGTAGAGTGGAAAATATTACACATTAAAGGTGAGACTTAAAAAAGTATTTGAATCTATGTTACTTTACTATTCTTGATATTAGAAAAACATTACTATGGCTTTGAATTCTTTGGATTATAGATTGTACCCTTACTGGAGAAGGCAAATAAAAATGGCAAGTGTGATCCCACTATTCGAAGTTGTTTGGATATTTTAGCAGGCATTTATCTTTCTTTGAATCTAAAGAATCCCTTGAAGAAAGTCTTGGCAAGGTAAGGAAAAAAAGAAAAGTTAGACGTTGTAAATGTTTAATTTGACCAAAAGTAACCAGTGTTTAAGGTTCCCTCTATGGTTTGGTAAAACTGAACTGAAATGTATCACTTAGCAATTTCATTCATACAATTTCTTCTTTGTTTTGTTTATTTACTTATTTATTTATCATAACTCTTTAAAAATGTAAAAAAGCTTCTTAGGTCACAGACGTTAAAAAAATAGGCTGTAGGCTGTATTTTACAGACTCCTGGTTCAGTCCATTTGCATGTAATGCAATTATTGGTTAAGTTTAAATCTGTCATCCTGCTCTTTTTTCTGTGTCCCATCTCTTCTTGGTCTAAACAGATGTTTAAAGCATATATTCCTAAGCATACGTTAGGAATATATTACCATATTACCTATATTACACAGGTAATACAGGAATATATGCTTAGTGTAGAAAGTTTAAGCAATATAGAAGTACACAAAATAAAAAGTGAGCCTTCCTTTTCACTATTTCTGGCTTATCTTTTCTTAGTAAAGGTTATCACTTGACATTTTGGTGTTTCTAGACCTTTCCTTTGGGTTTAGTGTGTGTGTGTGTTATACTTTAGTTTTTATTTTTTATGTAAATGGGGTTATACTCTACATATTTCTCTGTAGGTTGTTTTTCACTAAGGAATGTCTTAGAGATATTTTCAGGTCAGTATAGTCTTTTTTTTTTAATTGTGTTTAAAAAAAACCCACATAACGTAAAATTTACCATCTTAACCATTTTCGAGTGTACAGTTCAGTAGTGTTAAGTGTATTCACATTGTTGTGCTGTGGATCTCTAGAACTTCTCCATCTTACAAAACTGAAACTCTATACCCATTAAACAACTACTTCCTATTTCCTCCTCCCCCTAGCCCTTGGCAACCACCATTCTGCTTTCTTTTTCTATGATTTTGATTACTTTAGATACCTTGTATAAGTAAAACATTTGTATTTATCTTTCTGTGACTGACTTATGTCCTCAAGGTTCATCCATGTTGTAGCATGTGATAGGATTTCCTTCCTTTCTAAGGCTGATTAATACTCTATTGTATGTATATAGCACATTGTGTTCATCCATTAGTCTGTTGATAGACATTTGGGTTGCTTCCTCTTTTTGACTATTGTGAATAATGGACATGGTTGTGCAAATATCTCTTTGAGATCCTGCTTTCAGTTCTTTAGGGTATATAGCAATCCCCCGCAAGTGGGATTGCTGGATCATATGGTAATTTTATTTTTAATTTTCTGAGGAACTTCCGAACAATTTTCCATATGGCTGCACCGTTTTACATTTCCACCAAAAGCCTCATTCTTTCTAACAGCTAGATATTCCATAATATGTATGTACCGAAATTTATATGTGCCGTATTACATATTATTTAATCACTTCTCCATTGATAGTTTGTTTTCAAGTTTTCATTATTCCAGCAATGCTACAGTGATATTCTTAATTATGTATATAATTTTATATGTGTATTTCTCTGAAATGAATTCCTAGAAGAGGAATTTCTTGACCAAACTTAAGCCTATCAAAATTTTTGATAGATATTGCTAAATCGTAATCCTCAACACGATACCATGTTATACTCCTTCTAACAAGTGAATAAGAGTGCCTTTTTCTTCATATCTTTCCAACACTGAATAAAATCAATCTTTAAATCTTTTAAAATTTGGTAGGTGAAAAATGGTGTTATGTTATAACTTGCATTTGCCAGGTTACGAGTGTGAGTGAATATTTTTTATTTGTTTTAAATTTATTTATTTATTTATTTTTGGCTGCATTGGGTCTTCGTTGCTGCCCACGGGCTTTCTCTAGTTGTGGCAAGTGAGAGCTACTCTTCGTTGCAGTGTGTGGGCTTCTCATTGTGGTGGCTTCTCTTGTGGAGCATGGACTCTAGGCATGCAGGCTTCAGAAGTTGTGGTATGCAGGCTCAGTAGTTGTGGCTCGCAGGCTCTAGAGCGCAGGCTCAGTAGTTGTGGCACATGGGCTTAGTTGCTCTGTGGCATGTGGGATCTTCCCAGACCAGGGCTTGAACCCATGTCCCCTGCATTGGCAGGTGGATTCTTAACCACTGAGCCACCAGGGAAGTCCCCAAGAGTCAATATTTTTTAACGTGTGGATTTTGACTATTTTACTTTTTTTTGGTGATTACATATCTTAGTATGTTTTCTTGTTAGAATATCTTTTTTTTTTCTTTAAGCAAGTGTATTTATTGTGTCATAAGGCAAATGATCAAATACTGGCCAGTTATAGGGTTTCGGTGAAGTAGTCAACAAATGTCATTGAATATCCTGATATTTTCCATCTTTTTCTCATTGTTTGGCCCTATCTTCCCTCAGAGTTACAAGGGGCTAAAGCAGTTACAAGCACCTTATATAGACTTTACTGCAATTGGCAAAAAGAAAAAAAAAGGAAATTTCCTCCTCCGCATTTCTTTTTATTGGAGAGAAAAAACATTTTGTGGAAGGTCCCAGTAGACTTTTCATTGAAGGTCCTGTCGATATTCATTGTCAAGATTGGGTCATATACTTTCTCTCTCCCTCGTTGTAAAAAATGAGTTTCAGCCTGTATATGCTTTCTCTAATACAAGATTATATAAAATTACTTGTCTTATCTGAAAATACTCTTTTTGTTTGTTTAACTTTTAAATCTATCTGGTATTAAGTTTTGAGTGTAGTGTGAGATAGAGATCCAACTTAGTTTTCTTTTCTGTATGGGGAGCCACTTATCCCCAAACTGTTGAATAGTCCATTATTCACCACATATTTGAAATGCCATACTATTATGTTCTATGGTCTTGTATAAGCAAAGGTTTGATTTTAGACTTGGGTCTATTTGTTTACCCACCAACATCACACTTTTATTCACTATAGTTTGATACTATGGTTTAATTATATACTAGAACAAGTCATCTCTGTAGTGACTCTTGTTTTTCAGAATATTCTATTTTCAAATTTTTTTTTCCTTCCAGAAAAGCTTTAGAACTGTTGAGTCAAATTTTTTTTAAAATGTTAATTTAGATTAACTGTGGTAAATTGGCATTAAATTTAATTTATCCATTCAGTAAATTTTTATTGATTATCTACCATGTGTCAAGTATTCTTCTAGGCATTGGGGAAACAGTGAATAGAACAGTCCAGAACAGAGGTTACTTCTAAGAGGAAGACAGAAGATAGAGAAATAAGCAAAATATATAGGAATTAGAGAGCATGAGTGCTATGGAGAAAAAGAAATAAAGCAGAGAAGTGGGAAAGGGAGTACCAAGGATGGGGTGAGTGTTACAGTTTAAAATATAGTAGTGACTTCATACATCTTTGCTTAGTGTCATTGATAGGGTGATGTTTGAGATTGACCTGAAAGGGGTGAGGAAATGATTATTGGGTATATTTGAGGGAAGAGAGTTCCAGGTAGAGGAAATAACAAGTACAAAGACTTTGGCATGTTGTTGGAATGGAGGAAGGCTGTGTAGCTAGAGTGAAGTGAACAAGGATCAAGATGAGGCAGAGAGATAATGGTGGGCCCAGATCGTGTAGGGTCTCATAAGTCAATGTAATCTCTTTGGCTACTGCTTTGACTGAGAAGAACATTGTTGGATGGTTTTACGCAGAGGAGTAACATGTTATTTTAGTAATATCACTCTGGCTGCTCTGTTGAGAATAGTCTGCAGAATGGGAGGGAAGTAATATGGAAGCAGGGAGACCAGATGAGAGGGAGTTCCTGATCTGTCTTCTAGTGGTGTGATGTTATAATTTCCTGGCTGTATTTTGAAGGTGTCATTCAATATTTCTTCATTTATAATATTCCCCTCCCTCCCTACATATCCTTGTACATACTCTAAGGTTGTCAGATTTTTAATATTTGGTTCTTTTTCTAGCTCACTAAATGACCTACCTGAATTTTTTCTAACTGAGGCTACACAGAGTTTTACTTCTCGTCTTCAGGAAGAATTGAATACTACTACTGATCTATACTCTTATAGGAAAGTTATTGACAATATATCTTCCTGTATGGAGAACTTTGACTTGGGTAAGCCAGCTCTTTTCTAGTACTTTTTCTGGCTAACACCTGTCGGTACATCAGTGTTTTAAATGATGTTAATTTTGGTTCTGAAACTGCTTACCAGTGTTAATTTTTCCCCCACAGGTAGATCAGGTGTTAATAATCTTCTTGAAAATGGTAAGTCCTATTATTTTATTTTATTCTGAGAGGTGACTGCTTATGTAAGTCATTTTGGAACTGGTTCTTTTAAGTTTCTTGGCAACGGGTGGAGTACTGCGGATGACTAACGTACGTGGTGTGCCTTCCTTTTAAGTTTCTACTTCTGTGATATCGTTTTGGGTAGCAGTGATTTAAAATATTTTCTTGTGCTGAAGTCAAAGTTCAGTTTTAAATTTCTGATTTTTCATTATATTCTTTTTGTTTCAGTGCTTCATTATCTACAGAAGAGTTTAATTGAAATCTCAGAAGAAAACAGGCAAGTGTTAACATGTTTCCATGCTTGTTTATGTGTGTGTGTACATTTGCAGTTGTGCATTGTGTTTGTACAAAGGAAATTGTATTATATTGCTTGCTTTTTTTTATTTGGCTGCGCCATGCACCTTGCGGGATCTTAGTTCCCCAACCAGGGATTGAACCCATGCCCCCTGCAGTGGAAGCACAGTCTTAACCACTGGACTGCCAGGGAAGTCCCCACAAAGGAAATTTTTAAGAAGGGTCCAGAATGTGCTCCTTTCCATCCCTCTCCATTAATATTAGATGTAATTATTTAAATTTATTTTCTTGAGGTTTAATATTTAATTTTAAAAGATCAAATAAATTATTATGAGAATAAATGAGAAAGGGAAGAACTTTTTCCTCTACTGGAGTGTTCCTTTTTCATAGCATCCTGTTTTTATTTTGTGGATGAAATATGCTCTGTTATCTCTCTGAGGATATTAATAATAAGGTTTTTTTTTTAAGTTTTCTTATCTTTACATGGGTCTCTATTTCTTCCAGCCTGCTTTTTTTCTGTTTGCTGGTTTTGGTCACTGTATTCGTTGCTAGAAGCTTTTCTTGGAAGTCTGGTGATCCTTGGCTGAGCACTTATTTAAGATTGGGGCCCTGAGAGTTGATTTGGATCTCTGTACGTATGGTTGGGGTTGATTGCAGGCTTTATTGTAGGCTAGTCTAGCTGGGCTGTTTCTTTGGGGGAACGCTTGATGCCAGTATCTTTAGGCCTTTTTGCATGGGTAGTGGATTTGCCATGGAAGAATCTTTCAAACCATTGGCTTAATATTCTGGTTGCTGAGTGAGGGAAGAAAGCTGAGATCTTGGCATTTAGCATTTATTGTGCATATATTTTCCTAATTCTCCTGTTTGCAATATGGTATCACTGCTTTAGGTGTGTGTGTTGTCTTCCTGTCCAGACACTTACTGTTTTACCTTCTCTGGACGTAAAACAGTTGTTTACTAGCTTGGAGGTATGATCCACAGTTGTCATTCTCAGAGCGTAGCCACTCTTCCTGTTTTCATACCGACATTTAGCTCCACATCAAGGAGCAACTGGTGCCAACAATTTCTTAGTCTTTGGGGGCTGCAAATTGGGTTGCTCTGGGCTTGTTCTCTGACTGAGGATTCACCTTTCTTGATTCTGCTAAGTCAGTTATCACGTATCCATCTGCTCCTAAAATTTTAGTAGTATTGTCTTTTGTTGCCCTAGTGTATTTATGTCTTTTTACGTTTTAAATCCCTTGGTTGTTGGTTTAGGGAGGTTCTGGGGGAGAGTAGAAGTAATATCTTTGTGCCATCTTTAACCCAAGTCTCCTTTTACCTTACCGGGAGCTCCTTCTCTGTTTCCTTCTAGGCTCTTTTTCCTCTGCTCATCTCTTAAATATGAGTTCTGTCCTTTTCATTCTGTTTGTTCTGACTGCTTAATATCATCCACTTCTTTGGTGTCAGCTACCATCTCTATACTTAGGATTCCCAGGCATCACTCCAAGTTAGATCTTTTCCTTGAGTGCTAGACTCATGTAGCGGTTGTCTCCTGGTTGTTTTACAGGGTGCCTCAAATTCAATGCATCCAAAAGAAAATTCACTGTCCTTTTATATATTGTTGTTTTACCCACAACCCCTGGTAACCTCTATTCTACTTTATGTCTCTTTGAATTTGCATATTCTAGATAAACTCGAATAAGTGGAATACAATGTTTGTCCTTTTGTGTCTGGCTTATTTTACTTATAATGTTTTAAGGGTTAATCTATGTTGTAGCATGTGTCAATTTCACTCCTTTTAATGGCAGAATATTCCATTTTATATATAGGCCACATTCTGTTTATGCATTCATCTGTTGATGGACATTTGGGTTGTTTCTGCCTTTTGGCTAATGTGAATAATGCTGCTATAAACATTGGTATACCAGTATCTGCTTGAGTCTCTACTGTCAGTTCCTTTGGGTATATACTTAGGAGTAGAATTGCTGGATCATATAATAATTCTATGTTTAACTTTTTGAGGAGCGAGCCCCCAAACTGTCTTCCTTGACTTTTGTTTTAATATTATCATTGCTCTTGTGTTCTGCTATGTTGAGAATAGACTGAGAAGAGCAAGGATAGAAGCTGGGAGACCAGTTAGGAGGCTATTGCAGTAATAGTAATGCAAGGGAGAGATGAGAGTGGCTCAGGCCAGGAGTAGCAGTGGAGGTGGTCTGATTCTAGATACATTTTGAAGGTAGAACCAACAGGCTTTTCTTACAGATGGGACGAGTGAGAGAGGAGTCAAGGATGACTGCCAAGTTTTTGTAGAATAGAGATCCTAGCAGGTGGAGCTGGTGTGGAGTTGTGGATAAGTTCACGTAGTTTGAGATGTCTGTCAGACATCCAGGTGAAGATGTTGAGTAGGAAGTTGCATACACAAGCCTGGAATTGGAAAAAGAAGTCTGGGCTGGAGATGAAAATTGGGGAGTTGTCAGCATATAGACTATAATTTTAAGCTTATGAGCTAGATGAGCTCAGCATCAAGGGAATGAATTAGGTGGACAGAAGAAGTAAAGACTGGATTGCGGTGAGCTCACATAAAGACATAAGGGAGAAGAAGATGAACTAGCCAAGGTGTCTGAGAAGGCTCAACAATAGTGAAGTAGGAGAAAAACCTAAGGGCACCTGGCATCTTGGAAGCCGGATCAAGGAAGTTACAAGGTTAGGGAGTGTTCAGATTTAGAAATTATGTCATTTATTCTTTTTTTTTTAATTGAAGTATAGTTGATTTACAACGTTGTGTTAATTACTGCTGCACAGCAAGGTGACTTGGTTATACATATATATATATATATATATATATATATATACACATTCTTTTTCATATTCTTTTCTGTTATGGTTTATCATAGGATATCGAATATAGTTCCCTGTGCTATACAGTAGGACCTGTTGTTTATCCCTTCTATATATACCAGTTTGTATCTGCTAATGCCAAACTCCCAATCCATCCCTCCTCCACTCCCCGTCCCCGCTTGGCAACCACCAGTCTTTTCTCTATGTCCGTGATTCTGTTTCTGTTTCATGGATACGTTCATTTGTGTCATATTTTAGATTCTACATTTAAGTGATAGCATATGTATTTGTCTTTCTCTTTCTGACTTCCTTCACTTAGTATGATAATCTCTAGTTGCATCCATGTTGCTGCAAATGGCATTTTGTTCTTTTTTTATGGCTGAGTAGTAGTCCGTTGTATATATATGTACCACATGTTCTTTATCCATTCATCTGTCGGTGGACATTTAGGATGTTTTCTTGTCTTGGCTATTGTGAGTAGTGCTGCAATGAACATATGGGTGCATATATCTTTTTGAATTATAGTTTTGTCTGGATAAATGCCCAGGAGTGGGATTGCTGGATCATATGGTAATTCTATTTTTAGTTTGTTTGGGAAACTCCATACTGTTTTCCACAGTGACTGTACCATTTATTCCTGATTCGTTATTTTTACTCTAAAAAGAAGTGAGGTTAGTCATTAGCTGAGAAAATGGGAAAATTTTGAGGTAAGTTAAGAGTATTGGAAGTTTGCAGTAAATGTCTGCATAACTGGAATATTTATGGGAATGGAAGAGAGAGGCATAAATGTTGATTATAATCTAAAATTGATTTTGGCCCTTTGATTGAGGGATTATTTTGGAGAGAGATAGAAAAGGTGACATTTTAATTTGACTTTTCTTTTGTAATAATTTCTTTTCTTTGTTGTAGAAAATTGGCTGGAAATCATATTGTTCAAACTCAGTTGATGAATGACTTGTTGGTAGGCATTAGAGTTTCAGTGATGTTAGTACAGAAAGTACAAGGTTTCCAGAGACTTCATTTGAAGAGTTCTCCTACATGGCAAAGTATGTGTGGATTGCTGAGTATCTTTACCAAGTTTTTAAGCGATGGTAAGTATAAGACATACAAATGATGATTACAATTGAGTGTCAATCACTTTGCTACTAATGGTATGAAATATTTGATACTTAACTGAAATATAGAACTTCCTCTCCCCCAGCCCCTCAAAGTGGCGAAAGGTTCTGGATTACAGTTCAACAAGGGATAACATTGAAGGACTTTTCTAAATGTGTGTATGTGTGTGTGCATGTGTGTATTGTATACAAAGAAGAAAACCCAACAGTCTTAGAGTTGAAAAGCCACAGACTTTAAAAAGCAAAAGAAAGTTCTTGAGAAATTTCCAAATTTGGAGGTACGATCTGGAAAGATTAGTGTAACCCATGCATTTCTCCTTAGCAGCAGGTGTTACCTTCAGATAATGACAGTGGTCATTGTGGGGCTGGTCATTATTCCTCCTTATATCTCATGTTGCTTCTATCCATATGAACTGTACCACCACGAAACCAAGTAGGTAATGAGAGGAAGTGCCTTTTTTTTTTTTTTGTCTATTTAGTAAAAATATTTAATGCTGCCAAAAAGTGTAAAAATACAGTAGGAGTGGCAGTACAGCACCAAGTAGTCTCTCCTAATTTATTTCTTTTACATCTTTCTACATTTTCATACATGCATTGAAAAACTTCACAATGCGCAAAATTAGAGGGTTCTGCAAAGTCTTCTGCTGGTGGTGGTTGCTCTTTGTTCCCCTGGATGTAAGGTTTACTTTGTAAACAGACAAATGTGAGGCAATCTACTGGCTTATCAAGGAGAGGAAGTGTCTTTTTATAAAAGTGTTTCAACTAAGGAGTTAAAATGAAATGCTAGAATTAGAATATCACCATTTTGTTACCCGCAGTGACTTGAGGTAGGCATTAGGCATCAACAGCTACTAACATTACAGAAACAGACAACCAGACAACACGTGCCTCTTACTTTTGAGTCTTGCTTTTACCACTTGTAGTTCCCAGAGGAACTGAACTTGAGACTGACCCCGTCTCTAGGTCACCTGCCATTTTGCAGGAATTACAGAGGACAGAAGAAGGTGTTGAACCACACTAGGAGTAAACATCCAGATCATGGGAAACTCTGCAGGTTAAAAGGACAGAGTTCTTCGACAGAAATTATAATAAAAAGGATGGAAGGGGCACCTGTAGATTAAAGGACATATCAAAAAAATTTTAAATGGGCGAGACTATATTGTCTAGGGATGCACGTTTGATTAATGAAACTATTTAAAAATAATAAGGCAATCATTACTGTGAAAGTCAGGATAATGCTTACTCAGGGTGAGAGAGAGGAGCTTGTGATTGGGGTGAGGCATGTGGATGAGCCCTCTGGGCTGGGTGGCCAGGCTCTATTTCTTGCCCTGGATGGTGGGTACAAGGGTGTTAACCTTCTAATAATTCATTAAGCTATACATTTGCTTTGGATGTTTTCTGTATCTGTGTTTTATATTACAATAAGATTAGCAAAAATATTATACTAAACATATAAGTATCTACATAAAAAGCTGTATTACCTTTTCACCCTTTACCTCCTATTCTATATGGTAATGTATGTATGAATATTAACTTAATTAAAAAAACATTAATAGGATCTGTTCAGAGCTCTTGCTTGTAAAAAAACAGTAACTGACTCTGATTTTGCTAGGCTGTTGGGAAAAAAATAGTATCTCATTGTTTATATGTTCTTAACCTTGGTAACTAGTGAGAGTCCTAACTATATTGTCTCGTTAGTATTTCTTTTCTTTCCTCTTTTCCTTCCTTCCTTCCTTCCTGCCTTCTTTCCTTTCTCTCTCTCTCTGTCTCCCCCTCTCTTCCTTCCTTCCTTCCTGCCTTCTTTCCTTTCTCTCTCTCTCTGTCTCCCCCTCTCTTCATTCCTTCCTTCCTGCCTTCCTTCCTTTGCCTAGGATCTCAGATAAGTATTAAAAGGAAAATAAAGTTCCTTTTATTAAGGCATAATTTACAGACATGTTTGCAGAAGATATTTACATTTTAAAAGAGGAATTTATAAATCTAAAAAAAAAACACTTCAGTGAAATACAGAGAAGACATGAATTTAATGTGAGGCAACCTCATTTCTGAAAAGTTGATGGCCCCTAATCAATGCTGTTCTTCCCTAGGATTTTAAAGCTTCATGTATCAGTAAAGTGCTTAGCTGTAAGTAACAGAAAGCTGAACTTCAGGGATTTAATTAAATGTGCCTCCCCACATAAGGATAAATTCAGAGGCAGGTGATGCAGAACTACTGTGGGCAGTCTGGGACCCAAACATTTCTGCTTTTCTGCTTTGCCGTCTTCAGCATGTTGGCTTTCATCCATATGTTTGTTGTTTCATGGTTACTATATGACTGCTCTGTCTCCAGACCCCCTGTCTGTGTTCAGGGCAGGAAGGAAGACCAGTTGCATCTTTACCTTTAATCTGGAAGAACAAAAATAGCCAAAAGATTTCTGCTTACATCCCATCGGCCTGAATCCTCATATGGTACCTTTAGTTGCAAGGAAGATTGAGGAAATAGGTATCGTGTCTTTGGCTGGGCACGTGGATCTCCCAGAGTCACAGTTCGTTAACAGGGATAAAGGGCAGAATAGATTTTTGGAAGATAGCTTATAGTAGGTATTCATAATTCTTACCCCAAAGTGAATAAGTCACTGTATTATTTTGTTTACTTTCTCACAAACCAGAGGCTAATAGAAATCAAAAAGAAGATAGTAAGCCAGGATTGTTTGGTTACATTGGGTACAGTGCCAGTGAGAGCAAAGTTTGTAATTAGCACTGATGTGGGCTCTTTACACAAGCCCTGAAATCACTTTAAGAAAAAGTAATGTATCATGGGGATTGGGTTGCAGAGGCATCAGTGGAAGGGAGGGAATAGGAGGTATTGCTGCTAGATGTGCTGGGAGGGAGTAGATGGAGAGGAAGAGAGAGTGGATGTTAGAGGAGAAAGGAAGGAATCACATTGATTATTTGTGTGCTGGGCATAAAAGCCTTTATGTTCATTTATTTCAACCTTACAACAACTGTGTCAGGTAGGAGTTATATTTTTCCCATTAAAGAAGAGAAAGCTGAATCCCTGGGAAGTTAAATAACTTAATCAAGGCCTATCCACCTAGGAAGTGGTCAAGCTAGAGATTGCACCCAGGACTGTCTGACCCCACGGCATCTGCTCTTTCTACTGTACCACAGTATCCATCATCATTTAATACATGCTTTCTACTTTTTTGCCAAATAGATGACCTCTTACAGACGATTCAGAGTACATCTGGATTAGCTGTTATTCTTTTTATTAAGGCTATGTTTCATCCACCTGAAAAGATTGCGGATTTGGTAAGTCCATCTCCTTTTTAGAATTGTACTTTATTGATAGTTAGACACGTTTTTCTTTCTTTTTTTTTCTTTTTTTTTTTTTTATGGTACGCAGGCCTCTCACTATTGTGGCCTCTCCCATCGCGGAGCACAGGCTCCAGACGCGCAGGCTCAGCAGCCATGGCTCACAGGCCCAGCCGCTCTGCGGCACATGGGATCTTCCCGGACTGGGGCACGAACCTGTGTCCCCTGCATCGGCAGGCAGACTCTCAACCACTGCGCCACCAGGGAAGCCCAGACACATTTTTCTTTTTAAGATTTTTTAGATGTGGACCATTTTTTAAAGTCTTTATTGAATTTGCCACAATAGTGCTTCTGTTCTATGTTTTCTTGGTTTTTTGGCCTCGAGACATGCAGATCCCAGCTCCCAACCAGGGATCAAACCCACACCCCCTGCATTGGAAGGCAACGTCTCAACCACTGGACCACCAGGGAAGTCCCAACACATGTTTTAAAAAATATTTTTAGGGACTTCCTGGTGGCGCAGTGGTTAAGAATCCACCTGCCAATGCAGGGGGCACGGGTTCGATCCCTGGTCTGGGAAGATCCCACATGCTGTGGAGCAACTAAGCCGTGCGCCAGAGCCTGCAAGCCACAATTACTGAGCCCTCATGCCACAACTACTGAAGCCCCTGCGCCTAGAGCCCATTCTGTGCAACGAGAAGCCACTGTAATGAGAAGACTGCGTACCACAGCGAACAGTAGCCCCCGCTCGTCGCAACTAGAGAAAGCCTGCACGCAGCAACGAAGACCCAACGCAACCAAAAATAAATAAATTAATTAGAAAAAGTTTTTTTAAAGAAGTGAATTTAAAAGTTTTTTGCATAGTCAGAATCTTTCTGGTAACCTTTTTCCCTTATAGTTAGTGACTTCCAAAAATTTGGATAAAGCAGAAAGAAGACAATAATAGTCACCTGTAAATCTGTCTCACAAAGATAATCATTATCAACATTTTGGGGTGTATATCCTTGTTTTTTTCTAGTGTTGTTTGTTCAGTTCCATCTCTCAGTATCGTAAAAGATATTTGTGTTATTAAAATTAGAGATTAATGTATAGATATATACAGTAATAACTTTTTGATAAATGTTATCTTTATTAAGAATAACCCAAATATTGTACTAGAATCAATTGTTCAGGGAATTTGATTGTATGGAAGGTGTAAGTTGATAATACAGTTCTTGTATTTAGTACTAGCAGTTTTTTTGTTCCTTACTGTTTTATCTAGGAACTTATTTTAGTTCTTTACTAAGAGCAAAATGGCTTTATACAAAATTGATGTATACTGTTTTATGAGCTTACACAAAGTAATTATCATTGGATAAAGTTAAAAATTTTAATTTCTCAAATCACCTCTAAAAAAGCATTAGTTAATAATCTCATCCACCTGCAGGTGGCAATGTGTTGCACTCTCCCAGTACATTCAAACCAGCAAAATGGTTCATGTATTTAGATTCAATTTTTTTCCTCTTGATATAATAATTTTAACACTTGTGGGTTTTTCACCTTTAGATTCAGTGTTTTTCCTAGGACATTTCAGGGGAAAGAGAATTTTGGATTTATGTTTTGGGATATCAGGAAAGTTTTAGAAGCTTTATGTGTATCAGCTCTGTCATATTTTTCCAGATTAGTAGTTTGCTCCTCCGTTCAGTGGACCACACCAGCATCCCCGAGTGGCTTTTGAACTGCTGCAGGAGCCTTTGTGGTGCTGATGTCTCCCAGTCAGCTCTCTTATTCCTGTGTCAGGGGACACTCACCATGTTGGATTGGCAGGATGGGAGGATGGGCCCCAGTGGGGAGGCCCTGCTCTTGGATACTGTGCGTGTTCTGTTCACCTTGAGTTCACAGTGAGTTTTGTCTCATATTTTGCTTTGCTTGTCAGATATTTAAAAGATGGCAGCTGAGCTGGCTTACTTAGTAATTCAATGAAAAGTGGTCAGGATAGGGCTTCCCCGGTGGTGCAGTGGTTGGGAGTCTGCCTGCCGATGCAGGGGACACGGGTTCATGACCCAGTCCGGGAGGATCCCACGTGCCATGGAGCGGCTGGGCCCGTGAGCCATGGCCGCTGAGCTTGTGCGTCCGGAGCCTGTGCTCCGCAACAAGAGAGGCCACAACAGTGAGATGCCCGCGTACCACAAAAAAAAAAAAAAAGTGGTTAGGATAATCTTAAATTAAAAGGGAGATATGTGTAGGGACTGAAGTGGGTATGAAAGTAGAACAGGAGAAGATGGGATGATGGGAGAGAGAGAGAGAAATTATTGGTGCAAGTTAACCTGTAGCGAACACTTGTAAAATTAATTTTAACCTTCAGTCTTGCATTAGATAATGCAAGCATTTAAAAAAAATTATAAGCACTTCTATACATATAATGCTTTAGAGTTTACGAATAACTTCAGCATAGGTAGTTCAGTGTGATCCTCACATGTCTGATAGATAGGATAGGAAATCTAATCTGTTGAATGGGTAAAGTGAAGCTTAGAAAAGTAAATGCTTACCTAATAGCCTATTGCTTTTAAGCACCTAAACCAGAAATGTAATGAGGTCTTCTGACTTCACTGGATTGTATTTTGTGTTTTTTTGATATAAGTTGTGCATATTTTAAAGTAATTTAAAAATTATTCTTCATTGTTTATTTTATAACGGTTTATTGAGATATAATTTACATACCATATAATTCACCTATTTAAAGCATGTAGTTCAATTTTTTTTAGTATGTATATTTACAGCGTTGTGCAGCTATCATCACAGTCAACTTTAGAATATTTTCATTACCCCAGAAAGAAGCCCCATTCCCACTAATATTCCCTAGCCCCTCAGTATATTTTAAAACACCTGTTAAAGATGCATCTCAGTCAAAATAATGAACATTTCCATCACCTGCAAAAGTTTCCCTGTGTCCTTTTATGGATTAGTTTTTACGAAATGGAAAGATTCATATGCAAATTTGAGATCTGTTTTGGCTTTGTAATTTTTTGTTGTAAATTTAATAATGATTCAATTTTCTGATCATTCTTTATATTTTGTATTGATATTTTTAAAGTCTGAGTGATTATAAAATGAAATTCCTTTTACTAGTCAGTATAAAATAATATGACTTATTTTTCTTCAGGATCAAGGAGTCAACTCTGGAAATGTTTCTGTCTAGAATTTTGGCATCTTGGACTAATTCAGCTATACAAGTCCTTGAATCAAGTTCCCCAAGCCTAAAGGACCATCTGAATGGGAATTCAGATGTGGTTAGGAGACTTTTGGAATATGTCTATACCCACTGGGAACATCCATTGGATGCTTTGAGACACCAAACCAAAACCATATTCAGAAATATTCTCCAAATGCACCAGCTTGCCCTGCAAGAGTCAGGTTCAGATTTGGCTGCTGATGGTTTCATTTTTCAACTGACTGAGAGTCTTCTGCGATTGGAATGGCATAGTAAAGGAAAGTACACATGCCTTGGTTGTTTAGTAGATTACATAGGAATTGAACATATTTTGGCATTAGCTAAAACTATTCCATCGCAAATCTTAGAGGTGATGGGGGACCAGTCCTTGGTGCCTTATGCAAGTGACCTCTTGGAAACCATGTTTAAAAGTCATAAGAGTTGTTTGAAATCCCAGGCTGTTGACAGCACTTGGATTGACAAGTGGCATGAGACTTGGGTTTCTCCTCTCCTGTTTATACTGTGTGAAGGAAATCTGGATCAAAAATCTTACGTGATTGATTATTACTTGCCAAAATTATTGAATTGCAACCCTGAAAGCTTAAGCTACATGGTAAAGATTCTTCAGACTTCTGCTGATGCTAAAACTGGTAAGAAAATGAATTTTTTTGTTTTAGTAATTTCTAGTTAGGATGCTTAACTTTAGGTACCTAGGCAAATTTAAATATTATCATTTCTGTTAATAGTAAAGGAGGATATTAAATATAGAAATTTTGGGTTGAAACGAATGTTCCTGTACCTAGCTGAATAGAGTTTTTTGGCTGAAGTCATTTCTACAGGCTAAGGATTGATCCCAGTTATGATTATGAGGTTTCCTTTATTACTAGGTTTTAATTCATTTTACCAAGTTTTTATTATTTGGTTGTCAGACTGGAGTAAACGTTTGTGTGTTTTATATAATTTGCTTATTCAAGTGATTGAAATAGTAATTAAAAGTTGCTTTAGGCAAGGTTAAAGACAGGTAAATTGGCAGTAGCAAGTATTTGTCTCTGGGAAAGAGATAAAAAATTTAGAAGCATGACCCCAGGAAACAGCTCTCTCTGGTCATTTAGAATAAGCATAAACATCCCACTGAAACTCAGTAACCTTGAAAGAATCACTGCATTGAAGCATAATTTAGTAATTAAGATATAAAACGATGATCCTGACTCCTCATGTAAATCTTAAAATTATCATATTCTGTTTAACAAAGCAGGAATATGGTACCCTCCACCACATTTTAAGAGTATTTCTAACTAAAATTTAAGTTAAAATCTTTCAATCCTTCAAAGAATAACCATGAGATAGCTGGAAAATTTGATTCCTGTACACAAAAATGAGCCTTACTTATAATTTTTAACAATAATCATCCTTGCATTTTTGAGAAGCCGTCTAGAGCTGAGGATCCGTGAATCTGTTCTGAAGCTAGGCAGTCTTTATTTTAAATCAAGATGTCCTGTGAGCCAGAGCTCCCTGTCCCCTTAGTAACGGCTGATGTCCTGGACTCTGAAAGCATCAGGTTCTTTGTGATCCCCCTTTTATCTCCTTTGCTAAGAAGAAACAGTAACTCCAAAATATACAGATAGGTTCAGTGTTTGTTTTTAGAGAAATAATGGTCTTTAGCCACTGAAGTGTTTTTCCTATTTTCGGCTGAAAGTCATTTTAGTTATTTTTATTGTTTTAAATATTGCTTCATGGGCTTCCCTGGTGGCGCAGTGGTTGAGAGTCTGCCTGCCGATGCAGGGGACACGGGTTCATACCCCGGTCCAGGAAGATCCCACGTGCCGCGGAGCGGCTGGGCCCATGAGCCATGGCCGCTGAGCCTGCGTGTCCGGAGCCTGTGCTCCGCAACGGGAGAGGCCACAACAGTGAGAGGCCCGCGTACCACAAAAAAAAAAAAAAAAAAAAGATAAATATTTCTTCACTTGATTTTTTTCCTGATTGACGTGATGGTCTATTTTCTGTCAAGGGAAAGGTAAAAATATTAGCCAAAAATTATGATTTTTTTAAGTTAACAATAAGTGGATTATGCTTACTGAAATTATTGATTTAAGAACTATTAAATCCTTTTCAATAATGATTTTATAATAGAAACACTAATTCATGTTAGAATTTAGCTTAAAATATGATTTTTGTTTCTTGAAATGTTAACTGGAAACATGTGAATTTTGTAGTTTTTAAATAGCACAGTGGTGGTCTTTATTACTGTGTTTTGAACCAAGAGTAATCTTTTCCATCCTTAGGGTCTTATGACAGCAGAGGGGCTCTGGGAGCTTTGATGGCTTGTCTACGAACAGCTAGAGCTCATGGACATCTTCAGTCTGCAACTGATGCCTGGAGGGACCTTGTGTCCAGTGCAAGAATAAAGCAAGGCTTAATTCATCAGCACTGCCAAGTAAGTAAACAGAATAACTGGGAATTCATACATGCGGTAGATCCCTGATTCATTTAACAGTGCGATATAGAAGCCCCTACATTATGCCCAGCACTGTTTTAAGGGCTCCATAAGAAGGATGAATAGAAAGGGAAGAGTATAGACATTGCACTCAGGCTGCTTAAAGTTTAGTTGAGAGAATAAGGAAACCTGCCTAAGACAACTGGAAACTCTTAAAAGACAATGCAGGTACAGGTGTACCTTTATGCATAAAGACTGGGGGAGCTTAGAAGAGATTGATCTGAGTATAGATGGTGGTTGAGTAGGAAAGTGATACATGTGATCTGAGGAGGGGAAGCACTGGCGCCTACTCAAAATGGAAGGACACAGTAAACAAGGGCTGAAGGGTGACTAAAGACATCGTTTGGCAGGAGTGGAGTATTTTGTCCATTTTATGGAAGCCTCCAATGCTTGGTTGAAGACTTCAGATTTTATCCAGTTGGTAACTGGGAAGCAGAGCCACTCTGCCTTCAGCCAGGAAGTGGCATAAATGGAAACAGATATGAGTTTCCAGAGTGGGAGCAAAAAGAAACCAGTGAGATGTTCAAGACAGTAATTGGAGAGTGAGATGATGTGGTCCTGGGGCAGAGTGGTCACTGAGAAAAAAGAATGAAGTTGAGCATTACTGTGGAATAAGAATCTCTAAGATTTTTGACTTTAATAAAATACCCAATTTACACATTTAATAAAATAATTTTATAGGAAATAACCACAGGAACTTTGGGATTATGGAACCTTTCTGAAGTACACATGGGTAAACTGAGATTTACCTTCCCTCCCCCCCCCCCCGCCCACCTTTGGTAGCCTGTGTAAATAATTAAACCCCTCAAGTGGTTTAGGCTTTGCTTATTTCATTGAAAAATTAACATTTTATTGCTTGGTGTATTTTAGGTACGGATCGATACGTTAGGCTTGCTTTGTGAAAGTAATCGAAGCACAGAAATTGTTTCCACAGAAGAAATGGAGTGCATTCAGTTCTTTATCACATACAATCTTAACAGTCAGTCTCCAGGAGTGCGGCAACAGATTTGTTCTCTTCTTAAAAAGGTAAAATTTCTCCTCCGAAAGTGTAGGAAAGTGGTGAACTTTGCTCTGGAATTATTTTTAAAAAGAGCCCAGATCCGAGGAGAGTGTGGGAATAAGGGTCATGGGATTGGAGTACCACAGCTCTTCATGGCCCTTCTGTGAACGCTTTGTTCTGTGATTCCATAAAGTTCATATTTGGGGTTAAAATCCAGAGTGAAAAGTCCTTTCACTTTGGTGTAATAAGTCAGCCTTGAACTCTTTTTTTGAAAGGAAAAAAAAAATCTAGCACTGGAGTTTTCAGGGTATAAGGTATTTTAAGAAAACTTTAGTAAGAGGTGGAACGAGGTCTTTGTATTTTTATTGTTCCTGTAAGTGCCTCAAGAAATAGTCATTATTGAATAATTCGGCTTGAATTAATCACCTGATACACTTCTAGGGTGAAGAGTGGGTAGAGAGTAGAAGTGAGTATATCATCTTTAGGTTCATGCTGACCTAAAGGAAATAGAACTGTGGCTTTATGACTGTGGATTCTGATTTGCAGTAATATTTGGTTTTTGGTTTTTAAAATGTAAAGGTTAATTTTCTGTTGAGTTTAAAAACCAGTATTCCCCTTGCCTGATGTTTTAGTCTAAAGAATTTAGAAAGTTCTTCCTTTGCCTTTTAAGCTGATGTTTAAGGTTAATGTGGCTTATGTATGCTTCATTTTTCTTCTTCTCAAAGTTGTTTTGTAGGATACAGGAAAGTTCTCAGGTACTTTATAAACTGGAACAAAGTAAATCCAAACATGAACCAGAGAATGAGTTAACCAGACAGCACCCTTCTGTATCTTTACAGCAATATAAGGTAGGTGATAAATTTCTAGATATACAGATTTTTAAGAAACCTAAAACAATTTTGAATAAACATTAAAGAGAAGTAAATACTCTTGGTGAATAGTATTTCTGTGCTTTTTTCCTTCAAGCTGGGTTGTACATATTCCTTCTAGTGCTTTGGAACTTCTCTTAAGGTAGCCTGAGTTGCGGAACCAGTGCTGGACTTGAAATCTGTTATAGAATAACATTCTGGGAAAACTGGACAGCTACATGTAAAAGAATGAAATTAGAACACTCCCTAACACCATACACAAAAGTAAACTCAAAATGGATTAAAGACCTAAATGTAAGGCCAGACACTGTAAAACTCCTAGGGGAAAACATAGGCAGAACACTCTGACATAAATCACAGCAAGATCCTTTTTGACCCACCTCCTAGAGAAATGGAAATAAAACCAAAAATAAACAAATGGGACCTAATGAAACTCAAAAGCTTTTGCACAGCAAAGGAAACCATAAACAAGACGAAAAGACAACCCTCAGAATGGGAGAAAATATTTGCAAATGAAGCAACTGACAAAGGATTAATCTCCAAAATTTACAAGCAGCTCATACAGCTCAATATCAAAAGAACAAATAACCCAATCCAAAAACGGGCAGACAACCTAAATAGACATTTCTCCAAAGAAGATATACAGACTGCCAACAAACACATGAAAGGATGCTCACCATCACTAATCATTAGAGAAGTGCAAATCAAAACTACAATGAGGTATCACCTCACACCAGTCAGAATGGCCATCATCAGAAAATCTACAAACAATAAATGCTGGAGAAGGTGTGGAGAAAAGAGAACCCTTTTGCACTGTTGGTGGGAATGTAAATTGATACAGCCACTATGGAGAACAGTATGGAGTTTCCTTTAACAAACTAAAAATAGAACTACCATATGACCCAGCAATCCCACTACTGGGCATATACCCTGAGAAAACCCTAATTCGAAAAGAGTCATGTACCACAATGTTCATTGCAGCTCTATTTACAATAGCCAGGACATGGAAGCAACCTAAGTGTCCATCAACATATGAATGGGTGAAGAAGATGTGGCACATATATACAATGGAATATTACTCCGCCATAAAAAGAAACGAAATTGAGTTATTTGTAATGAGGTATCGGATGGACCTAGAGACTGTCATACAGAATGAAGTAAGTCAGAAAGAGACAAAACAAATACCATATGCTAACACACACATATATATGGAATCTACAAAAATTAAAAATTGTTCTAAAGAACCTAGGGACTGGACAGGAATAAAGACTCGGACGTAGAGAATGGGCTAGAGGACACGGGGAGGGGGAAGGGTAAGCTGGGACAAAGTGAGAGAGTGGCATGGACATATATACACTATCAATTGTAAAATAGATAGCTAGTGGGAAGCATAGCATAGGGAGATCAGCTCGGTGCTTTGTGACCACCTAGAGGGGTGGGATAGGGAGGGTGGGAGGGAGACACAAGAGCAAGGAGATATGGGGATATATGTATATGTATAGCTGATTCACTTTGTTATACAGCAGAAACTAACACACTATTGTAAAGCAATTATATTCCAATAAAGATGTTAAAAAAATAGAATAACATTCATGAGCTAACCTCGATGTTTTACAGCTTATGTGAGCCAGATGAATTTAGTACTTTAAAAAAAGGTAATTGGCAGCCCTGATTCCTCCACCCCTACCCGGGGTAGATGACTGCTGCATCTGAGTGTGTTTCCCCTTTCATCTAACATGATTTAACAGTAGCTTGATGTTTGTGACTCCTGGCCCATGGTCCAGTTACAGAGCTTCCTCTCTATCCTGTTTTTTGGAGTGAACTTGAAGAATAGGACTGGATTTCAGGCCACCAGGTTAATGTCATGGATGGATCCCCAGTTATAGCAGCTCCAGTCTGGGCCAGGGCTCAGCTTGACCACCTTCAATTTCTGTCCCATCGGAACAGAATGAGCTTTCACTGGTTTCTTACTCCAAATCTTTCCTCTCAGAAGCAGATGCTTATTTTCTCCTAAGACCCAGATAGAGGACAGAGCTCATCTATTTTATTTCATTTAGGGAAACAAGTATAATAAGTGATATATTGGAACCATGCTATACTTACTACCTACTAAAGGTTAAAAATCATCTAAAGAAGAACATTCCTATACAAAGCTGAAATCAGCTTCATCTTCGTAAAATCTCAACAACAAAAGATGAGAAAGTCACAACCTAAACTTGAAGGACATGATCAGTAACAATTCTGCCACTGACTACTTGGCTTACTTTCATGAGTCTACTTAGCTATAAGTGGGATGAGTAACCTCTGTGAAATGGTTAGTTTTGAGGATTAAACAAGAAATGTTCTTTGCAAACTCTAGATCACTCTAAAAAGCCTTCCTGGGCATCATTAAAAGTAACTAGAGTACAGAGCATTTACTGTGTGTGTCTAACAGTTATGTTTTAGCCCTTTTTAGATCATTGCTAGATGATCTCAGAAACACCTTGCTTCTTTTTGCAGGGGATAAAATGACATTTGTGAAATCTCAATTAGGTACTTAGAAACACAAAACTGATTTTGTGGTGTGACATTCTGAATTTTCATGTATGCGTGGTTTCTTCGTTTTGCTTATGAATATATTTTTTGAAAACTAGTCCTTTAGAGTCTTGATCTGAGTCAGTCTCATAGTTCTGATATTTTCTCCCACCTGTAGGCTCTTGTGGCTTTTGGAGGTTGCAACTTCGGAACTGTTGTATCATCGTCATTAGAATAGTGGGTGTCGTGTGCGGTGTGTGGTGGACTCAGTGCCAGTCAACAGACTAAGTGCTGGGAGAAGAGAAGGCTATGAGTGGGAAAAGGTGTCTTCTAGTCTAGTGAAGGAGGTTATTTCATACTCTAGTATAATAGAGTACTTAAAAATTTTAGCTAGAGTACTTTCAAGTATAAAATGCTTTAGATCTGTGTTCTCCTTTAATCTTTAATAATGAAACTGTGAGATGGGCATTATTATCCTCACTTAACAAGTCAGATAAGTGAAGCTTGGAAAAGTTGAATGAGCAAACTATCCAAGGGTCCTCAGCCAGGAAGTGGTAGAGCCTGACTACAATCTATATCTGCTCTGGACAACCAAATCGGAATAGTTTCTTCCCTAGTACCAGCTTGAGGGAAAGCTTGGAGGTAAGACAGTACAGGGAAAATTTGGAGAATGGTGAATTCACTAGTATGAATGACATATAAGATACCTGAGGGACAGAGGATTTTTTTTTTTTGGCCACGCCCCACAGTATGTGGGATCTAAGTCCCCCAACCAGGGATCAAACCCATGCCCCTTGCATTGGAAGCACAGAGTCCTTTTTTTTTTTTTTAACTCTTTGTTTTTTAAAAAAATATTTATTTATTTATTTGGCTGTGTCGGGTCTTAGTTGCAGCATGCAGGATCTTTCGTTGCAGTGCGCAGGCTCTTTCTTGCGGCGTGCAGGCTTCTCTCTCATTGTGGTATGTGGGCTCTAGAGTACACGATCTCTCTAGTTGTGGCACGTGGGCTCTAGAGCACTCGGGCTCAGTTGTTGCAGCATGCGAGTTCCACGGCATGTGGGATCTTAGTTCCCCAGTGAGGGATCGAACTCGTGTCCCCTGCATTGGAAGACAGATTCTTAACCACTGTACCACCAGGGAAGTCCCCGGACAGAGGAATTGAATAATGGGAAATGAGTTAGAAAATCAATTTGGGGATGGGTAGCAGAGAGTTTTGAATGCTAGGCCATGGTATCTGGAATCCTCACCAAGGACATTAAAAGGGACTAG
Source organism: Delphinus delphis (assembly GCF_949987515.2). NCBI lineage: Eukaryota > Metazoa > Chordata > Mammalia > Artiodactyla > Delphinidae > Delphinus > Delphinus delphis. The sequence goes on from NC_082694.2 coordinate 55,176,100, forward strand.
AGCATATATTGAGCCCTTACTATGTGTGTAGTACAGTGTGTTCAGGACATAAATGTCTAAATTGTGGTTCCTGCCTCCACTGTGGTTACAGTCTGGTTGAGGGAAAGAACAACTATATCTGAAAATACAATTGACAGTGCAGTTAGGATAAGATGAATCCTAAAGGATGAACTTGTTGCCATTTAATGTGAATACTATACTACTCATTTATAATTAACACTAGTTTAACTGGGATATTTTCAATAACTACCCTATTCCTTTGAAACCCAATAGAATTAATAAACTAGTAAACTCTTACTTAGGGCTTATAAGGGCCTACAGGATAAATCCCCAAGATTGTATGTCCTTAACCAAGGAAATGAATGCAGGAATCCTATCTAAAGATGGTTGGGACTAGGGCTGCTTATATGCTGCTTAGTTACAAATATATGTTGTCAGGGCATAGCAGTGTATGAGAGGCTTGAGAATCGCTTTTCCTTATATGTTTTTCCTTTGGTCTTATGGAGAAATTATTATTATTTTTAATTAGAGGAGGAAGACTTTATCCTGGATAAACTATTTCCCACATTGCTTTTTTTATTGCATTTTACTAAAAGTTTTCATTTCTAATCATTTGTATAAACAGAAAGGTAGAATAGGAGTCTCAGAGAGGCAGATAGAAGACAGTGGAATAGCTAGATCTTTGTCATGAAATATGTCATTATAGCCAGATACCAAGTATTTATCAAATGTATCAAGTAGTATATATTGGATACGTCTTTGGTCATTTTAAAACTTTAAAAAAAAGTATATATACCTTTGATGCCTGAATGCTTCTAGTGAAGAAAATCAATATTCATATAACTTTAACACAAGTCAGGGCAGAATGGATCATGTTTTCACCAGAAAAATGTTTTTTCTGGTCTGGACTACATTTAGAATTGTACTTTTTGTTGTTGTTGTTTTTTTAACTTAAATCAGGTATAATTGACATAATAGTTTCAGGTGTACAACACAGTGGTTAGACATTTGTATATATTGGGACATGATTACCACATTAAGTCTAGTTAACATTTGTCACCATACAAAGTTAGAAAAAGTTTTTTTTCTTAGCAACTTTCAAATATACAATGTAGTAGTATTAACTATAGTCCCTCTACTATACATTACAGCCCATGGCCTATTTATTTTATTTTATATCTGGAAGTTTGTATCTTTTGACTCTATTCACCCATTTTTCCAAGTCCTCCCCCACCCGACCCCTGGCAGCCACCAGTCTGTTCTCTGTATTTATGAGGTTGGTTTTTGTTTTTAATTTTTTAATTCTATATAAAAGAGAGATCATTAAGTCTTTGTCTTTTTCTGTCTGATTTATTTATCTGTTTATCCATCCTTGGACACTTACGTTGTTTCTATATCTTGACTGTTGTAAATAATGCTGCAGTGAACATGGGGGCACACATATCTCTTTAAATTAGTGTTTTCGTTTTCTTCTGTACTTCTTGTTGACTCTACAAAGATAGGGTTCACTGAAGTCATGAGCTCATGGTCAAGGGTGCCAATCTGAATTGTCAAGCAAAGTGAACAACTAATATTGTTTTAAAAAATCTTTTCTCTCTAAATTAGAAAAAATATCACTCTTCAGAGTAATAGTAGTGATACTTTCAAGATAACCTATTGTGAGTTAGCTCAATTATATTTACTGTAATTTTTCTTTTTTAGAATTTCATGTCATCCATTTGCAACAGTCTTTTTGAAGCATTATTTCCTGGCTCTTCCTACCCAACTAGATTTTCAGCTTTAACCATTTTAGGCTCAATAGCTGAAGTTTTTCCTGTGCCAGAAGGTAAGTTTTCAATCATGTTTGGGGAAAGTATTTGTTTTCTTGCAAAACATACTTTTTCAATATTTTGTTTTACTTGAAGTTTCAGGTTTGTTGTCTTTTGTTTAGATTCTTATCGAAGGTGTAAGTCTCATTATATAATTCTTATTTGGACATAATTCAATTTGCCAGTAAGGGGCATAAGGGAGAGAAACTTTACAGTGATTGTTATTTGCTGACCCGAAACTAGAGTTTTCATGGATTATGCTTATTATGAGATGAGCTGCTGCCCTCATTCCCTTAATTTGTATGTTGCTATTTTAGGATAGTGCCCAATCTGTTCTCTAAGTTTAAAAAATTAAAATAATAATAGTTTCTCTTATGTATAACATTCCTCAGTGAGTCTCTGTGGTTAAAATGTGGTTTCCCTTATATGCTGTCTGTTTCATAAGTCTGAATCTGGTTTTGGAAAGACAATATAAGGATGTCATTTCCAGGCATTCTGGTTTAATCATACCCTTTGTATCTCCTCTGTGGGGTACTCAACAGGATGAATATTTAACTTCTTTCTTTGCGTTGTTTTATTTTCCTTTTTTTAAAAATATTTATTTATTTATTTTTGGCTGTGTTGTGTCTTCATTAATGCACACAGGCTTTCCCTAGTTGCCGCGAGCGGGGGCTACTCTTCACTGCACTGCATGGGCCCCTCATTGCAGTGGCCTCTCCCGCTGCGGAGCACAGGCTCCAGATGCACGGGCTTCAGCAGTTGTGGCTCGCGGGCTCTAGAGCACAGGCTCAGTAGTTGTGTCGCACAGGGCTCAGCTGCTCCGCAGCATGTGGGTTCTTCCCGGACCAGGGCTCGAACCCGTGTCCCCTGCATTGGCAGGCGGATTCCCAACCACTGCACCATCAGGGAAGCCCTTATTTTCCTTTTTGACAAGAAATGATTCTTTTTATCTCCATACATGAACGTATGTGTATTTTAATGATGATTTCTTGTTTGTGCTCAGTCTTGCTTGACGGTGGACGAACAGGAAAATGTACTGCTCTTTTGGAGGGAATGGCCAAAGGACCAGGGAACTTTATAGTTGGACTGTTTTTTTTAGTTTAAATTTTTAGGCAAAGTATAATTTTTTGGCAGTTATTTGCTGTTAATACAGACTTGCTTCATTTGAAGAACACCAGTTTTTTCAAGTTTTTGTTTTGAAAAAGTTGAAACTAACAGCAAAGTTTCAAGAATAGTTCAGTGAACCAACAAAGTTTCAAGAATAGTTCAGCCATGAACCCTCTACTTAGATTCGTAAGTTATTTTGCAATAGTTGCTTTACCTCACTGTTTCTCTCTCATTAATTTTCTTTCTTTAAAAAATTTGTTTTATTTTTGGCTGCGTTGGGTCTTCATTGCTGTGTGCAGGCTTTTCTCTAGTTGCGGAGAGAGGGGGCTACTCTTGGTTGCGGTGTGTGGGCTTCTCATTGCGGTGGCTTCTCTTGTTTTGGAGCATGGGCTCTAGGCGCATGGGCTCTTCAGTAGTTGTGGCACTCGGGTTCAGTAGTTGTGGCTCGTGGGCCCTAGAGCGCAGACTCAGTAGTTGTGGCGCACGGGCTTAGTTGCTCCGCGGCATGTGGGATCTTCCTGAACCAGGGCTCGAACCCATGTCCCCTGCATTGGCAGGCGGATTCTTAGCCACTGTGCCACCAGGGAAGCCCTCTCATTAATTTTCTAACCATAACACAATGATCAAATTCAGGAATTAATGTTGATACAATGCTGTTATCTAATATACAATCCATATTCAAATTGTACCAGTTGTCCTAATAAGTGGCTTTTTGTAGAAAAAAATTTTTTCCCCACAATCCAGGAACCAGTCTAAGGTCACACATTGCATTTAATTGTTATACATCTTGAACTTCTTTCAATTTGGAAATTTTCTTATTTCATGACATTAACATTTTGGAAGAATGTATCTCAGTTTGGGTTTGTCTGATTGTTTTCTTATGACTTGTTTCATGTTATGCATTTTTGGCAGGAATACTGCATAGGTGATATAGTTTCTTTCTCAGGGCATGGTAACAGGAGATACATGATGTTAGTTTGTCCCATTATTCTTGATAAATTGGATCACCTGATTAAGTAAGTGTAGTAGGACAAAAAATGACCTCCAAAAGAAACCCGTACCAAATCCTTAGAACTTGTGAGAGTGAACCTTACTTATTTAAACCTTACTTATTGGGCTTCCCTGGTGGTGCAGTGGTTGAGAGTCCGCCTGCCGATGCGGGGGACACAGGTTCGTGCCCTGGTCCGGGAAGATCCCACATGCTGCGGAGTGGCTGGGCCTGTGAGCCATGGCCGCTGAGCCTGCGCATCTGGAGCCTGTGCTCCGCAATGGAAGAGGCCACAACAGTGAGAGGCCCGCGTACCACACACACACAAAAAAATAAATAAATAAATAACACCTTACTTATTTAGGGGTTTTTTAAGATATGATTAAGTTAAAGATCTTAAAATGAGATAATCTTGGATTATCTGGATGGGCCTTAATGCCACTGCAAGTGGCATTGTAAGAGGGAGGCAGAGGGAAATGTGACAAAAAGAAAAGGAGGAGTCATTGTGACAGTGGTGATAGAGATTGGCATGCTGTGGCTATAAGCCAGGGAATGCTGGCAGCCACCAGAAGCTGAAAGAGACGAGGAATGAATTCTCCCTTAGAGACTTGAGAGAGAGCATGGCCCTACAGACACCTTGATTTCAGACTTCTGGCTTCCAGAACTGTGAGAAAATAAATTTATGTGGTTTTAAGCCACCAAGGTCATGGTAGTATGTTACAGCATCCACAGAAAATGAATACAGGAATACCCATCAGTTTAGGGAATTTCAGTGGTACTACAACTGAATTTAGAAAATAAGGTTTTACCTGAGAGTGATTGATTATCCATTTAACAAAAAGTTTTCTGTGCATTCCTATATTTATAGTTAACACCTAGGTGTATGGGAAATATCTAGGCTGAATTATACTGGTAATTTTTCAATTGAGAGAATAGTTTAATATATTTAAATATACTTTAAAAGTGAAAAACCTGTGTCATCTTTCTAATGAATGAGTCATGTATAATTGGGCATTGACTGATGGCACAGTAATGATGTTAATTAAACAACTGGGAAGTAATGTAAATAGAGCAAACCATACTGTACCCATTAACTGTAAAGGAGGCTAAAGAAGCATGACTGAAAAATACAGGATAGGAAATGTAAACTCATTCTTCATCTTTATCTCAAGAATACTAATGTAGGTTTTTATATTATTTTATAGAAAGACTGTGATTTGGGATTAGTTAAAATGGCTTTTGCCTTTCCTCAAGTATGTCCTAGTTCAAGAAGAATAAGCCACATACATCTTTCTCATTTGGAATAAAATGTCACAATATTCATGGTGAAAAATTGGATTCCACAATTAGATTAAAAGGGCTTGTTCAGGGCTTCCCTGGTGGCGCAGTGGTTGAGAGTCTGCCTGCCGATGCAGGGGACGCGGGTTCGTGCCCCCGTCCGGGAAGATCCCACGTGTCGCGGAGCGGCTGGGCCCGTGAGCCATGGCCGCTGAGCCTGCGCGTCCGGAGCCTGTGCTCCGCAACGGGAGAGGCCACAACAGTGAGAGGCCCGCGTACCGCAAAAAACAAAACAAAACAAAAAAAAATGGGCTTGTTCAACAAATTATTTAGTGCCAAGGATACACAGTATACAAAACAGAGTGCTTCCCATTTTAGAGCTTAGACTTTAGTGACGATAGACAGACTAAGTAAGTCAACAAGTGATACGTAGAATTTCAGATGGAGATAAGTAGTATGAAAAAATATTTCAAGAAGAAAAGTGCAGGGAAGTATAGAGTGCCTGGGAGTTTGGGAGTAATAGCTCTTTCATACAATCGTGTCAGAGAAGGCTTCCAATTTGAGCAGAGCTCTTAACTAACCAATGGGTCAAAGGGGAAATTAGAAAATACTTTGAGAGGAAGGAAAACAAAAACACAACTTACCAAAACTTATAGGATGAAGCAAAAGCACTGCTAATAGAGAGATTTATATAACTGTAAATGCCTACATTATGTAAGACAAAAAGATCTCAAATGAATAACCTAACTTTACACCTCATGGAATTAGAAAAAGAAGAGCATACTTACCCCACAGTTACAGAAAGAAGGAAGTAATAAAGATAATGGAGAGAATGGAGATAAATGAAATAGAGAATAGAAAAACAATACAGAGAATCAGCAAAACCAGAAGTTGTTGTTTTTTTTTAAGATCAACAAAGTTGACAAAGTTTTAGCTATACTAAGAATAAAAAAAAGATGTAAATCACTAAAATCAGAAATAAAATTAGAGACATTTCTGCTGACTTTACAGAAATAAAAAAGGTTGTAAGACAGTACTGTGAACAATTATATTGTATTTCTGATAAATTAGGTAACCTACATGAAATGGACAAATTCCTAGTAATATACAAATTGCCGACTCAAGAAGTAGAAAATTTGAACAGACCTATAACAAATAAAGAGATGGAGTCAAAAGCCTCTCAAAAGAAAAGCTCTCAGCAAAGAAAAGTCCAAGGGGGGTGGCTTCATTGGTATATTCTGCCAAACATTTAAAGAAGAATTAATGCCGTTCCTTCTCAAACTTCAAAAAAATTGGAGGAAGGAACATTTCCTAACTCATTCTATGAAGCCAGCATCACTCTGATACCACAAGAAAACTACAGCTGTATCTTATATAAATATAGGTGCAGAAATTCTCAAGAAAATGCTAGAAAACCAAATCCAACAGCATATTAAAAGTATTATATACCATGACTAAGTAAGTGGAATTTATCCCAGGAACACAAGGGTGTTTCAGCATAAGAAAATATAGTAAATGTAATGCACTACATTAGAACAAAAGAAAAAAAAACATGATAATCTCAATGGAGAAAAAGTATTGACAAAATTCCACACCCTTTTAGACAAATAAACACTTAGCAAACTAGGAATAGAAGAAAACTTCCTCATTATGATAAAGGACACTCATGAAAAGCCCATAGACAACACCATATTCAATGGTGAAAGACCGAAAGTTCCTCCCCTATGATCAGGAGCAAGACACAGATGCTTACTTTCACTGCTGCTATTCACCGTTGTACCAGAAGTTTTAGCCAGAGGAATTAGGTAAGAAAAAGAAATGAAAGGTGTCCGAATTGGAAAAGAAGAGGCAGATTTGAGCAGAGGTGTGATTGAAGTGACAAAAACTTCATTTGCTTGCCCTATGAATTTCACAGGGTTGGACTAACTTGCGAGTTAAGATTAAATGAATTCACATGCTGATTTATATTGAGCAACATTCCTCTAATTAAGCATAGAAATGTTTTCAGGTATTACGAGGGGTTAATTCATTAAATGTTAAAGGTTCTTCACATCCTGCTATGAAATCCTTATTCCCATAGGTTTACTCTAATAGATTTGGTGACTGTCATCATTCTTTAGTGATAGTTTTTCTGTTAATTTCTTTGTTGGTTGAAAGTCATCTTTTTTTGAGAAGAGCTTTTGGGAAAATGTAGTTCTTAATTTCTTGCACATTCAAAAATGTTTATATTGCTGTTATACTTGATACTGGAATGGGATTTTGATATGTAGATTTTCATCACCCCTTTTCTCCCTAAGGATTTGGTAAGCATTGCTCCACTCTCTTCTAGCACTACATACTGCTGTGGCAAAGAGTGAAGCCAGCCTGATTTTTTCCACGTTGTAGATGAATTGAACTTTTTGCCTGAATGGCAAAAAGATTCCTTCTTTACTGTTGATGCCCAGGAATGGTATTAGGATATGTCTTTTTTTTTTTCAATAAATATAATCGTTTATTTCAATGGTTAATAATGTAAATGTTACTTTAAAAAAATCAACCTGTTCACACATTTGTATATTAAACACTGAAATGATTATTCCATATTGATAGTAATTTTAACCTTTTTTTTTTTTTTGTAACAGTCAATCTTTATTAAAAAAAAAACTGGGGCTTCCCTGGTGGCGCAGTGGTTGAGAGTCCACCTGCCGATGCAGGGGACACGGGTTCATGCCCCGGTCTGGGAAGATCCCACATGCCGCGGAGCGGCTGGGCCTGTGAGCCATGGCCGCTGAGCCTGAGCGTCCGGAGCCTGTGCTCCGCAACGGGAGAGGCCAGAACAGTGAGAGGCCCGCGTACCGCAAAAAACAAACAAACAACAACAAAAAAAAAACAAAGAAACAAACAAAAAAAAATTGGGGGTAATATTTTTATAATAGACTATGGGCAATGCAGATACCTCAACTTATCCATCAATTATGTTTATCTGTGTTATAATAGGAAATTCACAGAGTAATCAACCTACTCGGGTATTTATTTGAGGGAGACCTAACATTCTGGGGTTTTTTTTTTTTTTTTTTTTTTTGCGGTACACGGGCCCCTCTCCTGCCGCGGAGCACAGGCTCTGGACGCGCAGGCCCAGCGGCCATGGCTCACGGGCCCAGCCGCTCCACGGCACGTGGGATTCTCCCGGACCGGGGCACGAACCCACGTCCCCTGCATCGGCAGGCGGACCCTCAACCACTGCACCACCAGGGAAGCCCACATTCTGTTTTGTTTACATCACTGCCTCCTCTTCCATCCTCCACTCTGATTCTTTCAGTCAACCAAACCTAAGTGCAAGTAATACATGTAGTTGAATGGATGCCTAGGGAAAACTACATATTTGAATAAGATTCAAATCAAACAGGCAGATTTTTAAATTATTTAAAGGATATGTCATTGTATTGATTATTCTATGTCAGTTCACCTAAGACATGGTAGGCCTTTGGATTCTAGGATAAGAAAGTTTATGAAGGTTTTTTTAAAAGATGTATTCCTGAATTTATTTGTTTGTACTTGTTTATTTGAAAAATAACTTAGGTATCTTGTATAATAATATATAACTTTTTGAAAGAGAATGAAATAGTTTTAAACAAATCTTTAAAAACTACTTATTTCCTTTCGTTTGTCTGTAGGTATTTTTTGATTTCTTCAGTGATCCATTGGTTGTTTAGTAGCATATTGTTTAGCCTCTATGTGTTTGAATTTTGCAGTGTTTTTCTTGTAGTTGATTTCTAGCCTTATAACGTTGTGGTCAGAAAAGATGCTTGATATGATTTCAGTTTTCTTAAATTTACCAAGGCTTGCTTTGTGGCCTAGCATGTAATTTATCCTGGAGAATGTTCCATGTACTCTTGAAAAGAATGTGGACTCTGCTTCTTTCGGATGGAATGCTCTTTAAATATCAATGAAGTCCATGTGGTCTAATGTGTCATTTAAGTCCTGTGTTTCCTTATTGATTTTCTTTCTGGATAATCTGTCCATTGATGTAAGTGAGGTGTTAAAGTCCCCCACTATTATTGTGTTACTGCCAATTTCTCCTTTTATGTCTGTTAACATTTGCCTTATATATTGAGGTGCTCCAATATTGGGTGCATATATATTTACCGTTGTTATATCTCCTTCTTGGATTGATCCTTTGATCATTATGTAGTGTCCTTCTTTGTCTCTTGTGACAGTCTTTATTTTAAAGTCTATTTTATCTGATGCTAGTATTGCTACTCTGGCTTTCTTTTGATTTCCATTCATGTGGAATACGTTTTTCTATCCCCTCACTTTCAGTCTGTATGTGTCTCTAGATCTGTATGAGTTTCTCATAGGCAGCATATATATGGGTCCTGTTTTTGTATCCATTCAGCCAGTCTGTGTCTTTTGGTTCGAGCATTTAGTCCATTTACATTTAAGGTAATTATTGATATGTTCTTATTGCCATTTTATTAATTGTTTTGGATTTGTTTTTGTAGGTCTTATTTTCCCCCCTTTTGTTTTTATGGTAAAACTTTTATGATAAAAACTCTTCAGAAAGTAGGCATAGAGAGAACATACCTCAACATAATAAAGGCCATATATGATGGACCCACAGCTAACATCATACTCAATGGTGAAACGCAAAAAGCATTTCCTCTAAGATCAGGAGCAAGACAAGGATGCCCACTCTCGCCACTTTTATTCAACATAGTTTTGGAAGTCCTAGCCACAGCAGTCAGAAAAAGAAAAAGAAATAAAAGGAATCCAAATTGGAAAAGAAGTAAGACTGTTACTGTTTGCAGATGACATGTTGCTATACATAGAAAATCCTAAAGATGCTACCTGAAAACTGCTAGAGCTCATCAATGAATTTGGTAAAGTTGCAGGATACAAAATTAATATACAGAAATCTGTTGTATTTCTATACACAAACAGTGAAATATCAGAAAGAGAAATTAAGGAAACAATCCCATTTATCATTGTATCAAAAAGGGTAAAATACCTAGGAATAAACCTACCTAAGTAGGCAAAAGACCTATACCCCCCAAAACTGTAAGACACTGATGAAAGAAATTGAAGATGACACAAACTGATGGAAAGATACACCATGTTCTTGGATTGGAAGAATGAATAATGTTGAAATGACCATAATACCCAAGGCAGTCTACAGATTCAGTACAATCCCTACCAAATTACCAATGGCATTTTTCACAGTACTAGAATAAAAAATTTTTAAGTTTGTATGAAAACACGAAAGAACCCCGAACAGCCAAAACAATCTTGAGAAAGAAGAATAGAGCTGGAGGAATCACTTTTCCTGACTTCGGACTATACTACAAAGTTACAGTCATCAAAAAAGTATGGTACTGGCACAAAAACAGACACATAGATCAATGGAACAGGATAAAAAGCCCAGAAATAAACTGATTCACTTATGGTCAGTTAATCTGCAACAAAGGAGGCAAGAATATACAGTGGAGAAAAGACATTCTCTTCAATAAGTGGTGCTGGGAAAACTGGACAGCTACACGTAAAAGAAAGAAATTAGAACATTCTCTAACACCATATACAAAAATAAACTCAAAATGGATTAAAAACCTAAATATAAGACTGGATACTATAAAACTCTTAGAGGAAAGCATTAGCAGAACACTCTTTGACATAAATTGCAGCGATATTTTATGGGTCCATCTCCTAGAGTAATGGAAATAAAAACAAATAAACAAATGGAACCTATTTAAACTTAAAAGCTTTTGCACAACAAAGGAAACCACAAACAAAATGAAAGGACAACTTACAGACTGGGAGAAAATATTTGCAAACGATGCTACAGCCAAGGGATTAATTTCCAAAATATACAAACAGCTCATATAGCTTAATATCAAAAAAACAAACAACTCAATCTAAAAATGGGCAGAAGACCTAAATAGACATTTCTTCAAAGAAGACATACAGATGGCCAACTGACACATGAAAAGATTCTCAGTGTCACTAATTATTAGAGGAATGCAAATCAAAACTACAATGAGGGCTTCCCTGGTGGCGCAGGGGTTGAGAGTCTGCCTGCCGATGTAGGGGACACGGGTTCGTGCCCCGGTCCAGGAAGATCCCACATGCCGCGGAGTGGCTGGGCCTGTGAGTCATGGCCGCTGAGCCTGCACGTCCGGAGCCTGTGCTCCGCAACAGGAGAGACCACAACAGTGAGAGGCCTGCGTACCGCAAACAGCAACAACAGCAACAAAAAAAACTACAATGAGCAGGAATTCCCTGGCAGTCCAGTGGTTAAGACTCTGCGCCTCCACTGCAGGAGGCCTGGGTTCGATCCCACCTCAGGGAACTAAGATCCTGCAAACCCAGGATTTTTTTTGGTGTGGCAAAAAAAACTACTACAATGAGGTATCACCTAACACCAGTTAGAATGGCCATCATTAAAAGGTCTACAGATAATGAATGCTGGAGAGAGTGTGGAGAAAAAGGAACCCTCCTATACTGTTGGTGGGAATATAAATTGGTGCAGCCACTATGGAGAACAGTATGGAGATTCCTTAAAAAACTAAAAATAGACCTACCATATGATCCTGCAATCCCACTCCTGGGTATATATCGGGAAGTGACAAAAACTCTAATTCAAAAAGATACATACACCTCAGTGTTCACAGCAGTACTGTTTACAATAACAAGACTTGGAAACAACCTAAATGCCCATTAACGAATGAATAAAGAAGATGTGGTGTGTGTGTACATAGACACACACACACACACACACACACACACACACACACACACACACACACACACAATGGAATACTACTCAGCCATAAAAAGGAAAGAAATAATGCCATTTGCAGCAACATGGGTGAACCTAGATATTATCGTATTAAGTGAAGTCAGAGAAGGACAAATATGATGTCAATTATATGTGGAATCTTAAAAAATGATACAAATGAACTTATTTACAAAGCAGAAAGAGACACAGACAAAAAAAACAAACTTATGGTTAGCAAAGGGGCTAGTGGGGTGCAGGGGGGGCGATTGTGATTAATGTATACATACTACTACATATCAAATGGATAAATAACAGGGACCTACAGTATAACACAGGGAACTATATTCAATATCTTGTAATAACCTATAATGGAAAAGAATCTGAAAAGGAGTGTGTGTGTGTGTGTGTGTGTGTGTGTGTGTGTGTGTGTAAATATATATATCTGAATCACTTTGGTGTACACCTGAAACTAACACATTGTATAGGAACTATTCTTCAATTTTTAAAAGTGGTTATTGAAAAATATTTCCTATTTGTAGAATTGTAATACTTATTATTTTATCATTTTAGTAAATAAATTATTGGAAATATTTTTTACGCTGTTGTGGGTAAAATATAAGGTGTGAGTTCTTACATTAATTTTCTATAAATTTGGACACATAATTTCAAAATGTTGATTTCCTTTTCCTGCTGTTCACTTCAAAAAAATTTTTTTTTTAAATTTTTAGGTAGAGTCCAAACAGTATATCAGCTGAGTCATGATATTGATGTTGGTCGTTTCCAAACGCTAATGGAATGTTTAACTGGCACTTTTGAAGAAGTGAAAATTTTAGCATTTGATCTTCTAATGAAGTTACCAAAAACATTTGTACAATTTCAGGTATTTGGACTTTTCTTCTGTTAGTGTAAATGTGGTGTATGCATGAAAACTTTCTATCTTAGCAGCAGTTAAAGCAGTCTGTGGATTGTCCAGGCTCTTTGCATCTGCCTTCTTACTAAATCTTCTGTTTCAGTTATCATTAATACCTCTCCTGTTGCAGGTAGTGGAATGGAGAAGGTAGGGATGGGTAGTGGGGAAGGAGGAAATATTGTAAGAGAAACAAAATCCAAATCAGTGATCTTTGCTTTTTTAAAAAAAATTGTTTTGATAAAAAGGGAGGTGTAGGAGGCAGTAGGTTTTATTGTTTACAAGATTATTGGTAGATTTCAGTTAACTGTGGTCTCCCCAGTTCCCTTGGACATGTTAATATTCGATCAAAACACATCACTTACAGTAACTTGATTTTTTTTTTAGATAATCTCCCTGCATAGTAGACTGGGAAGCTTAGTGTAAATGAGGTAGAGAACATGTTTCTGATCTTCCAACAAGTAATAGCTAAACTGAGACTGAAACTCAGAGTACTTGAGGTTAACAGCATTTTTCTCCCTGGGTGTTGTACCCCATCCCCAGCCCCCATGCTCTTCCTGATGCCTTGCACTTCCCACCATGGGGTGAGAATCAAAGATGGTCTCAGGGGTGAAGGCAAAGCTTGGGGATGGGTCTTCAGGAGACCCTGGTACTTGGCTCTACCCTTGAAGCTTATTCTGGGGCACTGAGGTCACCAGCAGCTGTCGGGTCACTGGCTCTAGAGCTTTGCTGTGGCTCCCTGTTGGAGCTGTATACAGGCCACGGGAGCCTTTAGGGGTGGGAGCTGAGCCATGGTCTGGGCTCTAGCTATTTGGCTCTGTTTAGGTATGGCAGTTTGTAGATGCAGTGGGATTCTGTCGGAGCACATGTCAGAGAGCCTAAGGTGTCTTACCACTGCTTCTGGACGGCATTGCAAAATCTCAAACATTTCTGACTTGGGTTCACATTGAAAGTTGCTCCCTGGTGTCCACCTATCCTGGTGGTCTTTCAGGTGCCCTGATGTGCAGAAACTTCTTTGGTACTTAGGCTGCTAACTTTTGTACTTTATAAGCATTTTTAAAGAAGATGCTTTCTCTTTCTCTGTTTCCCCTTCCACCAACCCTCACCTCTTACCATTCATCTCACTGTAGCTTCGTATCATATGTATAACTATGCCTCATTCCTGGCTAGTATTTTGAGAGTATCTGGAGTGGGGAAAGGTATATATTATGGCACCTATATGAAAGACCTGGTCCTTACATGGACTATGAAGGCCCCTCAGGGGGGCTCTGTGTATCTAATTTGATAAACACATGCTTGGTATATAGACACAACTTAAAGAATTCAGGAAACTTAGTAGCACATATAGCTTGCTATAGGATTCTGGTAGTTATATATTTGGTCTGGCTTGTGTATTAGTAAATGGTCCCAGATTGAAGATTTTAAATTCAAGATTTTAAAATATTAGTTATGTATTATATTTTCAAAGTCTTTCTTTGGGTATACCCTATGTAATATGTAATTAACTTTTTTAATATAGCTAACTTGAAAACATTTTTTGAATGCTAGCCTAATCTCTCTAAGGATCTGTATATTCATATTTTGATGGCATATCTTTCTAATATATGACTTTACTACTCACCTAGTCTCTTGCCCTTCTTTCTTGTGGAGCTACATATCCAAGGTCTTTATATTTTGATTGACCTGAGATGATAGAACAAAGATGCTCTTTTAGATTCCAAAGGCTATTTATTTTGTTTCTTACTAACTGGTTGGTTAGTTTAGGGACTTAACTGTCAGTTACAAAAAATGGTTGAGATGCTTAATTAATTCTTTCTAATATTTATTTAGATTTGAGTTTTAGCCACTGTCTTCCAGTTTTTTAGGTCATAGAAAATTAAACAGCAAATAGCAAAGAATTTAAATAGCAATAGGCTGATATTTGAGTCTATTATTTGATATTAGAAGACATTATTAAATATTGGTATACCTAGATAATGATTTTTTCCCTTATATTAGACAGTTATGAGATAATCCTAGTAGAATCAATATTGTTGAGCAACGAAACCCTAGGTTCCAGTGTGGTGAACATGCAACTTGTCAACTGTGGAGTTGGGACTAGGATCCATGTCTCCTGTCCTCAGCCCTGTACCTTTCCATGTGTATTACAGTGAACTGCCCTTTGTTCTGTCTTCTTGAGGACAGGCTGTGTGAGTGCATGTTTAGATGAGATATAGGTGTGGGAGCTCTAATGCAGAATTTCTGAGGTTGATCTTATCACTTTATTTTTCACACATATACATGGAGCTTTGCTAGGAACAGCCTGGTGAATTTGTATTTTCATATGTATGTGTATTTTTCTCCATTGAACTAGCTGTATGGGAAGGGGGTGGGGAGAAAGGCAGGAGCATGACTCCCAGTAAAACAAATCTTGACATACAGAAGAACTCTGGGCTATATAGAAATAACGAAGATGATCTGGTTATAGTATAGCAGAATTTCTACAGGAAAAAGTATACTTTTGCTGAAGAAAGAGGTACTTAAAAAAAAAAGCTTTATCCGGACTTCCCTGGCAGTCCAGTGGTTAAGACTCTGAACTTCCAATGCAGGGGAACTAAGATCCCGCGTGCCACTTGGCGCAGCCTAAAAAAAAAACAAACTCCAGCCTATATTCAGAGAATTAATGTTCGTATCGGTTGTCAGTTGTGTGGCATAAATATGTGTTATTCCTTCAAATTAAAGAAATGTTTAAGTGATAATGACTGAGTTTCTGCTTTATCCTAGGATTCAGAGAAACTACAAGGCTTATTCCAGGCAGCACTGGAGCTCAGCACAAGCACCAAACCATATGACTGTGTAACAGCTTCCTACCTACTGAACTTCTTAATCTGGCAGAACGCTCTGCCGTCATCTCTGTCTGCTTACTTAAAAACTCAGCGGGTTGCATGTGGAGATGGGGATAAGTCTGCTGCTCTGGTGGAAAGTAACACATTAATAGGTTCGTATTGAGTAAATGACCTTTTGCTCTTATTTATCAAAACCAATATCTTACTTTCTTCACTATCAATATGGTTGGGCTATCTAATGGTTAAGCACTTTGTGGTTTTTTTTTTTTATTTAAGAGTTTACCAGCTTTGTAGTTTACCAGCATATAAGTATATCATGAATTTCTCCTTTTCAAATAAATAGTTTACTCAACTATATTGCGTCTAAATAGAGGATTCACGTTAAATAAGTACATATGCAAATGTACATTAATAGAGCTTTTATTTAAATAAGACCTCTTTCTCTACCAAAAATGTACTTTTTTTCTACAGAAATTTTACTATGACTATAGCCAAATCATCTTTGTTAATTCTATATAGAGCAGAGTTCCTTTGTCTGTTGGGGTTTATGTTTTAACTGGCTGTCATACCCTTGCCTTTTACTCTTCCCATATAGCCAGTTCCAAAACCTAGGGTCTGAGTTCATTTAGATCTAATGATTTTAAACAAATATTTGTTGGGGGTTCATGTAGTTAATTTTATCCTAGTAAATCTTCATTTTGGAATTGTACTATAAATAAGGATAGGTAGAGATTTTTATTAAACAAAACAGAGGTCAGATGTTGAAAGAGAGTTGACAATTATTCTCTCCAAGATAGTAGAAAAAGCCATGAAAAAGAGAACTAATAATGGGAGAAAATTAGGAGGCCATGGATAGTTCTGGTGGAAATGTGGCCATAGAGCTGGGGATAGAGAGATGACAGTGCCATGGAACATGACGTGCCGAACTCTAATTGCTTCAGGGCTGGATTCCAGAGGAGACCCCGATAAGATGATAAGAAGAGGTCTGCAATTGGGGTGAACTGGGGAGTTCATACTTCATGTAAAGCCTTTCAAATTTAAGACATTTTTAAACTTTTTGAAATATTTCAAACATACAAAGAATATTTAAATATATAGGATTTAAATAGTAATAATATAAAAATTTCACAAGTTCTGTCCCCAAGCTAGGTAATAACACTCAGCTTAAGAAGTATTGATACAACAGCACCCATAACTTTGAAGCCTCTTCTTTATCCTAGCTCCCTCCTCCTACCATGTAATTACTGCCCTATGTTTTCCTTCCTTCCTTCTTCCCTCCCTCCCTCGCTTTCTCCCTCTCTCCCTTCTGCTGTGCCAGGTCTTAGTTGTGGCATGCAGTCTTCTTAATTGTGGCATATGAACTCTTAGTTGCATGCCATATGCTGCATGCATGTGAGATCTAGTTCCCCGACTAGGGATCGAACCTGGGCCCCCTGCATTGGGAGTGCAGATTCTTACCCACTGGACCACTAGGGAAGTCCCTCCTATACACTGTTGATGGGAATGTAGAATGGTCTGGCCCCTTTGGAAAACAATCTGGTAGTTTCTTGAAAGGTTAAACATATAATTACCATATGACTCCACAGTTCCTCTCTTGGGCATTGTCTTAATCAGCTCAGGCTGCTATAACAAGATACCGTAAAGTGGGTGGCTTAAACAATAGGCATTTATTTCTCACACTTCTGGACGCTGGGAAGGTTAAGATTAAGGTGCCAACAGATTTGGTTCCTGGTGAGAACCCTTTTCCTAGTTTGTAACAGCAGCCGTCTCAGTCTGTGCTCACATGGAGGAGAGAGTAAGCTCTGGTCTGTCTTCCTCTTCTTATAAGGACACTAATCCCATCCTGGGGGTCCCACCCTCATGACTCAGCTAAACTTGATTACTTCCTAAAGATTCCACCTTTAAATTTCTTTGCATTGAGGGTGAGGGTTTCAGCATGAATTTGCGGGGGGGGGGGGCAAGCAGGGACACACAAACATTCAGTCCATAATGGTCATATACTTAAGAAAAATGAAAACTATGTCCAGACAAAAACTTGTGCATGAATGTTCATAGCAGCATGATTCTTAATAGCCAAAAAGTGGAAACAACTCACATGTCCATCATCTGATAAATGGATAAATAAAAGGTGGTATATCCATACAATGGACTGTTACTGAGCTGTTAAAAGTAATGAAATATTAATATATGCTACAACATGGATGAACTTTGAAAGAAGCCACATATTGTATGATTCCATTTATATGGTATGTCCAGAATAGGCAGAAAATGCTTAAGTGGTTGCCTAGGACTGGGGAAGGTGAGAGGTGCAGGGAGGGGAGTGACTGATAATGGGTGAGACTTTTTTGAGGGGGGGAGGATGAGAATGTTCTAAAATTGACTGTGGTGGTGGTTGCACATAGCTGTGAATATCCTAAAAATCCTTGACTTGTACACTTTAAGTGTATAAATTGTATGGTATATGAGTAATAGATCAGTAAAGCCATTGTTTTTTAAAATCTGTCCAAATAGCACATGGCACATAGGCCTGGGGTCTCTTAACCCAGGTAGAGGATGTCTAGGAGAAATGATCCAGAATGAATGCTGTAAATGGATCCAGGAAGTTAGGGCAAAGACACAGTACTACCTTAACTGGAAATGGAGAACAGGCTGGATAACCTTGAAAGATCTCTTTTTTCATTCAAAAACCTCTAGTATAAAGTTCAACTGAGTTGGGTGCTTTCGTGGAAACTGTTCTGCTGTGTACAAATTTGTAAATGTGTTTTTAAACTGGCGTTATTTTGGTGGGTTTTGGTGGGTTTTTTTGCTTTTTCTAGTTATCAAATGCTTGTTGGAAAATCTTGAGGAAGAAGTATCTCGGGCTGAAAATTCTCTGCTTCAGGCAGCAGCATCGTTTCCAATGTACGGGCGGGTCCACTGTATAACAGGAGCTTTGCGGAAGCTAGCTCTAAAGTAAGTATATCCCCCCCGCTCTTTCCTCAGTACTCACTTCTGAGCTTTAAACACTTATTGGAATGTGTCCTGGGAAAGGAACATATTGCCTTAAAGGTAATTAAAAATTAGATTTTAAAATGTACATATAGGGCTTCCCTGGTGGTGCAGTGGTTAAGAATCTGCCTGCCAATGCAGGGGATACAGGTTTGAGCCCTGGTCCGGGAAGATCCCACATGCTGCGGAGCAACTGAGCCCGTGTGCCACAACTACTGAGCCTGTGCTCTAGAGCCCGTGAGCCACAACTACTGAAGCCCACGAGCCACAACTACTGAAGCCTGTGCGCCTAGAGCCCGTGCTCTGAAACAAGAGAAGCCACTGCAATGAGAAGCCCACGCACTGCAACGAAGAGTAGCCACCGCTCACCGCAACTAGGGAAAGCCCGTGTACAGCAGCAAAGACCCAACACAGCCAAAGATAAATAAATAAATAACTTTATTTAAAAAAATACATATATACACATATTTTTATGTCTTAAATATTTTATAGATTGCACGATTTTGAAACCCAAATTCTTTTGACCCCTTTTGTCTATTAATTTCATCTTGAAAATGTGATTTTTGCTCTTAGTGTAAACTACCCTAATGTCTTTGTTGCAGCAGCCTGCAGTTGGTGAATGAGTGGAGACCCGTGGTGGAGAAGCTCCTTGTGACGTCCTACAGGCTTTCCGCCGTGGTGTCTCCAGTTATTCAGAGCTCCTCCCCAGAAGGCCTCATCCCCATGGACACTGATGCAGGTCAGTAAATGAAGAAAGCTAGAATTACTATGTTTTTTCCCCTAATCATTTCTTCAGAGAGATACAGAGGCTAAATAGGGGGAAAAGAAATTATTATTATGACTAGTGATATTTCTGCCTTTTTAGTAATATTTTTAACTATGAAAAAATAACCAAAATAAATAAATAGCCAGGTGATCAGCAAGGTACTTCCTCTTCTGGGATGAATTGGGTTTTATAATATATCATTTCAGAATACAACCTACCAGGGTTGTATTCTGGCAGGCAGTATAAAAATTAGAGAGAAGTTGATGGGGTTCAGTCAGAGAAGGCAACTTGTTAGAAATCTGAATAGGCAAAGACCATTGGACATACAAAGACCATTTAATTTAAAAAAAAAAAAAATTGGAGGAGATAGTCAAAATGCCCAAAACCGAACTCATGAACTTTCATCTGTCTTTTCCTTCCCAACTCTTGTATTTTTGCAAATGGCCCTACCAGAGACCTGTTTATGCAAGTCAGGAGCCTAGGGCTGCTTGACATCTCCCCTTTGCTCCTTATATCTAGCCTGTCTCCACGTTCTTTCAGTGGTGCCCCTTAAATAGCTTTCAAATCTCTTTTTCTTTTATCTGCATCTTCTTACCTTACTGTAGGCTTTTATCCTCTCTTGTTTCCCCACATCTACTTTTATCTCCTTCCATTTCCTTTTTACCACATCCAAAGTAATCTTTTCTAGTCATATAATCTATCATGTTACACATAATCTTTACTTAACCCTGTGCTCTGCCCACCCCCTCTTCCTTTTTATTTAAAATACGTTAGTGACCAGGTCCTGTAATAGTTTTGCTCCTGCTACCTTGCCAGTCTTGTCTCTTAGCATTCTCCCTTTCTCATAGATTTCTCCTTCATGGAGTTGTTGCAGTTTAACAGGAATCTTGTCTGTTTTCCTCCCTTGTGCTTAGCACAGTGCCTGGCAGAAGGAGGTACACTATCAATAGTTGTTAGAATGAATGAACAATTCCTGAAAGTATAGGAACTAAATTCAGTGCCTGGGATGCCCTTGGTGGTATGTGTATACAGCAGTTCCCTCTTAATCTGAGGGCTATATGATCCAGGACCCCCAGTGGATGCCTGACAGTGCA
Source organism: Delphinus delphis (assembly GCF_949987515.2). Classification (NCBI taxonomy): domain Eukaryota; kingdom Metazoa; phylum Chordata; class Mammalia; order Artiodactyla; family Delphinidae; genus Delphinus; species Delphinus delphis. Next base: position 55,196,612 of record NC_082694.2, read on the forward strand.
GATAGTACCAAACCCTATACAGACTGTGTTTTTTCCTATACATACATACTTATGTTAAAATTTAATTTATAGATTAGGCACAGTAAGAGATTAACAATGATAACCAATAATAACAGAATAATTATAACAGTATACTGTAATAAAAGTTATGTGAATGTGGTCTCTCTCTGTTTCTCTCAAAAAATCTTACCACATTGTGCTCACCCTTTTTCTTGTGTGGATGTGAGATGATAAAATGCCTGTGTGATGAGGTGAAGTGAGGTGAATGACGTAGGCATTATGACGTAGTGTTAGGCTACTGTTGACCTCCTGGCGATACATCAGAAGGAGGAGCCCTGACGATGTTGGTGGTTGGATGTCAGCTGCAGACGATGTTGATGGTTGCGGATCCCAGGTGGGATGGAGAGGGACAGTGTGAGGGGATTACTGGATCTGTACTACAACAGGCCAGAAGGGATTGGCCGTTAAAGGTATATACTAACATGAACGTTCCTTTGAACACCTAGAAAATCATGAAGTAAATTTATATTTTGGTGTTGAAGTAAAGTTGGTGAATGCATTTTGGAGTGCAAATGAGAGGCTTCTATTAAAAACATACTGAGTAAATCATAAACACACACTGCATCATACAATACAATACTTTGGGCCGATAATTAAACTAATCTAGAGTTGTGTGGTTGCATAGAAAATGTTACGTTTTGTTCTCCACTAAAAATGAGTTGGAAGGTTGGTGGTGGTTCATGATACTAAGATACAGTTACAGATTTATTTTGACTGATAGTCTAAATACTAAAATTTGTTGGTTTAGTTTTCCTACTTAAACAGTGCATAGGAATAAAGAACATCCAGTCTGATCGCTAATATTTGGATCAGGCCATACCAATATATTTTGGGTGAGAAATCTTGAATGTTTGTCACCAGTTGTGGGTAGGGCCTTCAGAGTATGCTAAAATTTTGTTTGTTATTAAAGTTTTAAAATATCTGTCAGTCTCAAAAACTGTCTATGGTCCACTAACTTTTCCTTAATTTTGCCTTTTTTCCTCTGGTTGTCTCCATTTTTCTTATGTCTTTCCCATGTTATCTGCCATGCATTCTGAATTCTTTGAAAAAAGTCTCCCCTGAAAGCCACAAAAATGGTTCTTAAAATTTTATTCTGGTTACCCCTCTCTTTTTTCTTAATCTTTCTATGGTTTCTTTTTGGGCCAGTGTTACTTTCTCGTGGCTATCAAAATTTGTTTTTGGCAAAATTTCATGGAAGCCACAAGTGAACATAAGATGTTGGCTGAACCATTATGATACCAGTTTGGGTCTTTGTATTTCCCATAATACCTAAAATATAAGTGTGTATAATAGGTATACAGTAAGTAACCCATTCTTTGATTTGTTAATTGGTTTTAGATGATTACCTGTTGTTATTTTCTTTCAAAATCTGAGCCTGCCTAGCTCTTTATTACCTAGTCATCCATAAATTCCTTCAGCCCATGTTACTGAACCTCTGCCATGACCCAGTTTCTGTTCTAGGCACTAGCAGTTGAGCAGTGAACGAAGTCTTGCATTCGTGAAGTTTACATTTCCTAATCCAGCGAGTGCTTACTAAGAAATAAAAATGAATTTTAATATAATACTAGGACTGGAAATCTAACTTAGAAAGTAGTATATTACTTATTCATTTCAAAGCCAAATATGGAGTTTTCATGGTATTCCTGGGCCATAAAAGATTATTTTTGTTGGTAGTGGGGTTTCTTACCTCTTAAAACAAAATTCATTGAAATTTATTGCTCTTCCTTCATCTATTTGAGCACTGTATTTGAGATTCTTAGACAACACTGAGAAAAGCAATGTAAGGGAGATGGCAGCCTTTGTCTATGGACAGTTTCTGTTGTGCTTTTTTGTCCAATCTTCATCCTATTTAAAATAGTCACCATATTTTGAAAGTACACTCAAGTGTCATGAAGACCTTATATAAATAATTTTCACATTATCCATCCTATGAGTCCCTTCTTATAGTGCTAATTATCAAGTACTGAAAATTAGAAAATTTTTCTTTGGCTGTACGCGGGCCTCTCACCGTTGCGGAGCACAGGCTCTGGACGCGCAGGCCCAGCGGCCATGGCTCATGGGGCCAGCCGCTCCGCGGCATGTGGGATCCTCCCAGACCAGGGCACGAACCTGTGTCCCGTGCATCAGCAGGCGGACTCTCAACCACTGCGCCACCAGGGAAGCCCTGAAAATTACAAAATTTTTGAGGGCAAATACCCGCGAGGGACGTCTTCATGTGATGTGGAACTGGGGTTTTACATAATCTCATCTCTCTCCCTCAGAGTCAGCAAGCCGCTTGCAGACGATTTTGAATGAGATTCAGCCCCGAGATACTAATGATTATTTCAATCGAGCTAAAATTTTGAAAGAATGTGATAGCTTTGATTTGGAGGACTTGAGTGCCAGTGTACCGAATATTGATACTTCTGCAGAAATCAAAGGTATATATAAAATCAGCATTGTAGTCAGTATTTAAGCGACAAATAAAATGTGCAAAATGCTCTTTTTCTATAGTAAATCAGAGGCTGCAAATGTGTGTAGTACACTTCTAGAAAACAAAGTCTTTTTTGAGCTTATAAATGATTTATTTTGGGGAATGAGTTTATAAGACTTTACCAGAAAATGGTGTTCACCAGTGCAGTGTATAAGGTGCTTCAGCAAAAAGCCTTTGAGTACTGAAACCTGTCTTGACAGCCAGGTGATGTAGGAACAGTGATGCACAGTGAACTTGGGTTTGGGGAGCAGTCTGCTTCTCCCAGCACTATGGTTTGATGTTGTGAGAGTCCTTGTAGTCAGTCAAACAGCCTTTTAAGGAAACAAATTTATGACTCAGAGAAATGTGAGCTGCTCTGTTGTACCAGGCCTCCAGAATTCAAATTCTTACTGTTTGTTTTCTCATTAGTTCTTTTATAATTTTCTATAATGCTGTAAAAAGTCATCAGAAGCAGTAATATCTTATTTATTTATAACATATTCTACATTCTCCACTAGATGGGGATATTGTCTTGTAAAAATTTCTCTTTATGGTTTTTTTTTTTTTTTTTAATTACACAAAATAACACAAATGTATGCTTGTAATAGTTTCAAATAATACGGAGATAAATATGAATTAAAAACAAATTAATTTTGTTTTCTTTCATTTTCTTATTTCCTCCTCAATCCTACTTCATCCCTCTTTAGTATACATCATTTCAGACCAATTTTATGTATTTAAGTGTATGTACATTTATCCTTTGAGTTTAGTGGCCTTTTAAAAGACAAATGGGATTACGTTAAAAAGTTTATTTTGTTAACTTACATTTTAAATTTAATAGCTTCTTTTGGATATTTTTTTTAATGTCAGTACTAAAATATTTCTAAAGCTAGAAGAAGAGAGTAAGGATTCTTATAGCTAATTGACCGTGGAATTTAAATATATTTTGAAAGAGAATTTGTATTTTCCTTTGAAAGAAAAGTCGTATCCTATTCTTTTACTGACATAGCAGCCACCCTCACCAAAACAAATAATAAAATACATTTATTATAGTCATATTTTATGGATAACTGAGAGGCAGGAAGAGTTTGTTTCATTAACTTCCAAAGGTTAGACTTCGGTTTTAGAATAATATTGTGTTTTATTTTTAAATTTATTTTGAATATAGTATATTAAATAAAATACTGTGATTCCTACCCATAACACATTCCCAACAAATGTTAGTTATTTTCTCCTGAATAAATATAGCATATGCCAAATTGGTTTGTTCAAGCAGATTATTCTTGGGGAAATTATGAATAAGCTTGTTCTAAGAAACCTGGGATGTGAGTAATCAAGTGCCTAGTGTTGCAATAGTTTTTTTTTTTTTTTATTTTTTAAGGTAAAGAAGGAAAAACATGTGACGTAACTGCTCAGATGGTGCTGGTATGTTGTTGGAGAAGCATGAAGGAAGTCGCTTTACTGTTAGGCTCACTGTGCCAGCTTCTACCCATGCGGTCTGTGCCAGAATCTCCTGATGGATTATTGACAGTGAAACAGGTAGGGTAGCTGTTTATTCCACCTGGTATAATTTCTGGTCAAAGCATAAATCACAAACTTTTATTTAAAAGTTAAATAACTTAAAAAAAAATTTTTTAATAACTTAAAAAACAATTTTAACATTTTTCTTGAATAAAATCTTACAGATGTCAACTGAAGAAAGTTCATTAAAGTATAGGAATTGGATCTTGCAATCCGTTTCCAAACTTTGGCATTTTTAGAAATGTTTTTATTTTTCTAAGTTATATAAATAATGATAGCTTTTACCTCACTTTTAACTTCAGTATTAACATTTGAATTTTTATTTCTCCATTGAACACACACAAACTTAAAATTCAAATGTAAATGAAATTGTCTATTTAGTAAAATTCCACAAACCTCTTAAATTTTGCAAAGAAAAAATATATATATATTTTTTCTTTATATACTGGTTGATTATGGATCTCATGTTTCCCTCTACATTGATGATAAAGTTGTAGTTACTTTGGTTTTTTTGGCTGACTTTTAAGACCACAAAGTCAGTTCCATCTGGGACTATTCAAGTGACTTGAGTGCAGTGTTTATAAGAAATTAGCTTACCACAAGCATTTCATTTGGAAATATTTTAGATTTATTAGATTTCTGTTTTTAATTGATTCCCTCTTCCTTTCCATATGGTTTCAACAAATCCATTTCCCACCATTTTCCAGCAAAGATACATAACATGTACTTTCATTTTTAACCTTTTTCAAATAAAGATAATTTCTCCCGTAGGGTGTTATGACATTTAAGAACAAAACAAATATTGTAGTATGCTAATGCTGATTATTTCTGTAATAACCATGTGACCAGTTCCATGGAAATAATGCTAATATTTTTATTCTCACACTCTCTGTGGCTGATATGTTTGCATCTGGTTAACAGCTGGGCTTGTGATGTTGCAAGGCTCTGAGACAGAGAACGGCAGAGGGGAACAGAACACTGCCAGCTTCATTATGTTCCTTATTCTCTTCCAAATCAAACAGGCGTTAGTGTCCTAGAGTTACTTGCAGTCCTTACTGGTGACTGGCTGGAGTGCCAGTGCCAGCGTCTTTGCTGGGGAATCCAGCTATGATTAATGGTTACTTCACTGATGTTCACCATCTCACTAAGAAGTAAATATGGGCTAGAGCCCCTTGACTTCTCAACTTTTCAAGGACAAGTTAAAACATCTAGTGTTTTAGGTTTGTTGGCCAGTGTTTAAAAACAAAATTAAGGGAAACATATTTTACTTTTACTATAACTGAGAAAGACCTGAAAGCTTCCTGTGAAAATCATTTTGCCCTGACACCTTTTACAGAGCACCCAAATCTTATGAAGTTATATGGGATATCCAGGTTAAATTGGGAATTAATTTTTTAAAATTGGGAACTAATATAAAATAGAAGAGATGTTTGTAAAACAACAACAATAACAAAGAGAGGCTCTTATAAACCAAAGAACTCTTCTGATGACTGTTTTCTTGAATAAGAAATAGAATCCTGTTTTTCTGTAAAATATCCATTTCCATTCTAATAAGGTCCAGTCATTTCTCCATGTCGCCATTCATGTGGTGACCCCACATATATATGTTTGAGAAGAAATTAATGACTGAGTGAGTGAACAAGAGTGTATGTGATGGCACGGTTCTGACATTGAAACCCTGCCCTCTGTGGAAAACTTTAGTCTTGATCATGCTAAATTTTACTAAAAAAATTAAAATGCTCTTAAAAAAATTATTAATTTTTTTACATTTAAAAAAATGCAGGGACATTTAGTCAATGAAATCTAAAGTTATCAAGAAATTAGTATTACTTATATTACTAGAGGATTCCTGCTTTTAAACATATAGTTTTGTTCCGTGAAATTCCTTTAAACTAAACATATTCCTATGTATTTAGTACTTTTAAGAGTTAAAAATATAAATGACAGAGAAGAATGCAGTCTGCATTGGAGTGCTGGGGCCACACCTAGGGTCTACCTTCCTTCCAAGGGCATAGCCGCCCTGGCATCACTAGTTCTTCTGTGCACCTAGTGGCAAAGCTACAAATGTACGCGTCAACAGTGTAGGTGAATGTGACCACAAGAGACCTGCAGAGGCAGGGAAGTGACTTACGGGCAGAATGCTCCGCGTTGTTGGGGAGAATTGGGAACTTGGATTTCTCATTAACAAGAATCATAAAAACCATGATCTCCTTTTCTCTCAGTGGATGAAGGAAGTTGTTCTATAGAACCTGAAATACTGGTGTTCAGCCTGTTGCTTCTCTTGCTCTCCACTCACCCTTCACTACTGAAAAAGGAATAGGATTCTACTGCCATTTTATATTTGAGGTCTCACATTTTGACGACGGAGAGGATTTCTCATGGAACTCAGCTCCTTTAAGCCCATCCTGATTTTACAGCCCTTTGTTAAAGGGGTGACAACTTCCATCCCCCATACATGAGTATAGTTTATACTAGGCCAGCAGGTGGTGAGACTCCAATTTGGGGATTTTTGCTGCTGTACGAGGAGAGGAGCTGGTGCTCGCTTATAATTCTGAGTATTCAGTGCTGTATTCACATACTGTTGGAGCTGGAAGGCTCACAGAGATGATATTATCCAGCTCTCTTGCACAAGGGGAGACTGAAGCCCTTGGATGTTACCTGGTTTGCCCAAGATCACAAAGCTGGTTTGTGGCAGCTCTGGGACAGGAACCTGATTCTTCTGCTTCCCAGCCTGTATTCCGACATGACACAGTGCTGCCTTTGTTCTGAATGGCTCATTTAATTTTTCTTTAAATTTAATTTTCCCAGCTTCCCATAGCCAACCAGATTTTTGCAAGCAACAGGACAGTAAGGCAACTTGCTACTGAACTTTATAGCAAATGATCCATTCCCTTAGATGATTGCTTGTGAAGGAGTGTGTCCTCTGCGACTTCATCAAGAAGAAAATGTGTTCATTCAGAGGCATGTCTGACCCTTCTCCTGCGCTGTAATCACATTATGAAAGGTTCTTTCATAATGTCCCTGTCCGAGAGGCAGAGATAAAACCAGCTTTGAGGGATGTAAGTCGAGACCCTTAAAGAGTGAGCAGTGCATGCAACCTTATCTCACAAACTTCCTGACTGGTGTGTGTCTGGGTTTCAAGCTGGGTGCTTTGCTGATGCAGAGCTTTTGCTTGATACATTGTTGGTCCTCTTTCCATGGGATATCGGATACCCAGTACCTACTGATTTTTTTAAACTTCCTCTACCTGGACTATCAGTTCATATGTTTATATATTTCCCCTAATATTCCTAAAAAGAAGCTTTTGGGTAGATTTTTTTTTTAATGTACCTGCTTTCTGCTTCCTAGGAATTATTGCCACAGAAATCACGTGATTAAGAATAATTACCAACTATTAGAAATGAGCAATTTTAAAAACTCCTACTTTAGATTCTATTGTAATTTTCATGATGTACATGGCTAACTGGGTTTATATGGTCCCTCAGTACCTTTTGTTACTGTTTTAGGTTTTTGTTAATGAACTGTAAGTGGGATGTATGTTTATTAGCATTTGTCAGTCTTAAAGAAATTACCTTTTGTATTTTCTTTTACCAAAGTTTATTTTTTAGAAATTATGAGTAAGTATTCATTGAACTGTGCTGAATGCAGGTTACCATTTTTAAGCTGTGAAGTGAAGTTGAGCATGTAATTACATCATTTAGTCAACTATTTATTGACTGCCTTACTACAAGGGTGTTGTGGGAATATTAAGAAATAGAATATGTGGTTCTCTGAGCTCAAAGGGCTTGGAAATGTAATAGGGGATACAAGACAAATTCATTTCAAAAAGTCAGACTAAAAGGCAACTGTTAAAATGGCACATGGTTAAGGATTTGCCAGAAAACAAAGAATAAACGTTCTGGTGGGAAGATGTCTGAATACCAGGAAACCATCATCTTTGTTATTATGTAGGACAATGTTTGGGCTTTCACGAAATCCCAAGTGTTAGTAGGAAATCACTATAGTAGAGAATGTCCAGTTTAAGATGTTAATTATCTTACTGTAGTATAAACTTTTATAAACTATTCCATTTAACCAAAGTGGAATTAGAAACTCCTGTTGACATTCCTAAGGTTGTGGCTGTGTCTTTTTTTTTTTTTTTTAGTGGTACGCAGGCCTCTCACTGTTGTGGCCTCTCCCGTTGCGGAGCACAGGCTCCGGACACGCAGACTCAGTGGCCATGGCTCACGGGCCCAGCCGCTCCGCGGCATGTGGGATCCTCCCAGACCGGGGCACGAACCCGTGTCCCCTGCATCGGCAGGCAGACTCAACCACTGCGCCACCAGGGAAGCCCGTGGCTGTGTCTTAAAGTAAAATTTAAATTAAGGTTTAGGGGTTAAGTCTCACTACTTGATGACACAAAATGAAAACAAAAATTGACATTTAGCAATATTGATTGCTATGCTCTACCAAGTACTCTGCTAAATGCTTATTTGCATAATCTCATTTATTTCTCAGAATAATCCTGTGAAGTAGGTTCTAGTTTTATCCCCATTTCACAGATGAGAGAACTCTGTTACTTATGTAATTAGCTTGTATTGGTAAGGAGGCTGAGCAGGGTTCCTGAACTCAGCCCTCTTGGCTCCAGAATCCCAGATCTTAACCACTGCACATGCTCTTTGTAGAAATGTCCCACCTGTATACTTGAATCTTTATGGACTTACTAACTCATAATGAGGGGAATTAGCTTTGATTTTTCTACTGTATTTCTCTCTACTATCTAGATAAAGGACAAACAAAAAATGTATTTACATTTGCCCTTTGTGGGTTTTATGCTCTAGGTGAGCATTTAGCTCCCCTGTTTGGTCTGTTGGTGAATTATAGGTGCCTAGAGACATGGCACGTAGCTAGTCTGTTGGTGAATTATAGGTGCCTAGAGACATAGCATGTAGCTCTCCTCCCCTGTGGAAATTTATACCCTGTAAATCCATAAAGCATGTTAATTTGCCTATAGAAGTAGGTTTTATGGAAGGTTAGAACCAGGATATACTAAACTTAAAAAGATAGTGATTAGAATTTCATTTTAAGAATAGAAATCAGTGCCCTTTTTTTCCCATATTTAATTGTCTTTCAGAAATTCTGAGATATATATTATTTATTAAGAAAATATTTTGTAAAGACATCATCCATGTTAAAAGAAAAGTTTTTATGAACTTTAAATAGGAGCTATGTATCTAATAGATTGAAAGGCAATCGAGTTGAATTTTCAGAGGAGTTATTCATTTTTTAAATAAAATTTTGAAATTCTTTTTCTGATTCTACTGTTGTCATAAGTTTCTACAGGGTTAAATATGTTCCCTATAGTCTGATCATCCAAGGGGAGAGTGTCAGCATGGCCCCTGTTCCCTGTCCAGCTACTCATGGACCACATTGCCCTGTTGACTCCTCCCACCCACTGTGATAGGGTACATCCCTACCTTGCAACCCTGTCTTCTTCCACTATTTTCTAGCATGAAATCTTGAGGCCATTCAGCCAGGTCTGCTATCACTCTCCTGTATAGTCTGTGTTCATTCATGTAAAAAGACCCAGTGAAGTGTCTGACAGGTAGCGGATACTTAATAAATGTTTGTTCATTTATTCTAGTATGCCAGCTTCTTCTCATGTTAATTATCCTTTTCTGTATTGGTTCACTCATGTATATCCTGTTTAAGGTCTGGCCATGAAGCTTTTTCTAATTATTCATTTCAATGCAAAAAGAGCTGTCATTTCTTAGTGCTGTTAAGCTTTGCTGTTAAGCTTCTGATGGGTACCATCCAGAATATTGGTTTTCTCTGAAAGCCTTCGGAGGACAAACACCTTGTTTTGTTCTTTGTCTACCCAGCACTAAGCTGCTAAGCATTTGACAGGGTGCTAAAAAAGTACTTACTGTCTGATTAATAGAAATATACTCTCTTCAAAGGGAAAAATTCATATTAAGCCTGGGTGTTACCTAGGTGGGTTTGTTGGGAAATTAAGTGCAAAATGGAATGAGAAAAAATGGTCTACCTCTCACTTGTGTCTTTAGAATCTCATTCTGTTTTCTGAGGCCAGGATTACCTAGGGTTGAGGTCTACCCTTCAGAAGAGAGACCATCCACTGGTCTCATTCACCTCTGAGGTCTTTGATATTATTATATGCCTTTTGGTTTAAGCCCCTTTGAAGGGAGTTAAGGTAAAGGAAGCAATGAAAATCTGATCTTTGTTTAAGAACTAGATTGTAAGTCCACAGAGAAGCACTTTACCAGTAACATTTCTGTTTTCCTGAAGTATGTTTTAATATCTGTAACATTAAAAAAAGATTAAGGATGTTAGAGAGACCCCAGCTCTATGACTTCCTGTTTTTATTTTTTGTGCCTTAGTACACCTTTTTATAAATCTTCTTTTGTTTCTCTAATAATAGAAATGATGGTCATAACAAGTTAGTTAACTGATGTTTCTTCTGGTCCTGTTTTGTAGGGTTATTGAGCTTCAGGTGTGTCTTGGGGGTTAAATTCAGATTTTGTGCTTGATAATTCTGTTCAAAATATACTCTGAAATTACGTATTGAAGGTAAAATGATAAGGCTTACCCTGACTCCTGATTTTTGACGACTAGTAGTATGTAGCTTGTAAAAAATATTAAAAATTAGGGATATCATCAGCTCTTCACCTGAAAACTTTAGCTGAAGAACATGACATGGCACTCTTTGGGGATATTAAATTGTTAGAATTTAAAAACTTCTGTTATATCCTGCTTTTCTGGTTCTTTCTTGATCTCATATCTGATTCTTATTTCTCTAAATGTATCACCCGTCTTTCTATAATCATATGTATTCTGAGTTTAGAGTATGTCGTTAGCTTTCTTCTATTTGGAAATCCAGACAGAGGTCCCGTTGAACTGAATTGGTTTATAAGTTAAGGGCCTGTGCTGAGCTTTTAGATTTATTAACTCATTTTAATACACAATCTGTGAGGCAAGTGCTATTATTATTCCCAGTTTATAGATGAGACTGAGGCAGTTGCCCATGGTTACACGTTTAACTACTCTTTCTACTGTTTATCATCTCTAATGTGTGCAGAATACCAGTCACTGTGCTGAGGCAGAAGTTGTTTCTAGATAAGCCTATGTGAGCTATCTTGGGTTAGCTTGCTTTTTCACCATTCTGTGGCCTGCTGGGGAGACCTGGATCAAGAGAGTGCCAGTTGTAGCTTTGGTCCTGAGTTTTATACAAAATCTGGATTCTCTAAAGCTTATCAGCTACCAAATCTTATGGTATAAATGTAGAATCAACCCAACCACTTTAACAGTTAATGCTGTACAAAACTTCATCAGCAACTAATTGTCAGTCATGTCTTCTTTAAAGTAGATTGTCATATTTGTTATTTGTTTAAACTTGCATGGAGAAAAGCAGCATGTATGAAAGTGATTGGGTAGCATTCTGGAAAACTCCATGGTTCTGACTCAAAGTGAAGCCTGTCAATTTTCAGGAGGCCCTTTGCACACTAAATCTTGTGTGGCCATTAATATTTGTCTATCTCTAAAAGGTAATTATTGGGAAGTATTGTTTAATGGGTTGGAGTTTCAGTTTGGGAAGATGAAAAATATTCTGTAGATAGATGGTGGTTGCACAGGAAAGTGAATATACTGAATGCCACTGAACTGTACACTTAAAAACGGTTAAAATGGTAAATTTTATGTTATGTATATTTTAACCATAATAGAAAAAAAATTTTTTTGAAGAGGGGAGTAAAAGGTAATTACTTCACCTAGGCCTAGGTTTGTGAGGTTGTCACCTTGTGTGATTTGCTGTTGGTGTTGAATGATATGAGCTAACAAAGAGAACACAGCAAGATTTGTGAAGCTGGCATAGGGAGGCAGTTCTAGCCTAGCAGTTAAAGATGGCCAACTCTGGAGCCAGATTGCCTGGATTTATGTACTGGTTCTACCATCTACTTGCTGTATGACCTTGAATAAGTTACTTGCCCTTTCTGGGCCTCATTTTTCCCAGTTGTAGAGTGGAGATAATAATAGTGCTTTTTTCATGGAATTGTTGTGAGAATTAATTGTGATAGTATAAAACGCTTAAAATATTACCTGTTGCATAATAGGTGCTAAGTGGATGGGCATTGAGACCTGAGTTCTAAATAATCTTACTAAAAATAAATAAATAAATAAGTAAGTAAATAAATGGCGTTACTGACATAAATACATCTGTCAGTGTAAACATAAATGGCATATTTATTTTTGATTTTGTTTTGAAGGTAAAAGAAATAGGAGATTACTTTAAACAGCACCTTTTACAGTCCAGGCACAGAGGAGCATTTGAACTGGCTTACACTGGCTTTGTGAAACTCACCGAAATCCTAAACAGGTAAAACAAAGCAAATATCCCTTTAATTTTAAAAAGATTAAATGCACAAACCATGTGCTCAAAGTAGAATTTAGTTGTGTCTTTTGATGTTTAAAAGAACAGGACTTAGTTGGCTTCAAAACTCTTGGAAGAAATTGTTTTCTTAGGTTTCATTGTATGATTTACTGCAGATGATGGAGTGAAATGTCCAAACCCAGTCACTCTCTTATTGAAACGTGATTTGACACAAACTCAAAGATTTTGCTAAAAATAGATTTGAAGTTACCATTTATTTTCATTGAATGAAATGACTGTTTTGTCTGTTTGAAAATTACTTGGCTTGTGGAATAAAATAAGCCCTCCAGTTTTTTGGATTTGTGTATATTACAGACAGAGAAACACTTAAGGATTTTGTGTTTTTCTTCGTAATTTTATCTTATAGAAAAATTTAAAAGAACAGTAAATAGACCAAAAATTATAAAGGACTTTTCCCCCTTACTTGGAAAAATACTTAAGTAGATTTCGTACATTTAGCCAAATGTTTTTTTTTTTTTTGACATTATAGGTGCTGATAATTTCATTCATTCATATAATAGATTTCCTCCAAAGAGCTTGTGAGGAAACCTGAAATTACTTAATGACTAAGTGTTCATGGCAAGTGTTCTCTAAATAAAAGGTAGTATTTTCCAGGAAAACATTTCCATTGCCTGGAAACTTTTTGAAATGAAGCAGAGTTCTGCCAGCCGTGTAGCCTTAGCAAACATTTTATTTTGGGCCGTTAAGACATCTACTCCTTGAATATTTTTGAAGCATTTTTTTCACACTCCTGGTACAACATTTATAAAACATTTTGGCAGTTATGGGCTGCACAGAATATCTTTAAATGATACATTAAAAAATGTCCTTGACATTAAACTGCTGATCTTGAAAATATTTTGTTGTCTTTGCAGCTCTTTCTTTCCAGTGTAGACATGACTTAAGAATATTTTTTTCTCACAAAACAACACACTTCCCTCCCTTCAAATCAATTAACAAATATATATATTGAACACTAGCTGTGTGCTTAGTACTGTGCTTGGCTTGGAGGATATAATACTTCTTTATGAGACAAGGTTCCTGTTCTCAAAGAGCATATGGTTTAGTTGGGGAAATAAGCAGGGATGAAATTCAAAATATTTAACAAATGGTACGTCATGGGCACTGACTGGTCAGAACAGACACTGGCTGTAAGCACCCAAGATTGCTGTCTGCATGGATGTGTGTTAGCTGAACACCAGCCTGGAAAGTGAAACCAAGACACTTGAACAAGATGAGCCAATGTAATTGTCAAAATTTGGGTGAAATTTACAAATTCTGTAGGCATAGCAGAGAGAAAGCAGCAAAGAAAGGCTGGGAGGGCTTACTGGAGGAGGTGGAATTTGTGCTAATGCATGAGTAAGGTTTAAGTAGATAGGAGGAGAAAGGAGGAGACTTTATGAGTAAATGTTCAGAGGCTAGAACCAGCATGGCATATTGTTAGGTGAGTAAATGAGCCAGGCTGATTTGTGGTGGTGGTGCTGGTGGTAGAGTTACTAGGCAATATCATACATTTGGATAGATGGAGGTCAAATTATGGATACCTAGAAAACAGATTTGCTGTAGTAGGGATGGAGAGAGGGATTGAACATTTTCGACCTGAAATAGATCATAGGAGGCATGTAGAATGGAGAAATAGCAATAATCTATGGCACGAGGTCTTAGTTCTACTTACATCCATTCTGTTTATTGGCAATGAGATTGTACAAGTTACTCTCCTCAGCCTCTGATTTCTTCATCTATAAAGTAAGGAAAAGAATATTTGCCCTGTTGACAGATCTCTCTGGCCTTTGTTATATGGATCAAGTAAGATACCTATGTATGAAGACCCTTTTGCATTATTAAACTTTCTACAAATGTAAAACATTATGAGATTGATGTTGGTTATGGTGTTGGTGCATCAATGTAGTGTTTCCTTTGGAAGTGTTAGGTTAGATAGATTGTAGTGACATAGTAGTGAGAAGAGACTGGCATCGGCTCTAACAATCTAGAGCTGAGGTGATGAGAGCTTCCTCTGAGTCAATGGCTCTGGGAATGGAGGGAAAGAAGTGGCATCTCAATTAATATTTATCCCCACATAGTAACAACTCTACACATGACGTTTTGAATGCTTAGAAGAGAAGCTGTGGACATCTCTTATTTAATGGTTTGATGTGTCAAGAATTAGGGCAGTGCCTAGCTGAGTGATTCTTCTCCTTGGGGTATTTATCGAACTCAATTGGTGGTGTTCAGCTGACAGATGAACTGGTCAGGAGGGTCCAAGACAGCTTTATTCACATTATGGCACCTTGGTGGGATGGCTAGAAGATAGGGCCTAGTTGGGACTGCATGTGGCCTCTCAGCATGGCAGTCTTGGGGTAGCTGAAATTCTTATATGGCAGCTGGCTTCCTTCAGAGAGGCTGTTCCAAGAGAACTGGGCAGGCTTCATGGTCTTTTCTGACCTAGCCTTGGAAGTCTCGTGGCATTGCTTCAGTCACATTGTTTTGGTTCTAAATGAGTCTTAAGGCCAGTCGGATTCAAGGGGAGAGGAATTAAACTTCACCGTTTGATGGTAAAGTGGCAAGATTGTATTGTAGAAATATGTGTGGGATGGGAGATATAGTGGTGGCCATCTTTGAAGAATGCAATCTGCCACGTGAAGTAAACTGAATGTGTGTGATAGAGGTCCCCAGGGAGTCCACGACTGTTCCTGTGGTTTAATTTTTGGTGATCAGAAAAGTGGAATTGATGTTACCAAAGGCAATGAAACTGAAAGAGGAGATTACTTTGATAATGATGAACACATTTGTTTTGTATGTGTTGAGTGTGACATGATGGTGGCATATCCTGGTGGAAATATTTAAGTCAGAACTGGGAGATAGGGGATTAGTTTGGGTGCTCTTGCAGAAACAGAGATGTAGATTTATGCCGTCTTCATAAATATCATAGCTAGTAGGATTGCAGTCTTCAGGGAAGAGCTTAAAAGGAGAAAAGAACAGAGGACCAAGGACAGAGGCTTTTGAACAACTGTACTTTGTAGTTGAAAGTACAGTTGAAGGCATTCCAAATAAATGGAGTGGGGAGATGAGGCAAGGCCCAGTGCCTGGTATCTCAGCCACTCCTAATCTGCTGTAAAGATCTCCTCATGGCTGTCACTATTGGCTTTTAACCAACCTGTTATGAGTTCCCAACTGTTGCTTCCAAACCAAGTGGTTCTTGATCCCTTTGGAGACATTTCAGATCTGCTGAACAGAATGTTTTACGGAGAACGTCTTTGCAGTATGTGTGGCTTCCTTTTGTTTGGTTTTTATTTTTAAAAGCAAATGTATTTCTTTTGGATCCTTCTGAAAGCTTTTAAGTTATGAAAAATTTATTTAGGCATACAGTGTTTTAAAGTTTGCAGAAAGAAATCTGGGCTTTCAGGAAAATCCACTGAAATGGAGGCCAACTGCTGGCCACCTCTTGAACTACAGCTGTGTTAAGGAAGCAAACACTTAAAGAGATTAATGGGTAAATAACCGAAGAGTTAAACAAGAGCCACATTGTTTGAATTGGTGTTCAACAGGATTATTCAGAATGTCTTCAAATGTAAATTGACTTCACTATTAAACAATCATCTAAGAATAAATAGGAATGGAAGACACTGTTCTTTTTTCTGGCAATTTTTTGAAAGCAACACTTGCGCGCGCACACGCACACACACAATATGTTGAGTTAATTTTCTAGAATCTGATTTCTTATATGGTCCTTTCTATTTAGAATTTGATGAAATATTCATGCACTCTTTAAAAAACATAATCACCTGCCTATGCTTAATTACCTGCTTAAGCACTTGATTAGAGTGGTTAAATGCATTAAAGTTATCACTGTAAATTCAGGTTTCTGATGAAATTCATACTTGCTTATTTATGCTCTATAGTCTTAGTATTTTAAGTTATTCTTTCAGTGAAAATAAACAGAATTCTAAACTAGGGTGCCAAGCAGGGAATCTAGTTTTCATTTGTTCAGCCATAAATTAAAAGCTTAACTCTAAGCGGATTAAGTTGTTGTTTACAGTTCTAAATCTAGAAGGGAGGTTCAT
This sequence comes from Delphinus delphis, assembly GCF_949987515.2. Classification (NCBI taxonomy): domain Eukaryota; kingdom Metazoa; phylum Chordata; class Mammalia; order Artiodactyla; family Delphinidae; genus Delphinus; species Delphinus delphis. Next base: position 55,213,128 of record NC_082694.2, read on the forward strand.
GAGTACCTGATATTGTCTTACTCTTCATTTTTTTGAATTGCTCTACTTATTGAAATGTAGCTTAAACTGTGAATATTTGCTGCACTAATTACAATCATTCTCACATTGTTGGCCCGAAAAATGAACTGCTGACATTTAGCAATTTTTGTCATAAAATGCTACTACTGACTCATGGATGTCAACAATTATGGTGGACAGAAGTAATTTAAATATGTATTTCAACTTTCATCAGTTAATTATAGCTACTACAATTCAAATTCAACAGAAGACTTCTTATGAACCTTTGAAATATATTAATGAAAAAATAATTTCACTCTACTGGAGAATGAAAGACCAAGTCTCTAAAGAATATGCAGTTGAGCAAGAAATAAATGTAGAATGTAATATATGAGGTTTGGGGAAAAAGTCATTCAACTCTAAATAAAAAATATATAATCTTGTTTAAGCCTTTATTTTCATCTCCTTTGGCAGATGTGTCTAGGACACTTTTTATTTCTGAGTATCCTATGATTTTTATTTGAAATATTAATAATTAAATAAAGAATAACTAAGTGATCATCCACTCTGGGAAACCATATTAATACTTTACATAGAAAAAAAAATCCTTTAATTTTCCCACTTCTATAGTGGATTAAAAGGATTTGGGGATAAATAAATTAAATAAACAAATTAAAGAAAAATATTAGGTCTTAACTCCAATTCTCCCCACCCCTTCCAACTTACATGTTATTTGGTCCAGTTGTTCAGATCTATCTTGCTTTTTAAAAAAAAAAAAAAAAAAAAAGGATTTGGGGAAAAGTAGAATGTCTTAATGATATTTTTTCTTTTTAATTTATTTTTTAGAATGTCTTAATGTTTAAAATCTAAAACTTTGTGTCTTTGGTTTGTGACCCTTGGATTTTTATTTTTAAGCCCACTCCGTAGTTGAGTAAGATATTACCTTCTTTCTGGAACTTTGAATAATCATTTTTAAAGTTCTCATAATAATACTCAGTCTTTTTAGACTCAGTAATGAAGGAATCTTGTTCTTAGTGAGTAACTTCTATCTCAGCTTTGTTAGTAAAGTTCCAGAGTTTTTAATATTAATTTTTTCCTCCTTGATCTCAGGCAATGGTTGTATTAAATATTAAGAGAACCAACAATTTGTTACATCCTTCTAACCACTTCTTTTAATCCACTGTATCTTGCCCTTCCCCACATGGCTTTCTGATTGGTAATTCGATTTATATTTGGTCATCGTTACTATTGCCTGTGCCTGCAGCTGAGCCTTCAAAATAGCCCCCTGATGTTTTAGCCTGCAGTAAACTTCAGCAATATTTGATGGTGGTGAGGGAGGTTAAGATGACTTCTGTTGATATGTAGCTTTCTCACTGGATCTCATTTGGGCAAATCGTTTTTCAGGCTTAAAATTTCTCCATGCTTCAGGGCTATGTTCCCTGTTTTTAAAATGTGCATGTACATGCACACAACCTTCCTGCACATCTGTCACTGTTTAGTTTAATTGAAATAATAAACACGAACCTTGAAATAATAAACACAATACTTGACCAAAGAATGAATGGAGTGGGGAATTTAGCTTATGAAATAATAGGAGCTTGGAAAAAAATCTCTAAGTTAGGAAAAGTAACAATACTGAAAGAGTCTGAGGAAATGAAGGTAACATTTCTCAATTAACAATCGTAATATAACTAATCAGAACTCAACAAAAAATAGCTCTGTGTTACCATCCTTAGGTGGATGGATGAAGCCATTGGAGAGCCACTCTGTAGTCAGGGAACCTGATTTATTGGCACAAAATAGTCTAATGACCAATTAGTTGGGTATACAGCATATGTAATTTGATTTCAGTCTGGGTTTTATGCTTATCTTAGAATACTTACCCACTACCAGTGAGATAGCTTTGTGGATAGAAATTGGACTAATCTGTTTATAGAACAATAATTTGCTTCAGTGATCTTCTCAAGACAACACAAAGACTCACCAGCCATGGACTGGCCTGTTCATTTCTGTTACTTTTGGTAGGGACTCAAGCTATAGCACTTAGCATAGAAAAACCAAACCAAACAAACAAATACAAAAAAAACAACACCTCCCGCCTCTTTCCTGTCAGCCCCCCCTTTTTTTAATGTCTACTATTTCTTTCCTTCGTTGTTTTTTTTTCTTTTAATAAATTTTATTTATTTATTTATTTTTGGCTGTGTTGGGTCTTCATTGCTGCACGCGGGCTTTCTCTAATTGTGGCGAGCGGGGGCTGCTCTTCTTTGCGGTGCGTGGGCTTCTCATTGCGGTGGCTTCTCTTGTTGTGGAGCACGGGCTCTAAGCACACGGGCTTCAGTAGTTGTGGCTCACGGGCTCTGGAGCGCAGGCTCAGTAGTTGTGGCGCACGGGCTTAGTGGCTCCGCAGCATGTGGGATCTTCCCGGACCAGGGCTCAAACCCGTGTCCCCTGCATTGGCAGGTGGATTCTTAACCACTGGGCCACCAGGGAAGCCCCTAATGCCTACTGTTTCTTGACTGTGAAGAGCAGGAACATCAGAGTGGTCTGATCCTCCCACACCCCCATCCTTAACCACTGCCTCCCTCCGAGTGTAGAGGAAAGAGTATTGAGGTACCAGTTAAAACTGAGTGCTACCTACCAGCTCTGTTGATACTAGGAAAACCATGTAAATCTTTCTGGGCTGCTGTGTCCTCTTTGATAAAATAAGAGAATACAGCTTTCTAAGGCCTTTTTAAATTCTGAGCATTCTACTCATGGTACAATACTGCTTTCTAGTTTCTGATTGGGAAAGTCTGGGGATTTCGGGTATGAAAGATGGAGGGAACTTGGATACATTTTTAGTAAACTTCCTTTAGAACTGGTAAACTGATCTCTTGGGAGACTTTTGTGGGTTAATAACATTTAGTGAGGCTTGCTTATGAAGAACCTTGAATCCCTTGAGTTCCAATTTTTATGATGTACTCAGAGACTAAAGACACTGTATATTTTGTATTAATTTGACATGGGAGTGAAATAAAACAAAAGAGCCTTCGGACAAAGAGGATGTCTGCTCTTCTAGTGGAGAGGCACTCGCTAACCCAAGCAGGCTTGGAATTCCCCACGGCTGGGGCTGTTGAGTGCATGGAGCTGGCACAGCCAATCATGGACTGTTTCACTCAGGGACCTTGCCCTTTTCCTTGCTGCCCCCTGGATTGTGTGATGAGGAACCAAAACGAACAGCTAGAGTTCGTTGCATTGTTCTTGGGAGCCACGCATGGTTCCATTTTTACCTTTCAATTCCTTCATTATCATAAACACCAGCAACTCTGGAGTTTTGAAATCACTTCCTTGTGAAGTAATCTTTCCTTGCTGGGGAGTAGACAGAAGGTTCATTGAACAGTCAGAACTCTAGGTTAGGCTATTATTGTGTTTTTCTAGGCACAGTGACTTCACCATTGAGGAGCCTTACAGATTTTAGCCCTTCTTTTCTACACCTGGTTTTTCAATCATGTGCCTAACAGAAGGACAGCTAATATGCAGCAGCTGGCGTCAACACTAGTGGGTCCTTATTTATTTATTCAACAAGCGATTTCTTGAACATCTTCTATGTGCCTGTGTTAGAAACACTCTGACCATTGAGAGTACAATGTGGTAAGCCAGAGTTGCTGTGAACCTAGAGACATATGTTAGGATCTAAATTTGAAACATTTAACTCCGTAGAACTAAGAGAGGCATGTGAAGACCTGAACAAGGGACTGCAGCTTGTGTGAGGCCATGATGAGGTGTTTTGGGGACAGTCACATCAGGAGCTTTGGGTACTTATATCATTTAGGGTCATTGCTTTCTCTCTTTGAAATAGTAACCCAGGTAATAATATCTCATTGAATTTCAAAGCATTTTTACAATGATTTTATTTTCATTCTTGGGCATTGAGAAATCAAGTGATTTGTCCATAGCCACTCAACTAGTTGGTGACAGAGCCAGCACTAGAATCCAAATGGTTTTTTTGAACTTCATTCTGCTTCAGAGTTAGCAGTTCAACACAAGCGTATCGATCACCTGCTTTATGTAAGAAATTGTGATAGGTAGGCATTATAGAGGGTAAAATATTGGTAAAACGTGGTTCTTGTTCTTAGAGGAATTTCTAGCCTAGCCTTTTAATCTTTGGTATTAGAGAAATCAATTAGATTACTTACAGGGCAGAAATGGAAGACCAAGAAAAAAGGCCGCTTACTGAGCTGTCTGTCCCGGTTTATGGGAAGAATGATTAATGCATTAACAAAATAAGCAAGGCAGGAAGAAGGGCCTGATCGGAGGCAGGATAATACTTTAGACATGTCAGGTTTGCGGTGGTGTTGGGAGGCTGCCTAAAGGGATAGCAGACAGTTGGAAATATAGGTCAAGAGATGGGGAGAGGGGTCAGAGTTGGAGATAGGGTGATCTGGGACTCCTCCAATTTTTTAGCACTGGAAGTCCAGCATTCTGGGAAACACTTCTGTCCCAGGCTGTCAGGGACACTGGTCACTCTTACTAGAGGTGTATATTTGAGAGTCACCCATACAGAGGAAATAGTTGAAGGCACAGGCCTGGTCTCCTAAAGAGCCTTAAGAGAGAAGGGAAATGATTATAGTCTGGGATTAAATGTTGTATTTGTTAGAATTCAGAAACATTGGTTCTTTGAAACATCTTTCTACCCCATGTTCACAACCATACAAACCTTGGTTAAACCATATATAAACTGGAACCCTCTACTGGGTTTTGAACCCTATCCTTGGTTTTTTTTCTCGAATATTGGGAAAAAATGATCTCTTGGGATAGTATTTAGGCTAACAGTTGATTTTGATTGGGGATTTCAGTAGAAAATATCTTCATATCAGTGCTATGACCTTGGTATGTGGAGATTCTGAATGTGTTCATACCTGTTTGAGGAAGCTAAGGAGTTGAGTCATCTGCTGGCTCTAATGGCGGCACCTATTGTCATTAGAAAGCACTTCTGTTTATACTTTCTTTTCCAGTTACTATATCCTCTTGGTTTGTCAGCCTGGTTTTTTAGAATGGTACACTTAATGGAGCTGGTAAGTCATAAGTTGTTCATTTATTCAGCAGATATTTATTGAGCTCCCTATTGGGATGCCAGGCCCCGTTCTGGGTGCTGGGAAATAAAGAAGTGGACAGGACAGAGTGTGTCTCTGATATCATGGATTTATATTTTAAAGGCTATCTACAAAATAATAAACTGTCAGATAACGATATGTATTTTGATGTGATAAAGTTTGGTAGTAAGGAAAAGTCTTTCTTTCCTCCTGCACTAAAGTAAGCCAAGGCTTGGATGCCAAGAAGCAGCAGCTTTCTAAGGGAAGAGCTTTACAAGCAATGGGAACAGTTAATGCAAAAAAGCCTTTGGTGTATTTAAACAACAGAATGATATAAGATAGTTGAATGAGGTTGTTCAAATACGTCGGGCTTTGTGAGCCAGGATCTTGCGCTTCCTGGAAATTTTTTTTTTTTTTTTTTTTTCCCCTGAGAGCCTCCAACCAAATGGATAGAAAAATAAAAGGTATCTTGGGAATTGAACAGACATTAATATGTGTGGAGGACCCTAATAAGTAGGTTTATGATGATCAACAAATAAAGTGTATATGTGTGTGTTAATGAAGTTGCATAGAAGAGGGGAGAAGGGCTGGATGGGACAAACAAGAAGCGACATGAATATAAAATAAATAAAGTTTCTGTTCCCAGAAAGTGTGCTCTATCTCTCCAAGCTGGCTTTATCCTCCTCCTGACTCTTTTTCCACTTGTACCTGGAACCTTAGATCAGCTTGTTCAGTATCATCAGTGGATGGTTTCAGATTAGTGCCTGGAATATTTAAAGCATGTAACTTGTGAAAGCAAACACCTTTTTTTTACATTGTGGATAATTTTCTCTTTTAAATCTAAAAGATATGACTGCTCCAAGTATACGGGTATAGCCCCCCTCCCAACTCCAGTTTAAAATCAATAGTATGACCTGCTTTTTATGTTATAGGCAGCTAAAGCTTTGCTTTGCAAAACTTTGGACTTGGGTGAGTGAGAAAACTCGAATTCCTCATAACAGCACTAATATGGTAGAGGTTTAGAAGTGATATCTGAAATGATCAGATTATCTTTCTTCTACTTTCCCTGAAACCTCACTTTTTTTTTTTTTAATGTAGAAAGGTACATGTTTTTCAGTTTCCTGTTTTCATCCATATGAAGGAAGGAATACTCTTAGGTCTTTGTACTGTATATCAGACCAGT